>NC_086226.1:72735982-73043039 GCF_035770615.1 Melospiza melodia melodia | reverse complement strand
TGAAATCCTGTTTACCAGTGTTGCTTTGTTACGTGGCTATTTTCAAGTTTTCAAAGGAACTTTTTGTTCCTAACAGAGTGAAGTCTCTTCATGTCATGCTGCAGCCAAGTTAGTCAAGGTGCTGATAGCCCCCTGCAGTGAAAGAACATGAGGAGAGTGAAAACTGGGGGAAACAGAGCAGTCTTTTCAACTGTCAACATTTATTTAAATGTAATCATGAAATTTGGCTGTTCCTTAGGCCATGTGGTGTCTGCCCATTCTGCAGGGTGGGGCTGGAATTACTGCTGGCATGAATTTGTTTGGCCTCTTATTTTCATAACCCTTCAGAGCCACACATGGGGAAAACAAGAGACTACATAAGTACATTTGAGGGCTAAATGTTTGTCTGGCATGGTTGCATCACACAGGACTTGGAAGGGCCGAGGAAATCCTCTGAGCTTAGGGAATGTGAGGTGAGCTGCATAGTTTGATATGCAGACAGACAGCTGAAGAGATACAGAAAGAGAAAATACTCAAGAAGGTACCAAAAGAGTTCAATATGTGGGGATCAATGTCGGAGGAGAAAATGATGTTAAATCCAGTAAATAGCAAGAGGATTAATAGGGCGTCCCCACCTACAGGAAAGGGATACGCCCCTGCATTTCACCCAGCTCTTTGATTTTCTGAAGCATTTTGTGAATGCTTTTTTTCCCCCACACACTTTCTGGTTTCTCCTGTAGTAATCTTGGCCCTTACCTCTTCATAAAACTTGCCATATATCTCTCCCCCCATGTCCTTGCAGGTCCCCTTCCCCCTGCTTAGCCAAATTGTCATATTGCCCTGTTCTCCTGACCAGGCTGCAAAGAGGGGTGTTGCTGCTGCTCCTGCTTCCCACTAACAGGAAAGATTACTTTAGCAAGTGACAGCAATTGGAAATGGCTCCCATGCTTTGTTGTCAACTCCTCTGCTTCTCTTCAGCAGCAAAAACTGAGTACAAAATAATTAGAAAGATGGGAAAGTACAGAGAACGTGAAGGTTGTGGTGGTATCTAGAGAGGTTGAGAGAAATATAGATGATGATTCAGAGGAAGTTGAAGAAATACTGGAGGAGAAGTGGAATTGTTTTTCACACAGGCAAATTAGGAGAACAACACAGTGCTTGCAGTTACAAGTTATTCACAGGTATTGAATGGTAAATCTGTATATGGGCCTGCATAAAACAAGCAATTAAAAGAGTATCACAAAGATGGATGATAGGTGTAGCTGTTGGGGATGTGAACATATGACTGAAATAGGTAAGTGGCTTAGAAAGGAGAGAGAAAATGCCCAAACAGTGCAGCTGGACAATGAAGACAAAGGGTGAGCATGCTGAAAAGTGAAATGAGAGAGAAAGCAAACGGGGGGGGGAAAAGAAAGATGATGAAAAAGGAAGCTGGCACTGGCAGGTTTGCCACAGAACAAAACATTAGCAAAGCCAAGTACCAGGAGGATTAAGAGTACAAAAATTTAAAGAAGTAAAATACAAAGAAAGATTGCAATATGGGAAAGGAAGGAGGAAGAAGACAGAAGAAAGGGAGATAGTGACCAATGTGACAGTGATAGATTCTTTCATTTATTATTAATACAAAGGGTCTGCTGATCTTGCAAAGTGGCCTCTCTGCTTCTCACACTGAGACTTTGCTTGGTCTCTTTCAGAACATAAATCCAGGTTTGCAGGAGAGGACTCAGTGGATATTTTACAGGCTTGGCACCTGATGCATAGACAGACTGCAAAGAGGCCTTCAAGTATTTTCAGACCCATCCGAAGACTGTAGAATCTCTTTCTTCACTCTTTGGTTGAGTGCAGAGCGATTTTAAAATCTGTGTCCCATTTACAATATGCTGCTGTTGTTTTAGTGACATCTTGGCTTAGAAGTATAGGATAGAAACTGATCTAAGTGTGGTTCTTGACTGTTTTTGGCTGTAATTAAATTCTGGATCTTGCTTGTGAGGGATTTTTAAGGAAGAACTGGAAATCAGTCCTTTCTGCTGACACTATTTCTGGCTTATTTATTTTTAATGTAGTTAACGGAAAGAAAAAGACAGAGGATAGGGAATCACTTGCAGTTCTTCTGCATGGAGATCCATTTTGGCGGGGCTACTGTGATGAAATAGGAAGAAAAAAGGCTAGTAGACTAAAAAATAAAAATCTTTACCATGTAAACACAAGAAGAAATTGCAGGGGTTTAAGTCACAGAGGGCTCAAATCCCTGCTGGGGCCACTTAGGAAGAATTACTTGACTCATAGATTTTTGAGCCAGAAGGGATCAACAGATTGTTAGTTTGACCTACTGTGTAACATGGCCATAGTATTTTATCCAACTAATTTTGCAGCTAGCCTAAAGCCTGTCTTTCCTGAGGTCACGTGGATTTGACATGGAGATCTGAGGGGCTGAAGAACTCAATGCATATTAACAGTTTCTCCTTTGGTAGTTTACTCCTTCTTGTTTAATATAGGTTGATCTTATATTTAACTTTATACAGTTCAGCCTCTTTTTTCTTTCTTTTTGTTGTTGTTGCAGTTAAGCTTTTTCTGCTTTGTTGGAAGCCTTCATTACCTATTATGTTCTTGATGTGAAAGATGCTTATGAAATGAAAAGTGTATGCTATGTACAAAGGATATGTGAAAAAAAGGGCATCCAGGCAGCAGTAATATGAGTGACTGGAATGGGGAACATCTGTTTCAAGAAAATTGTCTCATCCCGAACTATACTGCGTGTATGTAGCTGGGCTCCCCTGCAGCTGACACACTGCTGTTCCAATTTGCATCGTAGGTATCAATGCTTGGGGCACAAGATTGCTGATGGCTAGACACCATGATAGCAGGGTAAAGGGGGATGCACTGGAGACAAGGTGATTCCAGCTCTTGGGGCAGATTTGGCAATGGTGGCTGCCTATGTGGGATGTAACAAGAGAGGAAAGAGTGTGAAATGGCAGACTGTGTGAGGCTGCAATGAGTCAGCCACTCCGAGGGGGCTGGAAGAAATGTATAGTCTGTATAAAGGAGCCCTGGGCTGCCCTGAGCTGGAGGCAAGGAGTTCGGGTTTCTGCAAATCCAATTCCTCTGATATTCTTGGCAGTCAGGGGAGGAAACTCACAGCAGAGAGCTCTGGTGTCTGCGGAGTGATGACTCTCGAGCTGCCTTCTGGGAAGGCAGGCCAATAAACGTGGCTACCATGTCCTGCAACTACAGTCCTGAAGAGGGAGCATTAACTAATAACAGTGTCCAGAGCAATATAATATGCATCCTTTGTGATGGGCTGAGAAATGTAAGATTAACAGCTACAGCACTGCACAGCCATAGGTGTCTTTAATAACCAATGATTTGGTTATTGAATAAAACCTTCTTGCCAAGAGAGAGAAATTCAATGCACTAATCAAAACTGTTCCTTCTGGAAGATTTTTTTTTTTTGAGAAGTTCATAATTTTATAATCCTTATGCTGCCACTTATTCTTGCATTACTTCTTAATACTGGGTTTGTTCTTTTTCTGTCCAAATACAAGGGTCCTTCCTCACTCACACTGCATTTTGGAGTTTCAAAATTCTTTCTCAGAATTCCTCTTTCTCTTGTTAAAGACCCTAATTCAGAGGATCTGACATTTTTCCCACCAATCTTTGTTACTCACAAGTATTATCAAAGGTATTGTAGGAGCATAATTGTGAGATAAACACAGTTCTGGTGAAAAAAGCACTAGGTATTTTCAGGTGGTCACACGGGGAAATGTCATTAACACTGTGTAATTTGCTTGGAGTAGTTCAGCCTTGGAATGTGTGGCAGTATTTCACCTCATGAAAAATGATTGTTGCTTCAGCTGCAGCCATATCCATCTTCCTGGGAAAACTTCCAGCTTCAAAGGGAAATCTGGTTGTACACGTTTGAACTGTGTTCTTAGCTGCAACATAATCTCTTCTGTCTTCTGGTTGTCCATTGGAAACGGTAATGAAAACAAGGCATGCATTCCCTTCAGCCTTGGTGTAACCCTTCTCTTCTTCAGGAAAGAAAAGTTAAAGAACACAGAGGGTAATTAATTTACTGACATTCTTTCAGATTCTTTGAAGATATGCTCTGAAGGAGGGTCTGCATGCTAACCTGGCGAGTAAAGCAAAAGAGTGGCACCTAACAAGGCAATTTCACAGACTAAATACATTGGTCTCCTAAGTAATGTCTTCACAACAACCAAATCATATTAAGTTCTTAAATCTTCAGTTACCAAAACATGTTGTCATAGGAAAATCTTCAGTGGAGCTAATATTACTGCTTTACACACAAGAGAAAAGAAATACTGGTAATGGGAAAGACATATAACAAATGTTTCCAAACGTTCAGAAAAGCAATCCTGAAAGTAAAAATAATATATAATAAAATGGACTTGCCTCATTTGTTTTCTCTCCATGAGCAAATGAGCTATAATAAACAGTAAAAATAAAGAAGTCCTAGCAATTGATGACCTCTCACCTTTACCCCATCCAAGCTACTTTTAAAGGCATTTTTCATACTCTTGGTTTATTTATTGTTCCTCTGCTGCTTCCAAGTTGACCTTCAGATAGGATCCCACCCAGAGTTTTGAAAGAAGCAAAATAGGGCAGCAGAAGCAAAGCAGTTATTAGTTGGAATGACGGTTACAAAAATATGTGCAAAGTAATTATATCAGGGTTGTTCCTGTCTTGCTGGGATACAAATATTTTTATTGATGTTTGTCTCAGGCCTTTTGGGAAATTATCAGACACATTGATATCCTATGATAAGTTTCCCATGGCTTCTCTATGACTCTTCCTGTTGCTCCAGGGTGCCCTAATTGCACACGTACAAGAAATGTCAGTGACTTCATATAATAAAGCCGGTTCTAGGGAGTACCTTGTCCACCATGTGACAGAGTCTGGCTTTAACAAGATACATAGGGGAGAGCAATTCATTTCTGCTGTTCTTCTTTCTCGGGAAAAAATAATTCCTGTGAGTTTTGTTTGCATTCTATCTAGTCAGCAAGAGTTGATAATGGAGTATGGAAAAGATACAAACCAGAAGAGATTAAATGCAATTTTGTACCATTTAATTTAAAATAACACAGAGATCTGTGCCAGCCAGCTGGAGAAGTAAACCACATGTATGGCATATGTAATATAGCAAATTTTTTTCAGGGTTGTCCATTTTTGCTTCTTCAAGTACCTAAACATCTCCACACACACAGGTGTAGGTATATGTACATACCTACATACATACATAATACACCAATCAGGAATTCAGCTGGAAATTTCTCATCCATTTTTAATATATTGTTGCTACAAATTTATATGAAAAATTACCAAGGTTTATATACATACTAACTTATTAAAAATCCATCTATTTTATTTGTGGTACTTGTAACAGAAAATGTATTCCAACACCTCGATGAGAACTCTGTTAAGATTTGGGGTGGGCTTTTAAATTGGAATAGTAATATTGTTTAGATTGTTCCTAATTTCTAGTGATCTGAAAACACTTTTATTAATTTAAACAAAAAAAGAGCAAGATGTTAGGGTCTTTTTCCTAAATCTTGCACTGAGATTACTTCTCTTACTATTTTCAGACCTTTGAGCTGACATCTGAGACAGCTCATGTGGAAACAACAGTCCTACCTAAAATCATACAATGGAGAAATATATTTTTAATTTTCTGAAGACACATAGGTCAGTGTAGGCGTTTACAACATGGAAAGATACTTTTATTATCTATTTATAAACTTTCTGTTAGATTGGTGAGTCGAAGGGTCACTCTGATTTTAGCACTTCCTAGATTTTTGACTTTGTAACTGCACCATTATTCTTTTGTACTTGTTTATCTGTCACATACAACAATCAGTTTTGTAACCTCAAATAACTTGAAACTAACAGTCTTGGGTGATAGAATCAGTGACGGAGGTGAAATAATTTCTTCTTTGTTTTTTTATGGCATCAAAGCATTCTGCAAATACTGCTAAAAAGAGGGTCTGCATATTAATTGTCAAAAGGTGGGAGTTCTGTGTCACGCTGACAATGTTTGGTGCAATACAAATTGTGTTTAACCCCTAAAGGAAAGTGCAGGTTAAATGTAATTTGCTTTTTAATCCAGGTGCTACTCATTTGAAGAATACCCTTTGTCGTACGCAGCATAAAGGTGAATTAACTGTTGGGCTTCCTGGTGCTGCAGTGTCAAAAGGCCTCACACGCTATCACTTCCCTCCTTTGCACACAGACATTGTGCAATGCAACATGTTCTGATCACACAACCTGATTTTACTTCTCCGAAAGCTTTTTGTAAATATAACTTTGGGCCTCAGGCCTGGGAATTCACCTGGTTGAAGGATGTGATGTTGTAAAAGCCTCTTTGGCAGGTTCGCTTCACGTCTGCCTTACCAGCACACGAAGCACACCAAACACTTCAAACAGGTACTAGAATTTGTTGGCAGTAGATCTCTGTTGCTTAGCAGAACACTTGCTCTTGGCATGACCCTACACAAACGATGCCTGTTGCGCATTTTAAGTTTTCACTAAGTGACAACTGAAGTTTGTTATGCAGAAAAGGGCAGCATGAAAGCGGCCCTGCTGGCTTGCTCTTGGCACTGCCACCAGAGGACACTTGCCATGGGAATGTTTGAACCAGTGGTGTTTTCTTGTAGCAATTATTTATCATTGTTTCTGTAAGAATTTACTTCCAAGGAAAATATGAAGCTTGCAAAAGTTAAATTTGGAAAAGTGATGAAAACAGTCTGGCCGAAAAGTGTAAATTTTTGAATGAGAAGAGTGCCTACGTGGGAGATGGATTTAGGACTCACCATGCTTATCCTTCTCTGCTGCCTGGACTTCGCAATGCTGCCATATGTCCCTTCTCCCCCAGACAAGAGGGGAAAGGGATTGAGAGAAGGGTCTCTGCGCAAGGATGCAGAGCCTGAGCGGAGTCACTGCCCACAGAACGTTGCCCGGTGCTCAGCTGGGCAGACGTTCCCCTCAGCCCGCCATGAAAAGACAGCTCGTGCGGCTCCCTGCGCCGCCCTCAGCGCCCCCTGGGCCGCGGGCGGGGCCGCCCGCGCGGTGACTGACAGCCGCCATCGCCAATCAGAGGCCGCGCCGAAGGCCGAGATTTGCACGCGGTGCGGCGTTGCCGCGGTAACGGCGGCGCGCGGCGGCAGGGCGGGCGGTGCGGCCTGGCCGCGGCCACGTGAGCGCCTTCCCGCCCGCCCCGCCTCCCTCCCTGCGGAGCGGGCACGCCGGGCCCTGGGCGGCGGCAGCACGGACAGCCAGCCCCAGGGCGCGTGAGGGAGTTGTGATCCACGCGGAGGTAATAGGTGTCTAGGAGGACATGGAAAATTAGGTGCCATCCACGGCCTCGGGAGCCTTCGATCTGACTAATAACTCTTCTTTTTCGGGCAGAGCGGTGGAAGATTGGTTGGGTGAGGAGGAACCATACTTTGGCTTCTCTCCTGAAGTTCAGGCTACTCTTCTGCCTGGCCAACCGGCGCAGGGTCCTCTGAACTCACAACTCAGTTTTGCTGGTTTTCACCTGATTTCCCTGTGAAGATGGTACTGACAGCATGCCTGGCCTGAGCCTCAGTCAGCCAGGGTTTAAATTATGCAGTCCTGTGGCCTGTCCTCATCCAAGGAAAACAGTGCTTTCCCCTGAGTACCAGATGGTGAGATTCGTGTAGAGGTCAGGGGCCCAGTTAAAAATAAGCAGAAAGGTCAATCAACAGAGATTTGTGTGACTTTGTACCCTTAGACCAGCTAGCTGGTAATACGTTCACTTGCATTGGTACTTACTGTGAGGATAATGCATTTGTTCTCTGGAATTTGTTTCTGCAGAGGTTTGCCTGGCCTGGAAAAAATGGTGCGTGAACCTTTACCAGGTCAGATGTTCTGACTTTTTGGTTCCCCACTCCTCATTTATGTGTGTGTTTTAAGGGGCAGGACAATACAACTGCGGTAGTCATGCTAACAATATGGACATTGAAAGGCAGGAATGTTATTCTCTGCAAAAGGCGACCTTACCTGACACATAATTGCTGATTGCCCTATATAACAAATTATCTCAGTTCCGTTCCTAGAAAATATGTGGTACATAACAATAATGAAAAGGTTTAATAAAAAAGCCATTTTGTTTTGCTTTGTTTTGTTTTGTTTGGAAAGCACAACAGAAACAGAAAACGTTGCTCTCCGAGTGGTTTATCTTAAAGCTTACTGCAAAATGTGTTCCTAAGGTACTATAACAGAACTGATCTCCCAAGTCACAAACTAATACCATTTCCTTCATTACAAATTAATATATTTTACTAAAATTTACTTTTTCTATCACCTTAACTTTGTAGGACATTGATCTCTAATAGAATGCACTGGTTTATAAACAGGTTAAATTATGGCTACTCAGTAGGGAGCTCGGACATACCTCTTTTTAAGCCACATCTGGGGACATTTCAGGCTTGTATTCCATATGTATTTTTGTTGGCACATGGAATTTAATCCTAAAGAATTATAAGACAGAAAACAGGACAATATGGACCAATGCTTCAAATGCAAACTGAGAAAAAGATGCTCATTAAACATGACAAGTTACATAATCATCATGACCCAGGGGTACCAGGTAAAACTTGATGACCTTTATCCATCATGTTCTCTCACACCAGTTGTAAATCATTGTTGATTGAATCTGGAGGAGAAAAACAGTAATGTAGAAGAATGATGCTTTTAAGGTTTTTTACAAGCAAAGCCTTCAGAATGAGTGCTATAGTGCTGTTAAGGCTCTTGATGGACATGATGAATGTTTTGACAGCCCTCCTACCATGCTGTTTTCTGTAACAGATTTAGTAAGCAGCCCTTTCTTTTTTGTGTTACTACATCATGAGTGTTCTGCAAAGAATTAGGATGTGCTGCATTATTCATGCAACAATGAGTATTTAATAATGTCTTGTTAGGTTTTCCAGCATTTCACAAAATAATTGGAATGTCCAGAGTTTTGCTTTTCTAGACATTTTCCACTTAAGATAATTTCATCTGCTGCTCTAGATTCCCTCAGCTTCTCTTCTGCTCTTGTGGCTCTCTGCTCATTTAGTTTTTGTATTTTAGTAGCTGACCCATCTTGCTGAGTTTAATAATTTCCGTGATAATCAGATTGTCTATCTGAGTATCCTGTTCATAACAAAAGTACCAAAAACCTTAGTTATGGAATCATTTATCAGAAGAAACAGTTTTTCTCCTATTCAGAAAAATCGATCTATTAAGATTGATTTTCACTGTAAAAGAAAAGAATATTTACCACTTCAGATTACTTTAGCCTGTATAATGTAACTGTATTGCTGCAGATTATTGGGAAAAATATCTTTCCATCACTGAATCACTTTACACTTGCAGGGAGAGGCTCTCAGCACATGTGCAGTGTCCTCCTCCTTTTGACTTCCACTGCCTTGTGTCAGTTTGTACAAGCTGACATCCTTGGCTTCTATTCTTTTTGTTTCAGACTCATAACTGAATATGCATTTATCCATCCACCATTTTTTTCTCCCTAAGGATGACCCTGCTATATTGAAATAATTGCATAGTCATCATCCAGATCCCTGGGGAAAAAAACCCCTGATTCTGTGCATGTGAGTTCCAGAAACTGAAATGCTGAACAAAGATAATTGAGCTGGAAAGCAGAGGTTGCTTACCTTGAGCTCTGTAAGCATACTTCAGTGTCTGTTTTCTCTCATACTTGAGTGCTGTGGGCAGGGTTAACATACTCATTATTATCCATTATTTGATGCACATCTATTATCTAGGATTTGCAGGGTAAATATCAAAGATATGTGCTAGTAACTGAAGATGATTCAGAATGTTATATATAAGTATCCCTATTGTCACTCAATAGGGAATATATATGCTGATTTTTGCACAAGAATAAGTGTGGAGGCAGTAATATTATTCCTTTACAATATGAGATGAGTGCATTAAATAATTGTGAGTAAAACACCCTCAGTCGTATTGCATCACTAAGCAAAATACAAAAACCAAGAACATTGTAGAGTCTAAAGGATATCTGAGATGTGAGAGAATCGTGTTACTGAATTTTAAAAGTTTTTTGAATGCTGAAAGTCTAAAAAAATTACCCCTTTTTCACTAAAAATATTTCATTTTTTTCC
The DNA here is from genome assembly GCF_035770615.1 of Melospiza melodia melodia. Lineage (NCBI taxonomy): Eukaryota > Metazoa > Chordata > Aves > Passeriformes > Passerellidae > Melospiza > Melospiza melodia. The sequence continues at coordinate 73,032,900 of NC_086226.1, read as the reverse complement.
CGTGTATTTTAACTAGTAGCAGTCCTAACTTCTTCACATAATGTTAGGATCTCATTCAAATCAAAGGAATTATTTCTTACATTTGGCAGAGGACATAATAACATGAAAGAACTACTGGGTCTTTGTTTGGAGCTTGCAGGTGGTTTCATGAGAGAGGAGGATGCATAAAGACATGGATCATGCTCAGCTGTGAAAAGATGAAGCATGTTGACATAGTAAACTTTGGTATTTATTGCCATAAAATAATAGATTGTTCTTTTCACATGACTGAAGGAAGTTATTTGTCTCTAGGACTAACCAAAGGCGATTCCTTCAGCCAGAAACTGTGGAGAGAATGTAGTGCTGAACTGGAAAAATGTGAGGTTTTTAATATGTGGTTAATTTGCTAAAAATATTGTTGGAAACATAAAAATGTTTTTTCCTTTTATCTTGCAGTGAAAAACAGATCCAACAGTAAGATATTACAAATTGTCCAATATTTTTGTCCAGTTTATGTTTGAGTACTTTGTCTTAACAGATTTCTAAAATGATTTATAATTGAGCAATATAAAACATTAACACAAGAAAAAATAAAGCGTGAGATGCTGGTTAAATTTTGTTTGCTTTCCCTTAAAGAATAATGGGAAGCCTCATAGAAAACATTTTATTTGGAAAGAGCCTGAAGCAATGCTTTCTGGCACTCAACAGCGGGTGTCATTTTGCCCTTTCTGACACCTCTTTTTATATGTAAATATAAAGAGAACCCATGAAAGTGGAGAAAAGAGACTTACTTTTATCTTGAGTGTAGAGTTAGGGGTCAGCCTTAGAAAATCCTGTGACTGGACTGATTCAATATGGAGGTGCTAGAAAATCTAAATTTAATTTTCCTATTTTTCAGACTTCTTGTGTTATGCTTGGCAGATCACTTATTTAATATCTCTTATTTAATATCACTTATTTAATATCCTTTTATACTGAGTTTTCTCCTTTGTCTGTTTACAGAATCCAGCCCAAACCGAAAAACCAGGATCTCTGGGTGCCCTTGTACAAGAAGCTTTCGCTTGTGGCTTCTCACTTAAAGCTATTTGTGACATTTCCAGTTTATATAACAGTACAGTTAGGTACTACAAGTAAAATCTTTTCTTTTAGGGTACTTGTGAATTTAATCCAATGTACATAAATTACCCTTATTAAATGACCCACATAACAAAGTGGTGTCACAAACAGAAAGCTTTGGTTCCAAGCACTGCATGGTGGACAGGCAAACAAAGGGAAAACTCAGAGTGAAGTGGGGTTTTACATAAACGAGGGTACACACAACCAAGTGTTTTTGAATCCAAGATAATGGATGAACCAGTTCCATTCTGCAAGCTGAAATTAGTCTATTCTTTTTTTGGCGCTGACAATCTATCTGTAGCTGAGATTCTGCCAGGCTTTTGTGTTTGCCACCAATTTGAACCCATATTTTTTCCTCTTCATTTATGTGTCTGTGTAGCCTTTCATCCTCTCCCTCCAGCAGATCAACCTATGCAGACATTCTTCTAACTCTGTTATGGGATTCCTGATTTTTGTAAGCATTCTACAATTATAGATGACCTCTCCAAAGAGCCTCGTGGATTTAAGCCACTGTCACCTGAAGCAAGTACTCCATATAAATCCTTCTCAGCTTTATCAAGCACTTAAAAACAATAGCAAAGTATTTGGTTCCCACTGCATACTTTGCCTGTTTATGGTCTTCCTGGAAGTTGTCTCTGCTTTTAGATGAAGCCAAGCATGTCCAAGGGGATTTTTTTTTTTTAATTGTCTCTGCTTTTAGATGGAGTCAAATATATCTGAGAGGTTCTTGGGGCACTTTTGACTTGTAAGCTTGAAAGCTCTGTGTTTATTTGGTGCAAGGATTTATCTTTCTGTGGTAGCAGATTAGAACAGTGACACTAAACCAGCCATACAGATTAAACAGAGTTTACAGTCTGATACAGCTACACATGGAAAGGCTGTGATACCAGTCAGCATCCATCAACTGTACAAAAACAGAATCCCCAAATTGTCACAGCTGTTCCAGTATTTTGTCCATTGAATAAGCGTGGTTATGTCCTGGTAGTAGGAAGCTTCATGCAATGTGTTCTTCCATTAGGTAAACTCTGTTTTTGTTATAGCTGGGAGGTCTCCGTGTGGAATTCTAGCTAAGTCAAAAGCAGTAGTGTTGCGGATTCATTGGAAACAGCCAGTTTAATCCCCCAGCTAACACAAGTATGTTTTTTTCAATTCAGTCAAGGAATCCAGGCTTATAAAATGACTTTATAATGGTTTTTGAGGAATTGTTTACATGAGAGAATCAAGAGAGATGAAAAACAGAGAGGGTCGCTCTTCAGAAATGGGCTGCATACAGGAAATAGGAAACGTATGTGTCAACTTTGCTTCCAAGTTCCAACACTGACATGAAACAAGACATAACGAAGGCTGTTTCAGGGAAAAAGTTTCCACTTCTATAGATTGAATCACACAGGGAGGCGAAGAGAAGGCAGCCTAAGTGAAGCATTGTTAATAATGATGTTGCTTCAATAATGCTATGGTTGCTGTTGTTGCAATAATGTTATTGTTGCAATTGATTAGGTGAAGTTCAAAAACTGTGTGCAAGAGTTCCCGTTCCCACTTCAGGACAAGAAAATTATAGAAGTATTGAGCTACTTGTGCTCTCGTCATTCTGTTCTATTTTGATTAGACTGAAGCCCTTATCCTGATTCTAAACTATACATAGTATTTAATTTGCTTTTAATTACATTGAATTTCTCTGATAGTTGTAAGTGACGTCACTGCAGTTCATGAAATTGTTTTTAAGTGTTGTCCTCATTGGAATTGCAGAGGAGAGAAATGTTTTCCCATAGCTATATGAATGATCGACTGTGCCTTCCTGCTTTATTAAAACATACTGCAATGTTTTAAAAAGAAAAACATAAGAAAGTTTTATGTTTTGAATTGTTAAATCCCAGTCCTGATTTACTCCCACATCTTTACCACTGAGCTTGAGAGAAGATTTGAACTGCTCATATGCCTTTTCATTTCACACTGAATTTATAGGAAGTTTCCAAATAATAACAGTGAAGTTGGCAGGAATAAATGTAGACCAAATTGTGTAATCCCCACAAGGAAGCATAATTCTCTTATGAAGTATTTACAATAGCAAGCTTGGAAATCCAACAATAGGTTATATTGTTAATAGATTGTTTATAGCATCTTTTATTGACTGATTCATTCCTAATGGCAACAGATTTAGTCACCTAACATTCTTCATATGGCAGGCAGTTCAGTGTTCACTGTTGCTTTAAGAATCCTCTCAGGTATGAGAAAGTTCCTTTTTGACATAAATCAATAAATAGGACATAAATAGGACCTTGCAAAGTTCAGAAGTTCCCTGAAATGTTACTAAACTTTCTAATGCTCCCTTCCTGTGACCTGCCAATAACCCTTATCTCCCCTGCCTTCATGACCCTTTAATGTTTCCCTGGCTCTCCATTCCCTTCATCCTCCTAAAGAGCTTGGCTATTTCCCAACTTGGATTCATCCAACAGGCCACCCTCCTTGGAAACACTCCCAGTCTTTCAAACAGCCTTGCAGTACAGTAGCCTAAATACTAGTTTGCACATTTAAATTTCACATACTGCTGAACCTGTTATTTTGATATCTGAACTAAAAATTCCAGTACTGTAGTTCATTGTAACCATCAGCGTATATTATGTGCACCTGATACACCTTCAGACATGACAGGATACTACAGCCACACACTTCACCCTGTTTTTCAACTGACTGCAGTTATCTGATACAGTTTTGGATGAGGTGTTAACTTTGAATGCGCCAAGTATAATGGTCCTCAAAAATTTTATTTTTAACAGCCACAACATACTTGCTCACAGATTTGTTCCAGCACACATCACAGACTGGGTCTGACAGTCTTCACATTTTCCAGTTTGCCTACAAATAAATACAAGCTTCACATGAATTATCTGTAAAATAAGAAAGTATCCCAAGTGTCACAGAAATGTCCAGTTTTGTGAGTATTTAAGCAAGCAGTGTCAATGCAGCAATCTAAACATCTTTGTGTGCTGCACAAAAGGATGACTACTCACATGAACCTGGTGACAACTTGTTTTTTCACTGTTGCCTCTGTACTTAAGGTACCCCCTAGAATATTTGTAAGAGACTAGAATGGGCTCAGTTGCTTCTCAGTAACACAGACAAAGTTTAAGTTTGTCATCTCAAAATTAATGACAAAACTATGTCATTGCAGTTGGGTATAGTAAAAGTCAGCCTGGGGGTTTAGAGTGGGACAGAGGAGGGTGAAAAGGCTGTTGAGTGGGAACAGAGTCTTGAATGGTGACATGGCAAAAAAGCAGTAAAAACATCCAGGTTGCAGCAGGGGAAGTGAACCAAGACACCAAGACAGCCAGTGTGGATATGTATGTGTATTATGAATGCCCCACAAGTTTGGAAGGATTGAGATAAAGTCTGGAATATTCAGTAAGGGCAACATGACTTCAGCCACGTATTTCCTCTATCACAGATAAAGTACTGTCCTTGGCAGTTACCTATCTATGTGATGTGCTAGTTTGGTTTTTTATTTTACCATGCAATTAAAACAGTAGCCTCTGCAGTATATGTGTATGGTCTGAATTATATTTTCTAGTCTTTGGAGGAACAGCCCAAAACACTGTAAGAAATGAGCATTTAAGGGATAAAGCACAAATTTATCTGTTTACAGGGATACACTGGACATTGAAAAACTGAAACATATTTAGTAATATCTGGAGACTGAACAAACGCAATGCCCTTTCTCTCTCATCCAGCATGTACTTCAGCCCCCAAAGCCCCTCAGTAAGCCTTATTAAAAACCTGCTCCCTTTCATTAATAAGTCTTGTACTAGGACAATCAAGATTGGTCAGAGAGTTTGTGACACCACAAGTGCTGAATTAAGGGGCTAAATAATCTCCTTCAACCAACAGATTGACTGGGAATACTTTCCTTTCTTACTGTCCCTTTGTAGATTTGACATTGACATCTCTCTAATGAGAGAGTTTTTCTTATGTCTCTGGATACAGGGAAATGATGTTTAAGTATCGATGTTGAAGACTGCCGGAAATACCAGTTCTATCAGAAACTGAAAGTAAAGCATATTGGTTATACACCAAGCCACTTGCATGTCATCAGTTTCAGTTTGTGCAAACCCATCAAATTTCATGTCCTTCATGATTTTACAATCCTCTGGGACCAGAATTTCAGATTTACATTGTTCAGCTGATCACTACAGATAAGAATATATTTGATGTTATTTATCTGCTATTAAAAATATAAAAGATTAGTAAGGTTAATTGTTCCTTGTGATAAAACCAGTGGTTGGTAACCTTAACTAGAGAGAATGTATTTATTAATTTATACTAATTTCATTTGTTTCAGGGTTGTGTAGAACAAAAGACAAAAGGATAACACACAGAAATCTCCTTCTCTACTGAAGCAGCCATAAGGTTCAGTGTTCCAGCTCTGAAGTCCCTAACATATTTTGGCTCGTGAAAATGGATTAAGAAGATGTAGAATCATTCTGAATACCAGACTTTCCCAAACTCTTTATGTGTAGGAGAGAGAGAAGTTTCCTGAAATGTGATACTCTTCAAGGAAACATATGTCAAGAAAAACAATGTGAACAAAACTTGTAGTAGTCTATCAAGCACTGAAGAAGCCATTATTATCTCTAACACCTTGCCTTTAGAGCAAGTTTCATGATCTTATGTGCCAGATCTTCCCAGAATTTTTCCCAACGTAGTACATCTAGGAATCTGGATCCCAGAAGAGGTAACCAGGCACTGCAATAATATCACAACAGTCAAATTCTTCAGACATGTCTCATACACCAAGAAGACCTCCCTTCAAGGTATGCTACATCTGTGGCAGAGAATTTGGGTCACAATCTATTGCTATACATGAACCTAAGTGCCTGGAGAAGTGGCGTATTGAGAACAATCAGCTGCCAAAGCACCTCAGAAGGCCAGAGCCCAAGAAACCTGAGGCCCTTACTGGTTCTGGTTCCTACACACTTGCAGATGAAAATGAAGCAGCTTATTCTAGTGCTCAAGCCCAGCTGGTGCCCTGTAGGAAGTGTGGCCGAACCTTTTTCCCTGACCGTCTCCCTGTGCACGAAAGGTGCTGCAAAGGAGGCGGCAGCGGTGCGAGGCTGCCAAGCGCTGCTGCTGGTAAATCTGGTACAGCACCAAGATCTGGACCTGGCCCAGCAAGTGGCATTCAACCTGAGGCCCATCAAGGAACGAGCAGGGCTGCACCAGCTGTGTCAGACCAGGTAAATTGCTAACCACGTCCTGTACGAAAGGGTGTGCATGCATCTTGATGCTTGGCACGCCAGGGGAGATTGGCTTGCCATCAAATTTAAAATCACTTTTCTTCAGAAGAAGCTTTTAACTGCATGCAAATTTTTCTCTGCTAAATAGAGGATAAAGAAAAGGGAAATACTGGGAAGGGACTAAGGGAAACTACTTATTCCTATTTATTTTTATTTTCATTTTGAATGGGAGTAGTTGGGTTCTCTGTTGAGAGTTTAAGAGTAATATCCCCAAGAGGGACTATTGCTTGATTTAGTTCCCTGGGAGATTCTATTGAGCCGATCAGGCAAGGTTTGGATGTCATATGTTTTAGGAGATGTTAGGTATTTTTCTTTAGTTAACATGAAATGCAATGTTTCATTGTCCTGCAAGCACTTCAAAACATGATTTTCATATTCTACTGTTATTCTTAACCTTGGCATGCAACATCAGTTTACTGAGGACTGCATGTTCAAAGGCAGCAGTTCTGGGTATAACAACAACAAAATAAATAAGACTGCACATTTTTTTTCCACTGAATTTGATTCAGGATCCAAGAATAAAGAAGCTGATTCACATTATCCAAAAGCTACACAGAGTTTTGGAAAATTGGATATTTTTTTTGCATTTGTTTCTGCACAAGCTGTCCTTTGGCCAGGAGTTTTGTAAGATAGTTGTCTAAATTTAGGCCCAGTGTCCAAATTAAATGGCCTTTTTTTTTTGTAATGCGGGCAGGAATCCTGATTGCCTACATTTCTTTCGAAAATGGGATTTAGATCTCTCAGTCACCAAAGGAATGCAATGCTATGCAGAGCATTTCTTAAGATGCTTTAGAAGGCAAAGTGTGTAACATGTCAGTTTACCAGCTGCTGAGTAAAATTAAGATAATAGCATTACCCTAGCTCACATGAGACTAAGAACTTCAGGAGTCCCTTTTTTATTATGCTTTATGAGGCCACTAATTGATATATTTTGGTGAATATATTTATTATGCTCTATGAAGCCACTGATTGATATATTTTGGAAAGTTGATATATATTTAGCAAATTTGCCTTTATCAGCAAATTTTACATTATCCACAAGCAGTTCAAAGTGCTACACAGCTGCATTTATAGTTGTAGGAAAAGTGATGCTGTTTATACTACATTGTGCTCTTTCCCAAAGACCTGTCATTGCTCTAAAGGTGATTGTTCAATGAAAGGCATGGCTGTGAAGCAGAGTGTTTAATCTATCACACATAATTCTGTAGATTATAAAAGAGAGGGCGAGGGCAATTTTCTATAATTATGGTCCCATTAAAAAAAAAAAAAAAAGTTTAGATTGTGGTTTGGCACTGACAGTGATCTGTAAAAAAAGTTACCCTCTTGCACAACATATCTGCTCCCCTTGTGGATTCACTCACATCTGCTGACTTGTTGAACAACAACATTATTGCCACTTTTTACTTCTGTGAGCTCTGCAGAGCCAAAATGAAATCTGTTCAAATCTGTTCTTCCTTCTGTGTGAACAACAGGTTTCCTCATGTACTTTCAAGCAGTTACAGTTCATCAGTTGCAGCAGAACTAATGAGGCTGTAGAGCTTGCAGTTTGTAATTGACTTTGAAGGACTTTATTATTAACAATGACTTTCAGGAAGAGATAATGGATTCTACATCTCTTGAGGTCTATCCTTTAGTACAGAATTATGCATTAAAGGCAGAGATGCGATGGGAAGATTGAAAGAAATATCCTGTGATCCAAGGGGTTCCTCTGGACTTGCAGACAACTTATAAGAAGCTGTCAAAGGAAGCCACTTTCCTGTAGATTTAAATTCTCTGTGAGAGAATCTTCATTTCCAGTTGAACATTTTGAAAGGTGTGGAAAACACACATTGAAGGGTTTGGAAAAGCATTAGGCATATGGAATAACTGCAGATTAATTATGAACAGGATCAAGGTCTGTGTCTCCACTAAAGTCTTCCTCTTTTTCCAGCATATGGTTTTCATTTTGCTCACCTTACCAGCTACTCAGCTGCTTATTAATACTGTTATAAAATAGTGCTTCACTAGTGGTGGAGTGAAACGGCTACTGTTCTGGTCCTGGCTGGAAAGCATTTGGGGCAGTCCCTCTCTCATCTAACAGACTTACTCACTGTGACAGTGAATTATTTAATTACTTGCGTAAAGTCCTGATTCAGCAGAACATCAGAGGAAAGCAATAACTGAAAAAAAACCACCCAGCCCTTATATATTTAGGAGAATTAGTGCTACTGTTAAATAAATTTATTCAGTAAAAGATGCCCTAAATGAAAAATCTGGATTTTCTTTATTTTCAAAATAAAGTTCTGACTGATTTAGTTGTATACCATGTAAAGTGCATTTTAACTTTACAACTGCAAGCACTTCTCCCTGCATGCCTCTGCCTGTATGCCCTGGAGTTCTCTCCCCTTCAGCAAGTGTGGCATCAACTAGGCCAGTATCATTACTGACAAACTCTCTCAGTTCTGCATTAAATGTCTTTAAGGTGGAGACTGAACAGCCTCTGTAAGCTGTCTCTTCCAGTACCTGTCCTCGCTCTCAGAATCAATGAACACATCTGAGTTAATCATGTCTGACTGTGTAGAATAACAGCATTTGGTTAGAGACTCTCAAGGGTCACAGCAGCTCAGAAATTCTGCTTTGGATTCTGCTGTGATACCCCAAACAATGGAACTGGTGTCTGCAGCTACTGAAACTCAGACTTGCACTAAAAGAGAGTCAATGTTCTATTGTAGAACACAGATTCTGTTTTAGTGCAAGTCATAGACAAAAATCTGTGATATGTGTAAGTGAGCACCAATAACTTGCTGTGTGTATATGAGTTATGGGGTTTTTGACATTAGATAACGCTGATCTTAAAAGCCTATTAGATGGTGCTGCCATCTGCTGTTTTCTTCTTATCTGGTTAACTACCTGAAAAGATTTCACTGATGTTCCTTTGCTGAATTGTAATGCATTTTAACACAATGTAAATCTTTAAAATTTGTGTAGCAAGAACTTTGATGTTGTATTTTACTCTAGGCTAAAACCATGTAGTATCTTGGTAAAGGGAAGGCTTCTTCAGGTGCAGTATAATTCTAATGAAGTTGGAAAGTCAATGAGCTTTTTTTGCCTCATTGCAGTGGTTTTGAATACCTTCCTAGAGAATACTGACAAATAAATTTGCAAATACAGAAAGTTAGATGAGAATGAACAGTGAATGGGTGGTTTGAATGAAGCTTACTGAGTATTATCATTGGGAATGTGTCCTTCCTTCCTTTGCTTGTACATGGACGCGCTATTCATTGTACGGACATACTCAATTTAAAAAAAACACATCAGGAGCAAAATGGGATATTTCATGCTTCCAGTGGAGTAATATTTTTAATTGTATGCATAATCTTGCAGAATTACCTTGCTGTTCAAGGCATGTGATCCTAACATGAGTGCTGTTGTAAGCTGTGAAGTGCAGCTTTGGATAGTCATGAGATAGCCACCATACACCTTGTCCATGATCCTTATGCAAAATGTCTTTTACTTAGCTGAGAGGAATGTGTGGAAAGGGTTGCTTTCATGCAATAGACTGCTGCTACTAAGTGCTTGCACCATTCTTTTCCTGAGCCTCTAATCCATGGGCAGTTCAAGTCTATGACAAGAGCTCCATCCCAGAGCAGGATGCCCCCCCTCTTCCCATTAAAATAAATGGATAATTAAACAAATAAGAAGGGAAGAGGTGTGTGCAGACCTGGATGATAAATATTTATGTAGGGAAGTTTGGGATTCAGTCTTATTGTGTGTACTTAAGAAGAAATAAAAAGCTTTGTGCAGTATGGAAGGATTTGACCTCATGTAACACTGTAACAGCAGCCTGGGGCTAACCTTAAGTAATGTCAGGTCTATTGAAAATACATAGTTGCATGGCCCTCTGAACTAAATAACTTCATTCATAGTCACGCAGACATACTTAGCAGTCTTGGAGTAAAAAAGAAAATACTGAGACACCAGAGGAAAGCCTAACTACTCTGTTAGGTATTTGTAGGTATTTTTATAATAACACATATCCTCAGGAACAGACCTTCCCTACAACCCTTTTTGAAAGTTAAAAACAAAGCAGTGAACAGACAGCCTAGCCACTGGCCTGTGAGTAGTTTGGGTTGGAAAATTGTGGTGTTTCCAAAAATAGTTTAGTTTCAAACTGCAGGCCTCCAGATGTTATATTTGGGATAGACACACTGAAAACAAAAAGAAATGAAGGGTAAATATCATCAGCTGTAGAAATTCCAAGTAAAGCTTATCATATCTTGGATTCCACAGTTAAAAAAAGAAAAATCTGTTACTACCAATTGTTAGGCTAATCTCTTTCAGGTTTTAAACATGTGTGCAGAGAACAATTTGTGTATATAATTGTATGTGTGGTGATGGGTCAATCTCAGTATTTTTCGGCAATAAAAATAATTCTATCCTAAGAGTGATCTGATTTCTTTTAATTAATTCTGCTTTCTCCTGTTGTTTCTGTACCATTTTTAATTGTGGAAATTGCAAAAGACAGACATTTCTACTTGAAAAAATTTCTGCATTTGCACTAGGATTTCTTAATCTGTTACCATGGAAGAGTCCCTACAATCTGAATATAAGTAAATTGCTCTTTCCTAGTTTGTAGCCAATAAGTAACTATTTAAATGAATGGCAGAAACCCACCTAATGAGAACTCATGGGGAAAGTGTGTTCCCTATGATTTTACACCTAGCATTTTTTAAGAAACTGTTTCTAAAATAGTATAACCATACCCACAGCAGGAATGCACACTAAAAAGAGTTCTCTGTCCTCGGGAGTTTAGATTGTAGTTTCCTTATCTAAAGCTCTCCAGAGCCTACAAATAAATGTATAGTGTCTTTAGAAGACTTTGTATCTGCACCCAGAGTCTTACTTTAAAATCAGACAAGTTCTAGCTCACAACCTGAAGTAAAGAAGTAACTGAAATTTGATAATGGAAAGTTATAAGATGTTTTTAAAATAGCTGTTGCTGTATTAATCTAAAAATAGGAGAAGAAGGCTGTATTTTTACATATATTAGAAAATTTGCTTATATAAAATACTGTGTTATCAAAGATAGCAAGGAAATTCCATTTGTAAGTCAAGAGGATGAAAATGTTCTTGGAGAGCCCGTCTTTTCAAGACACTGTGAGAACTTTCCAGATGAAGTCCAACTTTTCCCAGAAAAAATACACTTTATAGAGTAGTATTTCTTTCATGTAAGTGAGATTACATGTGTGATACAGGAAGGCAATCTTATGGAGATTGTTCACTAATGACATTTTCAGACTGTAACATAAATACAAGAAGAGCTGCCCAGAATTTCATGAACACATTGATGGGCTGACAGAAAGAGTCATAAATACGGGAACAGGTTATGCTTTGTCTTACACAGCAGCAGAGGAAAAAATGAAACCCCCACCACTCTTGTTTGAGTGAGAAAGGTTTCCTGTATTTGGTCTGGCATGGCTGTCCGTCTAACTTGAGGAGGGCAGGGATAGCTCATCTCTTACTGGTATTCTGCAGTCAGAAGTGTAGGAAGTGCTGGCAGTTGTGAGACCCATCTGTGTGCCTCAGAGTTCTTCTCTGCAGCATGTTTTTATCCTGCTTCCTGAGCACGGCTGGTGCTGACACCACGCCTAGCCCAAGACGCGCCTAAGGACACAGCTGAGTCCATAATCTGCAATACCACAGTAATTATACATTTTTCAGCCTTAGATTATGTATTTGTGAGGTTTGGGGTTGAGGAAACTTTTTCTTCTGTTGTTGAGCTGTTTTCCTCTGAGAACAAAAGCAGATCTTCAGTGTGGAAACAATGACTTGCTTAGAGTCCAGTTCTGCCCTTGCTGCAGTCACTGACAAAGTTCACACTAAGGGCTTTGGGATAAACAAACAGCAGTTTCTTTTTTGCCCCTCATCCTGAAATATCCTGGCTTGATTTTAATCTTTGAAGGCCAAGAATTCCACCAGATAACTAATCTGTGTCAAAAGTGAGGTAAAGAACCACAATCATCTCTTGGGAGAGCTGCCCTTGCTGTCCTGCTTAAGAGAGATACTAAGGCTGGACACAGTGCTTTGAGCTGTGTTCTGGTAGAAGATGGAGTCTTTCAGTTATTGTACTAGACATCAAGAGTTCAGCTGATGAAGCTTCTGTTGCTGCTTTCCATTTTACATCTGATTTGTAAGTAAAAAATGACTTCAACCATTTAAGATGAATGTTGCATTGTAACCTGATGAAGCAGAGGTGTTGTTTCTGCATGTGAAGACTTAGCATTTTCAGGTATGAAAATCAAAGAGAGGAAACTTAACACAGTTAAGTATAGATTAGTCCCACACATCAGTCATCCCAGCATCTGCAGAAGACACCTGCCTGTTCCAGGTGCCCACTTAATGAGGCAATATCTCTTACAAGCCTCAGGACTGATTCCCAACAAAACCAGACTGAAAAAAACAGTTACACAGATTTCACAGATAACACATTCCTTATCTACATGATTGCTTCCATACAAAGTCATTCTGATTCAAAGTGAATATTGAAAACGATATTTATTTTTCTTCATGGTTGTTATTTGCAGGCAAAAGTGATAAGACGGCCACCAACAGTGATTTGCTACATATGTGGCCGTGAGTATGGAACAAAATCTATTAGTATACATGAGCCACAATGCCTGAAAAAATGGCACCAGGAGAATGAAAACCTCCCCAAGCACTTGAGAAGGCCAGAACCCAAAAAACCTGAAGTCAGGACTGTGCAAGGTAAGCTACAGACTAAATTATGAGAGATGAGCAAAAAATTGTGAGGAATTAAAAAAATATTTTAAAGCAATAGGTAAACAGTTTGCAAGTACTTTGTTCTCCAGTGTACTGTCAAGATCTTGTTTTAAGCTTTCCCTCTGCTTCACAGAAGGAAACCTTATAATAAAGTCTTGAAAGTAAAAGTAGTCATTATCTATGGAACATGGCTCCTGGGACATTCCCCTCCATGTGCCAATGTGTCCTGAATCAAAACACAAATAGATTAGCAACCTGCTTCACAGCTACACTACTACTTTTTGACTTCTTCTTTTAACACAGGCACATCTTAAAATGAGCAAAAACATCCAAGAATAACGTGCAGACATGACACAGAATCATTAAAATAAAATGTCCTCAGGCAACATAGGTATAGATACTTCAGCCAGATTCTTCTACAGTCAACAGCCCATATTGATGCCTTTTTATTTACAAGTCTGAGAAGCTTTCATTGTGAGACACTGTAATATAAACACAGTGGAGAAAAAAATATATATGTAGTACAAACCAAACAATTAATTGTTGCCAATTTTACATGTTTGTGCTGTGGGTTCTGTTTCCTAAGGTTCCACTTCTTCAAATCAATGAACACTGATGATCCCCAGCATCCCCACAGATGGGCTGTCATATGTATCTGAGGGTCATATGTTCACTCTAGGATGTAAAGGAATTCCTATACATGCTTTGCCTGGAAGCTCTTCCCAGGACTTCCCACTCCCACATAAAGTTATTTCACCTTTCTTGCTGGATGCTTTCCCTGGCCCTGCCAGCCGGTCTGAGCTACTTTGGGCCAAGTTTGGACCACTTCCTCACAGGCATTTAATTCACACACACTTTTTTTTTTTTTTAATTCCCCACAATTTCCCTCAGCTTCCCAAAATGTCTGGAAAAGTAGACAAAGTCTCCTACAACTCACTTGTGAAAGAGTCATACACCAGATCAGTTTACAGCAGTACAAAGAAATATGTCCTCAGAAGACATGCAGAAGAGAGCAGGATCACTGAGAACACTAACCAGATGTTCAAAATAATAATCAAAGTTGAAGTAATATAAAATCGGAACTTGGTTAACAGATGCCAAGTGGCATACTTGAATCTGCAGTAAAAGATGTGTTCAAAAGACATCTTCATTGTATTTGCCTTTTAAGATGTTAAGCACTTTTTAATTATTACACATTGTGTGGTAAAACAGATGGAGAAAATGAGAATTCCATGTGAAAGAGGGGGATGCAAAAAGGCAAATCAGGTTATTTTGAAATACACTATTCTTATTTTGAAGGAGTGAAAGCAGAGAGACAACCACTCTTTGAGAAAACAATCTAGCAGAAGGCTCCCAGATATGAATCAGAAAGTTGTCTCATTTACTCAGTGAGTCATATCACAGGCGCCTCCAATCTCCTGTGAGGTGTGTGCCCACGGTTCCTCTGGGGATACTGACCTGCTTCCAGCATCTGTCCCTAAATGCCTGCTGATGCAAGCCTGATCTGTTCTGTAGCTTGAGCTAAAACTGTTGTTCCCCCTGCAGCTGCCTCATATTCCTGGCCTTGAGAAAATAAGCTGTGTTGTTCTTTTTCCATAAGACTTACTCTTGGTCATGTGGTAAATGCTATAACTGACCTTCAGACCACATGCATGTACTGCATGTCTCACAGTTTCTTAGCTCAGGGGGGAGGGATTACCCCTGTTGTTGAATGAAATAGACAATGTTCAAAAAAAGCTCAGAAATATTAACTGCTTTCATAAAACTTTTTATAACTTACATAAATCTTTTTCTGAAAACTCAAGTGCCACGGGAAGACAACCACTGCCCTCATTACACAGTGTTTTGTTTGTGGAATGCCTAACACATGCCTGCAAGGAGAAAGTCATCTCTCTTTCTCCCTCTCCTCTTTTTTTTTTTTTTTAATATTCCATAAACTTTCCAAAGTACAGAAAATACACATTCATTTCCTGCAAGCAGAGGGGATATTTGTCTCAGCCAAGAAAAGAAACACGACTTGATTGCTCTTCTAACAAAAAGAACATTAGGAACAGGCATATTAAGAGATCTAAGGCTTATTGTGGTTATGTGAACCACTGGATATGATTCATATTAAAATTGTATGGGCCTTTAATGAAGAGCTCTATCATGTGCCAATGACAGAAACCATGAAATATTTTTAAATGCAAAAATCCTTTTCTTTCAAAAATTGTCCACTGCTAACAGTTCAAAGAAACAAAAAAGATTTTAAAATCTTTTACTATATTGTCATACCAAATAAGAAGGGTGAAGCAAATACGTCTTTAATTTGAGCCATGTAGACTTTGTAGACCTTTTTGTGCATGCACTTCAAATGAAAATCCTTAAGATCTAAATCCAGGTATTAAGCAACCTGCCTGGCCTTTTTGCAAATCAGTTTGAAACAACACTATGTGAAAATCCATTTCGAAAGGAAAGTCCATTTCAAGATGAAAGTAAACAAGATTTTTTTTTTTTACCCAAATTAAATCTTGAAAACACATCTGAGTGTTTGAAGAATGCTTCCGAGTTTTCAGAGCAGTCATTCTTCCCACAGTGGAAAATAACTGAGGGTAGGGCTGGATTAGTGTTTAGATGACAATAGATGCATCACTGCAATGACTTCACAGGAAGTTGTGGCTTTAAAGTACTGTAGTTTTTGTCTGTAAGGTTTTAGGCTTATCTAAGATTTACTCTAATTTTTAAGTATAACTTACATGGACTCTAATAGGAAGAAAACTGGGCCCCTTGTCCAGAGCAGTACAAAGAGCATATTCTCAAGTACGATATGCTCCCACCCATAGCCATGGTCAGATAACACATGCTTGTTAAACAGAGCTTGAAGCAAAGCCAAAAAGTGAATTTGCTGATAATAGTACCTATGCAAAGATGTTAATAATTAGCTGAGAATGCAGATCATAACACGCAGCATGATGTTTTCTCTGTACTCTCATACAATACAAAATTATTCAGTTTGAAGTTAATTTAATTCAACCCTTGGGACAAAAAACAGTCTTTTTAATATACTTTTTACTCTTTTGCTTCTTTCTTTTCTTTTTCATTTGCAAAAGCAATATGGTTTGGTTAAACTGAAAGGCTCAGTCAACAGGTATTTCCTGAAAATATTTTCCATAAAGAGTTGAATGTGGGTCTCCAGAATGAAAGCTGATACTTTCTTTTTCTAATTTTCCAGCCAAAGGTTTCTATGATCTTGATGCTCTAAATGAGGCTGCCTGGACCAGTGCCCAAGCCCAGCTAGTTCCATGTGATATTTGCGGGCGTACTTTTCTTCCAGACAGACTGATCGTCCACCAGAGGTCCTGTAAACCGAAACCTGCAAAGTGAAGTGGATGTAACACACATGCATACAAATGCACGTCTGCTCACACATACACAGACAGACAGACACACATTTTTCCTAAGCTAAATAAAGCGTGTGTGTGTGTGTGTGTGTGTGTGTAAGTGTGTGCACATGAATACACACACATGCACCCATGCCTTTCAGACAAACCATGAGAGAAATAAAATTCATCTGGAGAGACATGGTCACCAAAACTTTATTGTGTAATGATATCATGTGCTTCAAAAGTCTCCAGAGTAAAAATCAGCCGTTGCTACTAAAGCGTAAAGTAAAATAGAGAAAATTACTTCATTGAAAACAAAATTTCGCTTCTCTTTCCAAGACTCTCTGGTTGGTGTAAAGATCTTTAGCCGAACTTGACTAACCAGAGAAATCATGTAGCTCCTTTAAGTTTGTTCATTTTTGTTTGGGTTTTTCAGTTTTTGGGGATTTTTTTGTTTGGAGCACTCCAGTGTTCACATTCACGTGTAACTGCATCTTATGAAGCTCTTGACTGCTACATGTGAAACCTTTTCATGTAAAGGGATCCACTCGTGTGGTAGAAGCAGACACGGGCTGTTTGTAAAAAAACACCCAGAAGTGCCCTCTTTTTGTTTAAGAATTAGGCTGACTATGTGATTTTTCCTCAGCTCAGTAAACTCTTCATGTAAAAAAATTTGTAAGTCAGGGAAGCACATCTTGGTCATGAATTTTGTAAAACAAAACATTTTAATGTCAAGACAAAATGATCATGGTGTGCCAGATGGCTGGCATAAAATACCACCCTCCCCTCTGTACCAATTGTGGCCATAACAGAGCCAGTGCTGGGTGGAAGAATGGGTATTATACAAGAAAGCCATGGGGAAGGTGTTTGAAGGTGCTATTTTGAAAAATGCTGTTACCTTAATGTAGAGGAATGAGTGCCAAAACACATCAGTATAGGAATAGGCTAAACACATGAAGGAAGCAATACTCCCTTTTACAAGGTACAGCAGAGAGCAACTATTATTTTACTTACTCTGGAGCCTTTTATTAAGTGGTGAGGTTATTCAAAAGGTATGACAAAATCCAGTACAAGTTGTGAACTAGCAATCTAGGCTTTCTGATATCATGAAAGAAAGTGTACATCATGTATGGGCTTAAGGCCTAGAGTTGTATGTTATGTATTATGTGATTGATCTGACTTTTCTCAGAGCATTCACACTTACTATTGTACTTACAAATCAGAGGAAGCAAGTGCTTTCATACACACTACAATGAAATATGGGTACCAACAACTTTTCCAAGCAATCAAGCTGTGTGATTTGTGGAGTAAGTGAAACAAGCAGCAATATCTTTGTTCTGTTATTAGAGAAATACTCCTGACTCCAGCCCTGGCGGGCTGTTAATTCAGACTGGAAAAGCACCAGCATTCTTTGGTGAAAATAATTTCCAAAACAATCAATGGTACCTCAGCAGCCCTTTCATCTTTGGAATGAGGATTGTATAGTCTGAAGATAGATATCTTCAGGAGTCAAAGGTTCAGTTTCTGTTCTACAGAACAAAGCTGTGTAAACCCTGCAGATCTGTTGTTAGTGTCTCCAGCGTAAGAAGAGGTGCTGTCGGAGCTGGGCCAGTGCCACCCCTCCTTCTTTTGGCTGGGAGAAGGCATGTGGCCTGAGGACAGAAGAATGGGGGCACTAGTTTGTGATTGCTAGACTGGCTCCTAGGAGCTGCTGGCTGGCAACATATACTGCAAGCTCCTGAGGTCACACCAAGGGCTGGCCCACTGACAAGTGGTTTGGTAATTGGAGGATTATGGATATCATACAATCTCACCTTTGTGTCCCCTCTTGCTCTTCTTGGAATACTTTCTTTTCTTAGACACAATAAGCATTTTTTGGTTACATCTGCCTCATTGGGTCATCGAGATTCACTACATCCACTTCCAGAGCAAAAACATATTTTAAAGAAAGTAAGCCTTTGCAGAGTCACTGCAATGTTTGCCATTAAAAATTCAGCTCTGCCTCTTGGTGGAATTCATATATTGGAATCCCTGTGTAATTCTGAAAGTTGGACTTAGTGTCTTGATGGTTCTAAATCTGTCAGGGATTTCACCCAGAACATGTTTTCTGTGTTTCATTCTCAGCTCTACACTTGGATATATTTTGGTTTCTGGAATTTTTTCTCAAAAAGCGGTAAAATCTGTCTGATGATCTGAATGTTTATGAACAATAAAAAAGTACCAATATTAAGTGTATGTTGTGTCTTATCCAGAAATACTATTGTAGGGGAACTCCTGAAGCTATAAGCCTAGAGTATGTTTTCCACATCATCTTTTAAAAAGGGAAATGAGGATCTGCCAAATTAAGAGCTGTCTCCGCTGGCTGGTGATTGCTGCTGAGTTCTGAACTCAGTGTGGGATTTGAGAAATGGTGAGCCTTACCACTCACAGAGTAAAGTCAGCATTGGGCTGTGAGGGCTGATGGTGAGACCAGAGCACGCAGAAGCTCAGCTGGAGCCAACAGTCCTTGGAAAGATCTCAAGGGTTGTAGCATTCCCTTCCCTCCACAACTTCATCTGAACAATGATTTCCAAAATATGTAGAAATATAAAAATCACTGACATAGGAGTGCATATTGTTCCCTTTCAGACGTCACTCACATCTCAAGGTTACTCTGTCACAAGCTTTTCTGCTGAGCTCACCGGTGCTGGTGTGTTTGCTGAAGATGACAGTGAGGTCAAAGCAAGCTTTGTTTACTGGGAGAAGCACTGAGAATGCTTTCATGGCTTGCTCTCAGCAGACTTAAAATGAGATCTTATGAGCATTACAATTATTGCTTGGCATGTATAATTTTGACTTTTTTTTGCAGGAGAGGAAAAGGAAATGAGAAATTGAGCTACTTTGCTTCCTTTGTTTCTGTACTTCGGTGATTTGTCATTTAACCTTATCTCATCCACTGTTGGCTCAATGTTATTTCCAGCTGAATCCCATGTTTCCTACTGCCACAGCACATTTAAAGAGCTGAAAAATATCTTCTGGTACTTCAAAACCAGTGACATTTCATCTAATTTCCCACAATTGTGCTGAGTGCAGCTAAAAATATTCCTGGACAAAATATTCAGAAAGTCAGGACATGGATTGACAAGCAAAATTTAATCACATTAAACAAATGAGCATGCACTTTCTGATCCTAAATAAAAGCCATGACTTAAGTTTTAGTTCAGCCATTTGAACCTACCAATTTCAAATTTAAAAGAGGCATTTTATAAAAGCAAATCAGAAGATCATAGTCAAGCTAGAAGCATTTCACTGCAGACTTGAAAAATTGGGCATTAATGAAAGAATCCATAACTGTAGTTAAGTATTATATGCAAAGAGTTATAATCTCTTGAGTTGGGAATGTCACAGTTACCATACAAACTTCAAAAGGTCCTGCATCTTTAAGGACAGTAGTTAAAAATGCCTGATAGGCTTGAACAAGACAGTTTCATGGACCTTTTTTCTTAAAGGCTACTGGGAGTGAATAGACCACAACTTGAGGAATAAAAACATTTGTAAATGTAATGTCAGTTTCTAATTGAAGATAGTGAGCACTTGTATGGATCTGTGAATTCTATTTGCAGGCCACAGACCTAGAAAGCATATAGCACCATGTAGAAATTATGTTTTCAGTTGGGACTACTCACAATTTGAATGCTTAAGCTTTAGTCCCGGATTTGTAAACAGGATTTTTGATCCTGTGCTCACTGAAACAAATCCTACATCTATTGTACTGTATGTATGTATATACTGTACTGTATGAGTATGATCAGATGTTGACACATGTGTGTGTCTTAATCCAATTAAATAGTGCAGTTTTTTTATGATGGCACATAGGCTTTCAAAGTCTATCTTTGCTTAAAAATAACAAATTCTCATAGTTGAGAATTTTGGGTTTATTACCCAGTGCACAGAGATGGTTCATGAAGAAGGAATTCTAGGTGGTCTTCTGTCGGAATTAATGTTTTCTTCAAGGGTCCTGTGCTTGGTTTTGCTTCACTGTCAGTGGGGATAAGGCTTCTCAATTCTGTATTTCTGAACTATGTTAACCACAGTGCGTACAAATGAGTTTGCTGTATGTGGATACATGCCACCCCCAGCAACATGGCTGGATTGTGCAAAAGCAGGATTCAACAGGGGTGTGAAGTCCACCAAAAAAAAGAAACCTGCAAGCCTGGAAAACTCTCCAAGAAGTTGACCAAGGGACTGTCTAAATTCTTGCATGCTATTACTTTTTATTCCTTGGTCAATAACATAACTGACATAGACAGTATTGATGACTCTGGAGCACACAAGGATGAGGTACTCCTCCTAAATATATATTTCTTAAAAAAACTTCCGTCATTTTCAGTTGAAGAAAATAATTTATAATCTTCACAGAGTTGAAAAGAAAGAGTTGACAGCAGAGCAGGAAATTGTACCTAACAAGAGAGACTCCAGGAGGCCAGACTGTTTAACTTCTCAAAAAAAACCCATAAAGTGCCTCCCTGATAACCTGTACATATCCAGACTAAAGAGACTTCTTTCCAGAAGAAAACAACTGAACAATTTCCAAGCAGAAATTTGTTGCTAGTCAAACTCAGAAGGAAGAAACTCAGAACTTTCAAGCATTTACTAAGATTTTCAGTAGAATGTCTGTGGCAGGATTTTTACAAACAAAATTAAAAAAAAAAAAGTTTGCATAGGTATAATATGAATAAATTTAGGCCAGCCTTGTATTACAGTATAGCTTGTATATATATATGTCCTAAGATTTTTCCAGATGATCATGAAATATAATAATTAACATATATTTTTCAGGACAGTTTGTAGAAGTCTAAGAAAAATATTGCAAGTAACTAGTTTTGGAGACTCAAGGACCATTTACTAAAGTCATCCCCCAGCCTTGGAATGGTTGTAATAAGTAACACATCCCAATTTAAGGCGAGAGAAACGTCTTTCCCAAAGGCCTTTGTGTTCACATGTTAATTCCCTCCGAGTTCTGTTGTCCCATTGGCCCATTGGCTCTGACTGCCCCGTTCAGGCCCCATTTCTGTTTATGTATATCCTCTAGAATGTTCTCCCTTCCCTGAATCCTGTTGGTCCTGTTTTACTGCATTGCTCCGCCCTGTCAATCCCAATGGCTCTCGCTGTCCCTGAGCCCGCCTTTGCACCATTTTGCCCTGCTCCCATTGGGGCCTAACCCTCCAGACTGCCCCCTCACCCCAGATATTGTCCTGGACCCTGAAGCCATCCTGGTTCTTGTTCTTGGTGTGTATTTGAAGCTGTATCCTGTTTTTTTTAGATTTTCAAGCAAGAACCTGTCCCAACACCATCCTTCGTCAGCCTTCTGGTGGTTTTGTGCTCCAGGCCCACACACGTGGCCTGCCTTGGGACCTGTTTTGGCGTGTTGCTACGTCTGCCTCCTGAACAGGGACTTTCTCACTGAAGTCCCTGAAAGCGGCCAGGCGATCACCTGCTGGACAGCTGTCATCGGGAAGAAGACACGCTCAGGTTAGCCCGACCCTGACACTAAGCATGAGTGTTTTTGGGCGAAGCTGCCAGGAGAGGCAGTGCCCTTGGTGCAGCAGGGGGACAGGCTCTGTTGGTGAGCCCCCGCAGGACATGATGTGCCTGACCGCTCCCCAGACACACCGGAGGGCGAATGGCAGGGAGCCTGCCCGGGATCTGGGTGCTTCTCCATTAGAGGTCCTGTGGATGAGGGGGAGCAGCCATGGACAATGTGCTTAGCGTGGCTGAAAAGGACATATATATACAGATTAGGGAAGTTTTTAATTCTTAGGGAGAAATAATTTTCAAAGAGGGATCTGAAACAATTAATTTGTTGGTTGTTTAAGAATGTTCCTGTGATTTCTAAAGACTCTGTTAATTCACTGGGTTTTTGGGACTTTGTTGGGGAAAAAATTTATGTTCTGCAAACAGAAGAAGTTAAAAGTTGTTAAGTTCTGCACTCTTTTTCATTTAATTTATGATGCAGTTCAAAGTTTATTATTTGAACCCTGCTTCCCAGTTCTTGTGTTCCCACCCCCGTGCTCCTAATCTCTCTGTCCTGGAGAGCAGGACAGGAGATGGAAACTCTCTATGGTTGCAGATGAGCCACCTGCCTTCTGCCGTCTCCCCTCCCTTTCCGTCTCCTACCCAAGACAGTGTTGGCCCGGCTGTTTTGGGTCCTACCCTAATCCATGCTCCAGCATCCTTTATTCCTTTTCTTTCTTACCACCCTTCACAAAAAGGCAGTGGCACTGTAGGGGGATCCAACATCTTGAGTGACTCTCCACTGCCCTCCATGAGTTCCTCTCCCGTGACCTGTGTGTCGGGCATTGCCCCTGCATCAGGAGCCTCTCCTTTTGGGGAGAAACCCCTTCCCATTGAGGGCCCCACTTCCCCTCATACCCCTGACCCAGCCTCTTCTCATCACCCGGTTTCCAGACCTGGCAATGATGCTGACCGGAAGGCAGCCATCCTGGCTACCGACAGCCCACACCACTAGGCCATGCCGGTCAGTCGGCCGGCCATCACACCCCTCCACCAAGCCATATCCATCCTCTTCAGAGGAGGAGGAGGTGCGGCGAGGTGTATTTGGCCTTCAAGGGCAGAGAAGGTCAGAGTCCGGCTGGCTGAGGTTAAGGCCGACACCCAGCTGCATAACCTGCCAGCACCCCTCAGCATCATAAGGCCTCGGGCTGTGCTGGCTGCGGACTGGATCGCTGCTAAACGACGAGAAGGAAGGAGCTGGACACTCGCTGGGGGCCAAACAGGTTTATTGGAAAGCCCACGATGCCAGCCAGGGAGGGACCCCCTGACGTACCAGCGAATGACCCAGAACAAAAGGTGCAACAGGGTTATAAAGGGAAGGGGTGGATCCAGGAGGGGTTTACAAAAGACCAATGGGGGAGAAGAGAGGATGAGCTTAACACAAATGACATAGGGGAGAGCCCAATAGGTGCCAGGTAAGGGAGGGGCCCCGGGACCACAGCCAACCACAACCCCCAAAGAGGAGAAGCTTCTGGAATACTAGGTGGAGTGGGGGGGGTGATTGACTTGGCCCAGGGAGGAGAAAAAGCATACATAAAAGGGAAAAAAAGGGGAGGAGGAATTATATAACCTAGAAGATTGACAATAGAACTGGCAGGGCTATGGTGGAAAAACTGAGGAGGGCAGAACCATTTTACACAAAATGTGGGGGAGCAGATACATAAAATGGGGGAGGAATTAAATGAACTTAACGAACACACTACAACAAGGAGGGTGAAGGCTCATCCAGTTATAAGGGCAAGCATGATGACTATTGGCAGAAGGGGCAGAGGCAAACAGTCAAGGAACAGGACTGGACAATGGCTGCTAAAATTCAAGCAGCCCCAGTGCAGTACCAGAGGGGAGCTAATCCCAAGTGCGAGTGTTTATCCTATGGGGAGATGAAAGAACATTGCAAAACAGCCAAGGATTTTGGGAGACGGTCACCTTATTTTAACAATGTTTTCTCTGCAACTTGGACAATGCATGTTTTAGTGCCACGTGATTTAAAACATACAGTGCCTGTCCTACTTTCTCCTGCTGAACATATATTATGGGAGGGAGTATGGAAAAGGCAACTTTGAACAGTGATAGAAGACTATGCAAATGAGGAGGGGTGAGCATGCCTTGCCTTAGAGCACTTAGATGGGGAAGGTGACTACTCTAAGCCTGAAGGTCAGACCAGTGACCTTCCCCAGGCTGTCTTGGAGTTCATCAAAAGTGCTGCAAAAACTGCTCTAATCCAAACACCTGATGGGATGATCCCCAGCCTCGGCTTTGCAGACATTGAGCAAGGCCCAGAAGAAGATCCTCTGGACAGCTTTGCAGTTGCGCAGCAGGACTTAATTCCAGATATACAGGAACTTTCCCTTAGATTTTCCCAAGGAAACCATAAGCCAGTTTGATAAACTGTATGTATGTTGCCCATCAGTGACAAGGCATGGAGCCGGAGTACTCATTTTCAGCAAGTTTATCCTTACTATAAGTCCTAACTTTTCAACTTGTTGCTGTTGTTTTCAGGCTAACCCGTGTCCCCAGAAGCCTGGACCACCCGTGACCAGGAGACCTCTGTGTGTATGGCCGCCATAAAAGGATTCTGGATGCTCCTCACTGTGCCACATGCCCTTAGCTGGGTGATCCCACCAGCCAGCTGCAACGTTTGGGTCACCCTTGCTAGGACACTGAAACAGGATAGCTTGTGTCTGTCCGTGGAAAGCCCTTACAATCCCCAGTCTACATGCCTTGTAGGGTTACCTATGGATGAATGGCCGGTAACTGTGGATGTTCTCCGTAGAAGGCAAGGTAGCTCCCCCAACAACCCCCACAAGAAACCTAGCCCAGTGGATACCTGGGACACCTGGACTGAGGGACTTGAGCATGCACCAGAGGAACCCCAAGAATTAGATCTATTGGGATCCTCAAAAATGAATTACTGTGTTAAGTTTTATTATAAGCTCAGTTGGGGAGAACGGGACAGCAGAATAGTTAGGCCTGATGAAAAAAGTGTGATTGTTAGACAAAATGTCACTCCCTATCATTCCCTTTATAAAAGGGAAAAGAACTGGTGTAATTACATATTTCCAATTACCTCCTAGTCCAGCCTGCATCCCAGAAGGTTACCTAAGGGTGTGTTTCTTGTCTGCGGGGACCAAGCATGGCCCAGGATTCCACCTCGCCCCCAGGGAGGTCCCTGTAGCCTTGGGCGGCTCGCTCTCCTGTCCCCTGACTTGGCCCTGATTCAAGGCTGGAAGAGACAGTTGGCCCCCAAAAGGAGATCACTTAATGAATTTGACAAAAGTTGTGATAGCCAAATTTCAAGTTGGAGCAAAGGTAAGAGAGTCACAGACTCCCTTTTGTTGCCTTGGGTGGCTGCTGCCGAAGCTCTCAGAGAGTTAAATCCTTTACAGTGTTGGCTTAGCAAGCAGTCCAATGCTACTTCCATTGCATTAAGCAGCCTGCTTGAAGATGCCAACACCATCTGGTATGGTTCCTTGCAGAACAGAGCAGCTGTTGACTACCTGCTGCTCACCTCGAGGCAGGGCTGTCAGGAGTTTGAGGGCATGTGTTGTTTAAGTCTGTTCTCACACAGCGAGTCTATTAATCAGAGCATCCAGTCTCTACAAGATGAAATAAAGAAGATGCAAGCAGAAAGTGATGGAGACTGGATTGATGGACTCCCTGGTGGTTGGGGGCTCACAGGTTGGCTCTTGCGGCTAGTTGAAACTGTATTGTGGGTTACAATTCTTATTGTCACTGTGTTAGTTATGTATTCCTGTTTTGTTCGCTCTTTGCGTAGGTCTGTGAGAGAGGCATTTTAGTAAAACAAAAAGGGAGAGTCATGGAGGCCCAAGGGCCAGTTACTAAAACCAGACCCCCAGCAATGTACTTGTACATTGTACTTGTACTTGCAACCTTGAAAGGTTGCAATAAGTAATACATCCCAGTGTTAGGGTGACAGAAGCCTCTTTTCCACAGGCCTTTGTGTTCATACTTTAATTCCCTCCGAGTTCTGTTGTCCCGTTGCCCTGTTGGCTCTGACCATCCTTGTTCAGCCCCCATTTCTGTTCAAATATATTCTTCAGAATGTTCTCCCTTCTCTGAATCCCTATTAGTCTTGTTTTACTGCATTGCTCTGCCCTGTATCCTGTTTTTCAATAAACCAGCATTCAGATTTTCAAGCAAGAACCCGTTCCAACACCGTCCTTCACCAGCTTTCTAGTGGTTTCATGCTCCAGGCATGGACTGCCTGGGTACCTGTTCGTAGCATGTTGCTGTGACTAGTGGTGTCTCTAGGGTACGTATTCAAGAATTCAGAGTTAGCAAATTAAAAGAAGAAAGATGCATATATTCTAAAAATAGTGCCATCTCTGCAAGAATGTGGGCCCTCACCTGTGAAACATGTAAATAACAAGGCTTATTAAGGTAAAAGTGTTTGAATTGGGTTAGGATTTGTACCTTTATTTGAAGCTGAATCAGACTGCCAAGTCAGATTGTGATAAAGAGATATTTAGAGCAGCAGTAAGAGATATCTGGACAAAAAATTTGCAGGATACAGTCTCAAATGGAGGATAAACTGCCAGTCTCGTCAGAAAGAGGAGTTCGATTTCAAAACAATTAGGTGCTCTGCCTTCCTTGCTTTCTCTGGCACCTTAAAGGGAAAAAGATTTACCTAAGTTAGCTCACAGGACTTGTAAATCTCAAGAGTTAGGAAACTGGCTGTTTCGGGTTAGTTTCACACTTTATTGTTGTAATACATCCAATTCAAAACAAGCCTTACTTACTGTCTATTTATACCAGGTTTAAAGGCTGGAAAGGTGTAAAATAAGGGCTCTGCCAGATACAGCTTGTGATAAAAGAAGATTTCCAAGACCTCTTTCACCAGTCTACTCCCTCTTTGTAACAAATGCTGGTTTGTTAGCCACCGTAGCTTTCCCTGTAGTTGTTTTCCTCCCTGTGTCCCCTGCTCCACCATTTAGGCTTATTTTATGCATTCAGACAGAGGTCTCTTCTCTAAATACCTCTTGGAGAACAGTTAAAACTTCTCAGTGTGTTGCCACGAGGCTGCAAAACGTGTGTGCAGTGTGGAAGATGCCAGAGTCAGAAACATGGATCACAGGCTACACTCCCGTGTTACAAGGCCGTATTCTGGATACATTCAAACAATACAGCAGAGCCACATGGAGGGGTTTTAATCCCTTAATAAGAAATATTTACATTTTATCATGCAGCAGATAAGATGTAGAAGGGGTATGCATCTTGAAAAACACAGTTGTGGCTATGAGAATAAAGAGGCTCAGTCTGTTCAGCTTCTCAAAGACAAGACAGGCTGTTTGATCTGTCATACGTGCCATATTTCAGCCCTGAATTTTCATAAACCAAGTACAAGGGGAGAAGTGAGCACTCACAGAATTCCACTTCTGCATACTTAACCTTGACATGCGCAGGATCCAAGAGTGCTTTACAAACTTTATCTCATGTAGGTAACATAGCAGACTAGATACCAGATTACTCATTGATGTCACACTAAAAATACCCAGTACAACTTCCAGAGTATTAGCTTTAGCAAAATTGAGACTTCTGAAAATACCAAGGGGGTCACCCATGTCATCTTGTCTTGGCTCTTTCAAAAAAGTCTGTGGAAAATACCAACAGGTTCTCTAGTGTTTCCCATTCAGTTTGGTCTGTGAAGCTGACCTGAATGCCAGAGAAAATAGAGAGTTGTTAGAATTGTGACTATGGTACGAAGTGGTCTGGACAGGCAGTTTATTTTCAGTGGAGGTAAGAGGTCTTTCTCCTTCTGAGCATCTGTAGTCAAAGGAGTTAGGTGCCTACATATCTCAAGAGATCTAGCTCTGTTTAACTGGAGAACTGTAGTGTTTGGAAGCTGGAATGAGCTGTTGGTTTGTACAAAAGTTTGTCATATGTTAGGAAGGATCTGAAGAAGGTCTGTGGGCTTGAGGATGAGTACAGGACAAGTACAATGTCAGGCAGCGTAGTGTTTCTAAGATTGAAGAGAGCTTCTATCCAGTAGAGTTCCAGCGATTATATGTAGGTGCTATGAATGTATGGAGGGTTTTTTATTAGAACTAAGCAAAAATTTCTGGAGTCTTATTAGATCTATAGTTTGCTTTTTTCCCTGAATGTGATCCTCTCAAATATTAGTAGTCTGCAGTTCTAAGGGAAAACTTGTCTATGGAGAAGGGGAGTTGGAAACAAGTCCCAGGGTCCTTATTCAGTGACTACAGACTAACTTCTAGTCTAGGGGGCACACTAAATGTCAGTGTGTTCTAGGCAAGCCCAGGAGTTTCACAGCACTCCAGAAAAGATCAGGGAGAACAACTCTGACCCTTAGAGTTCCAGCAATCCAGCCTGAAATAAATGGAAAGATAAACTCAGTCATTTGAAGTCAAAGTTCAATAAAACACAGCCCTTTTTCTGTTTTTTTTTTTCCTGTTTCTTGAGAGTGTCCTTAATCCAGTTTATAGCCTCCATCTGTGTCTATTATCCACAGTTTGAGTCTGCATTTTTTTCATGCCGAAAACCTGTTTACAACACCTCTTTGTAGATGGTTGTTTTGCTTGCAACTTAATTGGCTCATTTATGGGTGGACTTTTGTATTCACTTTTCAAATTTATTTTCATCGTGTGTTTTCCTTCATTTATATAAAATCATGTAATAAAATTCTATACAGTAAAATTACTCTGATACAGGTAACTATTTTCAAACGGCCTCATGAAGTAGCTATTCTTTTGTCGTCCAAAAGCTGCAGTATCATCCTAGTGAAATGAACCAGCCCTTGCAGAACCACATAAAGATATTTTTTATGGATAAAATCAACATGAAGGTATGTCAAAGTATCACTCCTCTCATAAGTGAAAATGGTTATGAAAACCGAGCTCAGCTGGTATTGGGAGTGGCAGTCTCCAATGCAAGCAAGATGTTTGTCATGAATAAAGAGCAGGAAAAGGATACCAGCTGTTGAGAGCAGAGTTACAGTACATACCCAGTGCTTTTCCACATTGTGGTAATACAGATGTTTCTGATCTGTTCTGCTTTGGTCAGTGAGGAGGTTTTTGCCTTTCTGAGAGGACAAGATGCAACTGAAGCTGTCCAACCACACTGCCATGCTACAGTCTGCAGCACTGCATTTTAACATCCAGCTAAGTTCAACTCACCAGGTTCTGACCTTGAAAACATTCTATCTATGATCATCCAAATAGGCTAACACATTCTATTTGCAGACAGATTTTGCAGCATGTGTGATGTCCCTTGCTCTGAGCTGCATGTGGCTGAACTGCCTAAGAAAAACCCCAGCTATTTCCACTCATGTTGTATTTCTCAGAGTGCCTTACCTAAAGTCTAAGAGAAATAGAGGGTTAGAATCCTTTGATGAATGCCAAACATACGTCTGAAGCATGTTTTTCAATTTCATGTTTTCCAAGAAAAACTTTGTTAAACAGCCATAAATCCTCTAACCTGGAAGTGGAAAGAATAAAGCTGATATGCAGGTGAAAATCAAGCATTTTTAGGGTTGGGTCTTTTGCTTGTTTTAGGAAGTTGTTTGTCCCTGTTCAATAGCATAATGGTCAAGGGACCAAAATCTGTTTAGGAGTAAAAGTAAAGGGCCAAACCACAACTTTAACTTTGATTTTGAATTTTTAAAAGTATTTTTCCCACCTCATTTTTTATTTAATCCAAAAAATTTTTAGATTAAAAAATCCCCCAAATATTCTGTGCTCTTAGATTCAATTTCCGTTGTTTCCTAAGATTTGTTTTTGTGGAAGAAAGAATACGATTTTCACAGAATGTATGACACTTTAACTGCAAAGTCTCATATGCAGCAATTTTCTACTGGTTCCCATTCTCATGACTTTTCTAAATGTACAGAGACAAAAGGTGTTCAGGAAGCACTTTGCTTGCTGCAAACTTGTCACAAGCTTGGGCCATCACATCTGCACCAAGGGTGCTGCATCATTTTGTCGATGAACTGCATTGCATAAAACAGGACATAAAACAGGATGGCTGCACTGACACAGCTGACTGCAGCTGGGAACTGATGCAGTCTCACTGTGGCAGACACGGCCCTCTACAGTATCTGTGCAACAACAGAAGTGACTAAAACAGCATAGAAGAGATGTAAATTATTCTATTTAAAAGGGTTCAAATACTTACTGTTGCCCTGTCTTTGTAGTACATGCCATACTGTAGCAAAACAGCCCCCCTATTCAGTATCTCAAATATATTTTTGTCCTGTCTTGTACACAGGCACTTTCACATGTGGTAGGAGTGACCAAACATGGACCTTAAAATGGATTTACTTGTATTTTAACAAAAAACAGCTTGTATAGTTAGTTTTCTGACAAGGGGTTTGGGTGTTAGTGAGAAGTAGTCTGTTGGAACTGCAAGCACATTAACGCTGATAGTTTTTTTTAATTTTTCTTTTTTCTGTGACTCTCTTTGTTAATTCAACTTTAAATTATTGGCAACCTCGCATCTGCAAGAGACACTTGAGAAACAGTGGGTTTGCTTGTGTGCTTGTGAAGCAACAAAGCCCAGCAGGTGGCAATATAAGCACTTCTGCTAATTTGAAATCGTTGACCTCTTGTAATCCAATAGCTTTATGATTTAGTCTTTCATAGGTCTGACTTGCATGGAAAACAAGCTTCAACACTGAAGGTGATTCTATTCACTAAAATAATGCAAATTCCTCGAGTCAGAGTCTGGCATTCTTTCCATTTCTGGATCCTTCTTGTGTCTTTGGAATTTACCAAGTACGGTTGCATTTGTCTCAGATTGAACAGTGTCTTGTAGCTATGACAGATTACATCTAGAAACACACCTCAGATATTTTATTTCTGTATGTTGAAAGAATGAGCTCTGACCAGAAATTTCTCCTAAAGTGCTGTTGTAAGCAGGTTTTACATATGAGTCAACATGAAGTACATATTCTCATATGGTTAAGGTTTCAAAAGGTTTCCTCTATCTGCAATTAATTAGCTTCCTTCAAAACCATGACCTCCTTCTGCAGTATGACTTCAAGATCATGTCTCCTGGTGGCTAACACTGATTTCCAGCTCTTCTTGTGCATGAATGTACTGTTTAAAGAGGAGTGAAATTACTTGAGATTGGACTAGAATGTTTTACTTCTAAAAAGACTCTAACACAGACTTTATGTGAAAAGGCATGCGAAGGGCACAAATGATATATTGGAAGATGTTTATAACCATAAACTACTCTCTTGAAGAGTGCTGATTATCTGTATAAGTGCAGAGAAGTATATTGAGAAAATGAGTTTTGGTGGACATCCAGTTCTCTTCCGGGCTTTTGGGGATTGATGTAACTGGAGAGTTCCCCAGGGTGAAGCTAAGAACCAAGAGTGCTGGAGAGCCACTAGGAACTCCACACAGACTGCTAAGGCATCTGACAGCCTCTAAGAAGAGTAATAGCTTGCACTAGCCCTGTGCCTTCTCTTCAGGCCTCTCTAAGTACCTTAAAACCAGCCCTCATTTCAGGCTTGGAGCCTTTGCCAGGCAAGGCTCGTTGCCACCACTCTGCAGCTGATGAAACTGATTGCTGGAGTGCAACATTACAGCTCAGCCCCGTTTTCCTCTGCCCACTCTAACCTCCAAGAAAGTGTTCACTCTAACCTGACGCAATGGTTTGCTAGGAACTTGAAGCTTGCTGGAAGCCTGATCTTCTGAACTGTAGCAGACAATGTAGAAGCTAAAATTAATACAAAATGTTGCAAACCAGTTCTAGAAGAAGTCAGATGCAGATAGACCAATATGACTGACTAAAATCTTCGTCATTTTCTGTAATGCTGATGAGAAACAGGTCTTTGCAAATGCATTCCCAGGCAGGGATTATGGAGAGCAGAACTGGTTGCTTCTGCTCATAGTAGTGCTGTTGCTTGAGAAATCTGTTGAGCAACCTGCTCAATCCCAAGTCTTTTATTCCTCATTAATATTTATCTAATACCTGCTACTCACACTTCTGTTACAGGTCCGGAGTGAAAGATGCACACACTACAGACCAGCAATGTGTGAAGGACCGTTCACTCCTGGCATTCCTCCTGACTCCCAGAGGCCCTGCTCAAGGAGGAATCCTTCAGTAACTTCTCACAGCACCATGTGCCAGGATTCTTACGCTGTATGAGAGCAATTCAGAGGATGCTATAAACACACTCACCTGACATGCTGCACAGTATTTTCTTCATATTTAGGAACTTAGCTTTCTGGTATATTGTTTGCACTTTTGGCTCTAATTATGTTTTTGGTTTTGTTTTCTATTTTACTCTTTTGTTTTCAAAAATAATAAAATAAGTAAATTTTTAAGAGGAAAAAATAAGGACATAAACCCTACAAAATATGCTCTCTCAGGCCCAGTCACAGTCCTAGTCACACACACTAGGGGCTCAGAGGAGATCACTGTCTGCCTTCTGAGCTGGCTGTACATCGAGAGGACTCATGATTTTTAAGTTTTTTCCCGGAGGCACCACCAGGAACCTCAGCAGGTTGCTTCTGCTGGCTGTGACAGGAGCTGAAGCACTGTCAGTGAGAGAGATGAGGACCATTTCCTCTCAAAGTCAGACTGTCTGACGGACTCCCACAAGGAGAGACCACAGTCTGACGAGCGAGTCTCAGCGCTGTGTCACAGTGCTGCTTGTGGTCTGTGACTCCCTAGCCTTGGGGCACAGCCTTCAGACACAGACCCATGTGGAAAAAAAGCACCAGGACTGAGGCACACCATCACCATCTGGGCTTGATGAAAACAACAACCCAGAGGCAAGGCCACCTGTCAGGCGCGGGGCTCTGGCACCCCCTCTCCCCAGGTATTGAGCATTGCATGGTGCCTCGTGCCCGGGAGGAGGCAACTTGCTTCATCCTGGGGAACGAGACGTGGGAGGTGGCTGGGAGCAGAAGCACATTTGGGAGTTGCTGGGTGGAACGTGGGAACAGTGAGCAGCTTCCAGCCCTTTCCCACATCACTGCTCCCTGCTGTGTGCCACCCACAGGCTGCACAGAGGAGCTCATTGGCTTAGTGGCAGCTTCCCATGCCCAGAATTGCCACCACGGTGTCACCCCCCTCACTGAGTAATGCACATGGTGACAGAAGTGATTTCCATTGCCTGATGGTCTCCCTGACAGCCCTGCCAGATGTCCACAGCCTGCTGCAGACCTGGCACACGTTGGAGAGTCACAGTGACCGGTCACAATGGACTGGATAACCATCTCTAAGAGATTTGGATTCCCAAGTTTTGAAAGATATTGAAGGATTGTAATGGTCCTTAGGTTACTTTTCCTACCAAGGGGAAGTACACATCGTGCTCATCAGTGGAGTGTCAAGAAGGCTCAAGTCTCCTGTTGCCCCAGCTACATTCGTTTAAAAACCTGGGTGTCAAAAATAAAAGACGTACTAGTCATGAAGGTGAAAAGGTGAGCCTTTTGGATTCTATCATTTTATTTTTTTAAAGCCCTTCTGTTTAATCTCTTTTTTTTCCCTCTCTCCTATTTAATTTATTGTCCATATATCTGACCAGGTCTATATTATCCTGCTTTAAGTTTCAGCAGATATACTTTACATGTTGCCAAATCTGGTGGGTTGAATTTCATTGTGTATGTCTGCATATGCCACAGACTCAAAATTTCTGTGGATCAGAAACTTGGTGGAATCGTATTTTGAAGAGGAAAAAAAAAGGAAAGAAACTGAAGCCTGAACTTCAGTCTTGTTTATATCAGAGAATGCAGTGAAATTGTTTTTGATTTCATGTGCATGTAATTGAGATCAGACTTTGGCTGAAGCCATGTATTTTGTCAAAGGCAGAAGACCACGGTCACCTTTGGGATATTGATTAATTATAACCACCAGGCTGTCTTTCCGGTGCAGGTGGTGCATTGTTATGTCATGTGTTTTTTCTCCCTGAGTATCTGACTTACTAGATCTGCAGACTTCCCAGCCTTTATGAAGTAACAAGGAAGAATTTAATGGTCAAAATCAGCAATGAGCCACAGAAGTCAAATCTAGACTGAATCACTGTAAGAGCTATGGCAGGGCTGGAAGGAATGGTTATAAGGTTTCATCTAATTACTTCGGAAAAGTAATGGGTTGAGGGAACGTGTTAGGCATCTGCCAATGCCTGCAGGTGCTCAGCACCCACCTAGGTAGGGCCCAGTGTGAGTACACACAAGTGTAAAAAGAAATTGGACTAGTTCCCACATGTGCATGTAGGATTACAGAGAACAGCAGGAATAGCATTTATAGAATCCTCCTGACCTTAAATTCACCTCATCCTTTTTCAGTACATAAACTACTGCAGATATCTGATGTGACATACTGCAGCTTGATGCAAGCCAGTACAAAAGTGCATTTAAAGAAGTACCTCCTCTTTAGCAACTGGGTAGAATCAAAGATGACCCAATTTCAGCTGTTTCTTCCATGCACTAAATATTTGCTTCTACAAGGTCTCAGTTCCTACTAGAAACACAGCACATTTTCTGCAGCAATGACAAAGAGAAAAGGCTTGTATTGTACAGAAGAGTACAGATTTTTATCCTGGTAATACAATACACCTACATACCTACAGGAAATCCCAAGCTGAGTATTGTTTTAAAGGGTGGTAAAAGCTACATTTAAAAGACAGCCTTCCTAATTTCTGCCCCACTTCCTTACTGATGAGAGGAGTGGAAGATGGGGTTCCTGTGGTGTATTAGAACAGGGTAGGGCAGTGAAGGTCCCCACAGATGCTGTTTCCTAGAATATAGACTCAGATTTCTTAAAATGCTGAGCATGTACAAAGAGAACCCCTGAACCTGGTTGTGGAGAAGACCATGCTAGATCCTGGATGATTACCTACATTGAAGAAGTAACTGCTAGATGGTATGTTAGCAGTGATTCGCAACAATCCCTCTGTATTCCCTTCCTCTGCAGTATCTCAGGACGCCAGGAGGAGCAGCTGCAGCTCCTGGAGGTGGATGTGGTAACCAACTCCACTTCTGAGATCCATCCCAGTTTTCAACAGCAAGAATGGCCAGCCTCTGTCTCGGTGCCAGGGCCTCCCATAGGGAGAGAATGTTTCCCTTGCTCACCAGGTCTCTGAAGAACTAACACCCTCCTTGATCTGCTGCATCCACCAGCACCTCAGTTCCAGCTGGGTTTCTTTCCTCACCAGGCTCTGCCAGGAACAATCTCCAGCAGTGACTCTCCGTGTGTTCTTGTGGTGGCCCAGCATGGGAACAGAGCCTTTAGGTCAGGCTGAGGGGTGGACACAAAAGAAAGGGCTATTAAATCTGAAAGTGATTTCATAAAAATGCATCCTTTTCCTCCAGAAGAATTAACTATACGTGACTTAATCAGTACAAAATACATTTGAAAACAAAACCTATCATCTAATGTGGAGAGGAATACTTCTAACTCAACTCATCAGAAGAATTTCTGAAGAAAATCACAGCTACAAATGTAAGGGGCAATGTCAGGGTTTTACAAGTGATAACCAGTTAAATATTTTGCAAAGGATCAAGTGAGAGGCAGACCGGATATTAAGAATCTGAATGATGGGTTAGCTTTTGCCAAACACTTGTCTTTTATCTTTGTTTATATCACAAGCTCTGAATTCCAATCTCTGTATCTATAAATTGTTCTAGGAACAATAATAAAAAAGCGCAAGTACTATGCATCACTTATGTAATGGATGCCTGACAAGTATATGGAAAAATTAACACTAAGTACTTTGAAATTCATGCAATTATTTTTTTCTGTTCTCTATAACAGGCCTGAAAAATATTTAAAATTTTTAGTTGTACAAATTTTTTAAAAATATTTATTTTTATTAGTTACCAAATATTTAAAGAGAAAAACAGCCAACTTCCAGAATTTATAGTTATATCTCTACAAACAAGCCAATATACAATAGTAGTGTGCCTCTGTGTGTCTGTGGAAAAAAATTAGGCAAAGAACAGGAAGAACTAAAGACTACTTCAGAAGTGATCTAAGGAGAAGAAATACATATGGAAGGCTTTTTTGTTTCAGCATGTCCAAGGCTGTTTGTTCTATAGCTAATTTACTGCATTTTCACAAAGTGTGAAATTAGTTCACAATTCTGAGTGCAATGCAAATGTGTCATTGTTTAAAAGTTGATTTAGAGTACCAGGAAACACCACAGGGATGGATTTTATCAAAAAACGGGCTGGGCGAACCTGGCAAGTTGAAAGGCATCCGTAGCCAAAAGATTATCATTCCCTGGTGGTTTCATTTTTACAATACCAGCTTCATTTTAGTTTTGCTCTGTTGGAACACGAGCCAAATGCCGTTGCTGGAAGAGGATACTCCGCTTTGGAAACGAGGACAAAATCTTGTGACAAGGAGCAGAAGACTGTTTGCTGCTGTCTGGAGCGCTGCAGAGGGTCTGATCTCAGCTCTATGCCATGCACAGCCATGGAGTGCTTCAGTTTCCAAGTGGGATGCTGCTACTTATCTTTCCCGGGATGCTGTTCCTCTGTCTCAGGCATACACTTCGATGAAGGGATTGCAGAAGCTCAGTTTACAGTGCCGCTGCTGTTAGTCACAAAGCATAACAAACTAAAGCCTAACTGCTTTCTGGTGCCACTGAAATGATCTTTTCCTTTCTTTAGGGCCTCGGATTTTATCTTTGCGTCTGCTGTGCCTTTGTGTAAATTTAGGTAAAGTCTTTGTAGCAAGAAGGTCCTAAAGCTAAAATCCTGACCCTGAAGCCTAAGCCAAAAAATTGCAATTGATTTTGGTGCAGGCAAAAGATTCTGGGACATTTACCTGACATAGTTCTTTAAATGAGTTGAAGTATATTAATTGATTATCGTCTGAATGGTAGAATATTCTGTCTTTTTATCAGAGAAGTAGCCATTATTTTCTCTGTGGCACAGAGTTGCAAAACAGTTTTGGCTCATTACACACGCAAAAAAAGTTATGATGTGTTAGCAATAAATGCTTAAGTGAAGCAACTCTAGATTTTCAAAACAATACCCATAATCTGGGTGGTTTTGAAAATTCTGCTTTTTCCTGTAGATCCAAATTTCTTAATATATCTTTTCAACCTCTTTAAAAATTGCTGTAGTTATCTGACCTCTAAAGACAATTTATTTAGATTGATGGATAGGTTGCTGTAATTTTTTTTAATCTAAGTGGATGATAAAAAGAAGTTAATAATTCATTCCTTTGAGCCATGATTTCAAATTTTAGCAGCATAAATTCACCTATACTTTTCACATCAAATCAAATCAAATTTCATGCTTTTTTCTTTATTAGAAAATGATGAGTTCCATTAATTATTCTCTGGCCTTTTATGCAAGACGTTTTTCAGTGCCTTTGATCATTCTTCATTTCTTCTCTTTATTGCCTAATGTATTTAATGTACATCAGTTTTCTCTCCTTCATGACAGAGGAATAAAACAACTGGTGATGCTGCACAGTTATAATCCCTTAAGTGCTTTGTAGGAAAACACAAAAAATGGAGTCACTGATGTGTGAAGTAAATGTAAAATACTGGTCTGTATAAAAATTGTTTTGTGGCACAATAAGATGGTTCAAAAAGAACATTCTTAAAAGGCAAAACAAGAAAAGAGGTGGTGAAAGATTATCTCATCATTCTCCTAGTGCACAAGTGCTCCACATAACTCATGCCAGCCTTTAAAATGGAGCTCTGATTTTATCCTTTTTATTGGGTTTTTTTATATTCCTATTTTGCCAGTGCATATAGGAACTGCTTTCATTAAAAGTTTGGAAAAGAAAAGATGCTTCTTCTTGTCTTCTTTTTATGCTTAAACAGTGTTTACACTGTCTTGGAATGTTTCTCCAAAGCATACTCGTTCCAATGGCACTAGGCCCTTCCCTCGGTGAAGTAGGCAAACTAAACAACATCATTTTTCTGGAAAGCAGCATCAACAAAAACAATACAAACATCATGTGGAAAGTACCCAATTTCACTCTTCAGTCCTCCTGACCGAATGTTCCCCCTGGTTTGAATTTGTGCCCACTGAGACCTCAGTTCTGCAGTCCTCTGCATGTGTTCCCACACCAGCAAACATCTCCATGGCAGAAGTCACAACATCCTTTTTCTCTATGTGTGGTATTGTTCACTTACACTAAAGTGTCACATTTTAAAAAATTTACAATGTATGAATAAAAGGTTTTGTAATTGCCACTAATGTCTGCATGTTGAAAACTTTCAATAAGAATGATATCAAAAATAATTCACAGAAATAAATTAAGGGTTTTTTCACCTTGACTTTGAAAGCAGTTCCAATACTGCTAGATGAGAATTTACATTATTGCTATGACCTCCATTAAGCTACAAAACGTAGGCAGCTACCTTTACCCCAGGTACTGGCTTCTCCTTGAGAAGCAATGCCATTTTCTGTGAACAGAATCTGGTTTACTGCATAAGACAGTAAAACCTGTCCTGCAGCTTCTGTCTATAAAAGTACAGACACAAAATACCTCTAAAGCTGCTATAGCTTATTAAAAAATTCTAGTTCAAAATAATAGTCAAGACTTGATAATCACAGCCTGTATACGCCTAAAATAAATAAAACTAAAAAGAGGACAAATATATATTGAGTTTTCTTGCAGTAAAACAAGCAAACAAAAACACCTTCATACTGGGCATTTAATATTTCAGAGCCTATTTCATGCTTAAAACCAAATCAGGGCATGCCAAAACTCACACTTGTCAGAAACAATGTACTTTCATTTTGGAGCACTTTTAAAAAATAATAAAACAGGAAAAGATATGACAGGCTGGGCAGGCTGACAGCAACCCTTTTTCATGGCAATTCAGTTATAAAAAAATACACCAAGACTTGCCAATTCCAGATTCAGTCACATTGCCTGCCTTTGGGGATGTTAACAGCCCCTTTAGTGTATTCCAGCCACCATGCAATCCAATACCTGGGAAGTCTGGAAATGGGCTTGTCAACTGTTTTGTTTTAAAGTCTTCCACTTTGTATAATGAACAAAATAGTTCTTGGAAGACACAAGTTTTTTCTCCCAAGAGAATGTCAAAGGCATTCATCGATACAAAGAGCATCTGCATCCTCCTCCACAAAAAAAAAAAAAAAAAAAGGCATTTCATGCAACATGAATAATCTCTCTTAGAAGTAGAGGAACTTTCTTGTTTGTCTAAACCTTCCTGAAGTGACCTGAAATTCAAATCTATTTGCAGCCTGAATAGTGTCGAGCTGAGCTTGTAAATCATTTCAGGATGAGCTCTATCATATTTGATGGAAAAGGATAGTACTGCTCACTTAATGCCACACCATTTAGATTGCCACACTGTAACCACTGATGAAATCTTCCAAGTTTGGCCTACTAGTCATTAACATCAGCAGGATGCTGGATGTTCATCAGCAGGGCAGCAAACGTTGGAAATGGGGAGTGAACAAAGGGTAGAAAAATACTTGGCTTTTTTTTGCCTTCTGATTTTGCATGAACTCAGACACAGTTGAAAATGTCTGTTTTTTCTTTTTAATTTTTATTACGAGATGTACACTGACCAGATAAAGTGGATGTTTAAAATATTAAGGTCTGACTTGTCTTTCACTTCCTGAGGCCAGTGCTTCAGTAGGTCTGACATAAGAGCCAGAACGTCAGCTTAGCGCTTCTTTCTCTCAACACAAAGGAAAATATTTAGGGTCCTGATTAAGGCCTGCCTGCCAGCCAGGCCCATCTGGGAGGCTGAATCACACCACAGTTCGTGGGACAGCTGAAGGCCCTGGTGACAGACACAGAGCACAGCACAGAGCTTCTGGGCAAGGCAGGAGCCAGCGCGTCAGAAAGAGCTGCGCGGTGCTGTTTTGCGGAGAAAAGAAGAAACCTCACAACTTTATAAAAGTTGCGAAACTCGGTATGTTTATTTACGCCGCCGGACACATGCGGAGAAAACTCTCCTCAAAAGGCACGTGTACCTCTGAGAACTTCAGGTCTCCTTTTATCCCCCTCTCAAATACATATGCATACAGTTTCACAATAGATTCATTCATACATATTCATTTTTATGGGTTTCATGTGACTTTTACCACTAGTTCCTTTTTATCAGAAAGAATTTCAAGGTCAGGCTGACTTGCCCTTACAGCAGTCCCTGTCTCTCTCTATCATCTTCTGCCTCCTCCCCTTTATCTCTGTCCTTCACTGAAGTAACTTCACTGAGCCTAGGCCTTGCAGTCTGGCTAAATAACTACGATTTCTAACCACAGGCTCAACTCAAAAATGTACATTTCACCTAAATTAAAATGGATTTCTATCCTGAAAAATTTTCACTTTGCTTCAGTGCATCCTGAGCCCTGATTGAGCTGGTGGGCCCAAGGAGCAGCTCCCACCCTTCCCTCCCTACCAGTAACAACAGCATCTGACAGAGCCAGAGAAGCCAGAACAAGTAATCCTTGTGGCCCCCTGTACCTCGTTTTGGGAAGTAAGGTATCTCAGGGCAAAGGAATGTCTCGGTGTACCAGCAGGAATTTGTTGCTGTTGTTGTGTGCTTCCCATACCATCTGATAAAAAGGGTAATTGATGTAGTTTTTCCTTAATTTTGAACACTGAATATACAGTAGAAAGAGACAACTCTTATTGTCCTTATTGTACACCTTCCAAAATCCAAAAGGATCAATTAAATCCATAGGAAGCAAACCCTCTGCCATTGACACTTGCCTGCAGTTTCTTTGAATCTGATACATTTGGATCTGACACATCTGTGGAGCCATTAACAGTGAGTGCCTTTTATGAGATTGCCTCTGATATTTTTATCATACTCCCCAGACATTATATCATGAGAGCACTCTCAGTGTGGGGCTCTGATACAGTATGACACGAAGTTTTTCCATAATGTAGCTGAAACTGTCACAAGAAATAGCTTAGCATGGGTGGTATGTGAGGGCATGCAGCTTGTGTGCTGGGGGAGTTGTTTAAAGTAGTGAAAAATATAATTTTGTAGTAAGAACCAAGGGACTTAGTCTGCATTTCTTTTATTGCTGCCAATGGCTGCTTCTTTTATCCAAAGAGATTAAAATATGCTCTTAAGTGCCTGCAAAGCCCTGGAATGTGTGGTTTACAGCAGTATTAAGAATTGACCTATAATTACAAATAGACATGGCACTAGTAATTTATTTGGTAAGCTTCTGAAAAGCTGACTGTTTCATTCCTTCTTATAGATTGAATTTAGGTTCTACAAAAGCAGGCAAAGCAGGAGGTCACGGTTTCCCCCCATGTTCCCTTTCTCCAGGAACTCAAACAAAGCATGTAATTTCTGCATGTAGTCTGGGTCTGAATGTTTTCTTTCCTTCAGAATCCATGGCACCAAAAAGCATCCATGGCTTTGAGTAACCCAAGCTGAAGATGGCCAGTTGTTTCTTATATGATACTCTAAGTGACAGGGGCTGTCCACTTTATAACCATGGTTTCTGCAGATAAAGCAGGAGGTCAAAAAGGAGACTTTACAGCAATTGGGAATAGCTTATGGACAGCACCTGGCTGTATAAACCCTATTGTAGAAAGCTTTGCCCCCTTTGCAAGCGTCAAAGTCCAGGCACGTGTTGCTTTCTCTGTGCCAAGTGAAAAGACTTTGGCAGGGACTAGTCAGCAGAAAATGGAGGCCTTTGTCTTTACAGTTCACTTGATATACTTGTTGTGTCACTCATGCAAGACTGAAATACACCCATCACCTATGACCAGAGGATCAGCCCTAAAAATATGGCTTAAAGAGTGAAACTGTGAATTCTGTCTTACATAGATGAACTAGCAACTGATTTTGTGGCTATTGTCCTAAGTCAGTTCTTCAACTTTTTAAAAGCAATCAGATTTTTGGTACTATACTGGACATTAGGAAATGAAATACACTGTTATATTCATCTTGTGCGTTGCCCTACTTATTTCAGCAATGACATGTTCTGAACTGAAATACCTGAAATTAAGTATTACAGCAATAGAAGAAAACTAAGCTAACAGTGCAGCCCTGTGTCAAGAAAGAATAATTTGAGAATTTCAGGTTTACGTATTAAATAAGAATTCTTAACATCACTCCTAAATAATGAAATTATTTCAGGATCAACATTTTGGAAAAAGTCAGCAATAGCTGGATCAGTTGCTTGCTCTTATGCTTTTCTGCCACTTCCTTC
Organism: Melospiza melodia melodia; assembly: GCF_035770615.1. Lineage (NCBI taxonomy): Eukaryota > Metazoa > Chordata > Aves > Passeriformes > Passerellidae > Melospiza > Melospiza melodia. Next base: position 72,990,729 of record NC_086226.1, on the reverse strand, counting down.
TTCATGGTCCTCATAATTAATGAAATTATATTAGCTGAAACTCTGACTCCTTCAAAATAAATTTGCTTTAAACATGAAAAAAATATCTTTAATGAATATTATGAACGGAAACACAGTAGTCAAACAGCATGATATGTTTTAAATATTGCTTGCTGTAAAGTAAGTGTTGTGATGCTGTACGCTAAAGAAGAATCTTCTAATGGTAGATGTCCCTAAAGCTTGCTGGGAGAGTGTCTTCCTTCACGGGTGCAAGTCCCACTGCCTGTTCCCACCTGGAAGTGACCTCAGTAGTGACAGTCAAATGCTGTAATTCAGTAGGACCTGCTGAGAGTTTTGCTGAAGTTTTGCTGAGTTTTGCTACACCAGGCCCACTGCAATGCCAAGGCATTGCACCTTCAGCCAGCCAAGAGCAGCCTCTCACACAGGCACGCTCTCAGAGTCACACTCAGAAACTGACCTCTCATTTTGCAGTTCTTTTGATATATTTAAGAAATTCCAACTTATTCCACCACAGATTTTTCCCATGTATGGTTTTTTAATGGGAAACTAACAGCAACAAAAAAGAGTTCAATTTGATGGTTATTTGTTATAAATAAATAATGGAGAGTATCCAACAGCAGCAGAAGACAAACTTCATAATCTTTTCTTCATGGATATAAAGGAGGTAGCATGACAATCTTTACAGGAAAAAAATCACATTAAATTTGCAGTTGTAAATGGGGAAGTAACACAAGAGATTTAACTTAAAAAGAAAACTTGTTGTCAAAGACTCCTAGAAGACAAAATATTTTGGTTCTGATATATGGAAAAGCTTTACTCATTCCAGTTACAGGCATTAAGCAGAGTGGTAGCAGAAAAAGAGAATAAATCTCCATGCCTCAGTTAAGACTTATTCCCCATGCCAGAGGGTAGCACAGAAACAGCAATGTGGATATTTTTATCTCCATACTGTCCAACTTTGATTCGAGTTCTTCTATAATGCATTTCTAATTTGGTATCTTTTCCTTCATTTTGCTCCCCATTTTGCCTGTGTCCTGCTTACTTTGGCTAGTTACCCCTTCAGTCTTCTCCACCATCCTGTGCACAGAGTCCATCTTCTCTAGTCAAAAATAATCTACTTGTTACTGCTTTGTCCATGGATTTCTCACTTTGAATCAAATTTCACCAAGAATATAGTGAAAGATATGAGTGACATTTTGGATAATGTTGCTGGATATTTATAATTTCAGAAAAGGTGAATGCAAAGGAGAGGTGAAATTTCCGTGGTATTTTCATGGTGGTTTTGTTTTCCTGAGGTAGACCAGTTTGCTGTGATTGTTACAGCTGACCGGAAAGTATGAAAATTCTGTGTTTGCAATCCCTGAGTGCACTGAGGCTATCAATGTTTCAGGAGGGAGCCTGGAAGAGCAAGTAAGTATCTTCCTTTTGCTGTTTGTAGTCACCCCCAGTAACAACATGTGCAATGCACTCAACCATTAGGGTCTCCAAATTTTCAGCTCATCATAGAGTGCAGGTGCTTGCATTTGTTCTTCTAATGTAAAAGCAAAAGCCATTGCAGTAAAGAGAAGATTGGTATGATGTATTGTCCTTTATTTACCACAAAAATTCCTTTTTAAAGCAAATGAATGTACTTGCGTGTTCAAACATGAGCTGATAGGTCTAACTCCTGCCCTACTTTTTAGACTGTTAATCTCCTTGACTGAAAATCTTACGTGATCAACTTTTCATGAATTAGACTTCAAGGATTATAACTGAGAAAAACACTGACTTATAAAGGTGTTCTTTCATGCATAAGGAGAAAGGTTTATCCAGCTTAATCCTCTCTTTGCACAGCTTCTACTATTACCATGGCATGGGTCCCTAATGCTTCTGTAGCTAAAAATCAGTCAGCATTTCTCCAACACTCATCTCATTGAACAGCACCCACCTATTCCTTTATGCCCTTTTAAATTTCATAAGGATATGTGTTTTAAATAATTTGCCTTGGCTAAACATGGCCCACAGGTATTTGTACCTCTAGTTGCGTGGGATTGTATGCCGCTTCATGTAGATGGAAAATATGCCCTAACGTCACAAACTTGAAAAAAATAAAACCAAAACCAAACCAACCACAAAACCAAAACCAAAGCCACACAAAAAAAAAACCAAACAAAAAACCCCCAGTGGTGATGAACTTATTTTTTGGTTTTTAATAATGACACATTGGTGGAATAAACATGTGTGTATTCCCATCAACTATCTGCATTTTTTTGTCACCAGCTGTCTGCATTTTTATGTCTTCCACATAATGTCCTCCATAAATTTAAAGGAAAATAAACAAGCCTAGGCTTATTCCACTCTGAAATAAAGCGCTGTTTTTAAGACTATCTGGATAGCAGAATTGAGAGACCTGATACTACCAGAGTAACCTGAAATCTAACCCCATTACTACAAACCTGAATGTATCTTATTGTAAACAGTGGCAAAAGCTTAATTTCAGAAGTATAGAACTTTATCAAATTAAACACCTTTTTTTTAGCAGGTTTTGCACACACTAAATCCCTCAAAAAGAGCAGCAGGGTCTGTTTCACAGGATATGCTAAAAGCAAGCATAGATTAAGGGCCAAATGAGTTGACTTTTGCAATATGGAAACATGACATCTTTCAAAATCCTGACCCCAGTGAAGCCAGTGGAAATTTTGGGTTTTTTTCTTTTCACTAGAGCCAGAATTACATACTGTGTTGCATCCTTCAACACTTCAACAAATTACTTTGAATCCTGTATGTCTTCTTAAAATATATTATATGAGAGAGAGAAGCCTGCTAAAAAGAATTATTTTAACTTAGTTAAGCCACTCCTCTTAATCATGGATTTACTGACAGTGTGCTGTTTACTCTGAAGAGCTATGTCAAAACAACAAAACAAAACAAGAACTAGCAACATAATATTACTAGTGAGAATTATTTGAGACATTGAATTGCTACTTTCCATTGTAGAAGTTGGAGCTGTTACTGTATGTTTCGCTCATCAAAAAAAATAAAAAAGAAAGAAAAGAAATCATTATTCCATTATCTTAAAGCACAAAAAATATTCCAACAGGGCAAAGTAAAACTCTCCAACTGGCACATGGCAGATGAAGAGAACTCAAAGAGGATATATCTTATTTCTGTATAACATTTTTCCTTAATAGTGAGGCCTCTGTCGCCAACCATAACTTTGACTACAAACCTTCATCCACTTAGCTAGTGGGAGAGTTTTTCAGTGTATCATGGTGTTCACAATATATGTAATACCTTCTGTGTTTCTGACTCCTTATTTTGGAAATCTAGTTTGACTCTAACTCTGATATACAGTGCTTTCTAATGAATGTGAATATCTACACATATAATGAATTTGTCTTGGCTCTCATTGATGGAGTAGTTGATGGAATAATTGAAGCTGGTTAGAAGTTAAATTAATTCTTCTGCAGGATGCCCACCAAACACACTATGCTTCCCTAGCACATTTAGTCTCAGCCATTCTGCAATCAGAATGAAGTAGAAACTCAGCTCTAAATGGCTTGTCTACGTTGTCATTTCTTGCCAGAGTGTTTGTGATTCTGACCATGATGGGAAATGCAGGATAAATACGGAGTGAAAACATGGAAAGGCAGGATTTCATAAATTATACATCAAAATGAAAGGAGTTAAAATAGGAGAAGGAGATACAAGATGAGTGACAAATAGATCATGTCTATTAGGAAAATTATCAGGGAAATCAGGTGTGGCAAATAAATTGTTGTTTCATTTCAACAGTAACTAGTTGGGTCAGATGAGGTTATTCTGCTCATTATCTTTTTCCTGATAATAGTCTTACAGAGGTGGTTTTTTAAAAGTTATTTATTCCACACAGGAGAATGACATAAACTAGAAAAAAAAGAAGAAAATAATGCATACAGAAGGGATATGTCAAGTCAAGGATACTAAATCTAAAATAGCAGCTGGCTGAGACAATGTTTGGCATGGAGAAGAACAATGCCAGAGATAGGAATCTCACTGCTGGGTCAGGATTATTTCATACTCAACTGCATGAACTATTTTACCATTTCCTTTAAGTCAATAAGGCATTGAAAAATCATCCATCAATGCAGGAACATCTGCTATTTCTATGCAATGTCACAGCAGACAATTGAGAGTAATCTGACACTGACAGCAGTTTTGGATTTTTGTGTAAAGAAACATGTGGAAAAATTCTTCTACTCGAGGTGAGGGGCAGCCTCACCTCAAGTGCTGGGGGCAGTTTTGGATGCCACAACACAAAAAAGACATTGAGCTGTTAGAGAGTGTCCAAAGGAGGCCAGGAGGAAGGTGAAGGGTTTTGGGGTGAAGCCGTGTGAGGAGGGGCTGAGGTCACTTGGTCTGCTCAGGCTGGAGAAGAGGAGACTGAGGGGAGGCCTCATTCCAGCACTGCAGTTCCCCCATGAGGGGAAGCAGGGGCAGGCACTGATCTTCTTCTCTGAGGTGACAGTGACAGGATTCAGGAGAATGGCATGAAACTCTGTAGGGGAGGTTTAGGTTGGATGTCAAGGAAATGTTCTTCACCCAGAGGGTGGCTGGGCACTGGAACAGGCTCCTGAGAGAAGTGGTCGCAGCACTAACCTGACAGAGTTTAAGAGGGTTTGGACAATGCTCTTAGGCACATGGTGTGGTTTTGGGGGTTATCCTGTGCAGGCCTAGCAGCTGAACTTGACTATCCTTATGGATTCCTTTCAACTTATGATACTCTATAATTCTGTGAATACATTTTATAATTACTCCATGTGGCCTGCAATTCCTTAAAGGAATTTCTGTTGCAGTTAACACTGCTCTGACCTATTTTCTCTCTGAATCTCCTGACTGTGTTCCCAACCCTCTTACATGCCATAATCAAATTCTCACCCCAAATCTTTTCTTAAATGTTTTGTATATTTCTCATTGTGCATTCCTTTTCCTGCTTTTAGAAATCCTTCCATTTCTTGTTTTAATTTGTGCTTGGAAAAAAATTATGAAGTCAGCCTGTAATCTTGACAGGTGCTGAGAGTGCAAATTCTACAGCTTTTCTTAAATTGTGTAGCTTCAAATGTAGATGCGGGGCTTTGGCACACATCAGTGTCAGATAACAATTGCTCTTGTTTTTGTCTATTTTATCCTTGAAGTTCACAAATCCTTTTTAGCTAAGTCGCAGTTACCTCCATGATCTTCAGTGCTCAAACTTCCACTTACATTTTATTTTTGCTGATATCATCCTTAAGTAAAAGAACTAACTTCACACCCTTAGGACCAGCTCTAAACTTTGCCTTTTCATGCTACACTATTTAAAACAGACACCCAAAACCAGCAGCTGGCAAAAAAAAAAAACCAAAAAAAACACCTTGGGATTTTTGCCTGGCCAGAAGACAGCCTGTTTTGGCTGATGGAGGGTGATCCATGACCCTGTGAGCCTTCAGGCTTCATTCATAACTGCAACATACCATACCTGGCCTGGGATAATCTCCCAAGGACTGAGGGATGTGATAGCCTATTGCTGTACAAATCCTGATAGTGTGATAGACACTAGTGATAGTGATAGATAGAGCATCTGACTGAGTAGGATTCTGGGTTAAACTCTAATTTTTGGTGCAGATTGTCTGAGATGTTCAGTTTGGTCTTGTCAATCACACAAAGCTGTGTGGGGGAAGGAGGGCTGAATAGCTTGGTCCTCATGTTGATCCAAGGCCAGCTCCCACACCATTTCAAGTGACCAAAAGGCATTTCTAAACTGTGCCAGCTGATTGTAGCTCTGGAGGAAACATCTGTCAGGTTGGCATATCGCAGTGCCAACCAATCATGCCAGCTTCCAGTTCTTGGACTGGGAGGACAAATTGTTTGTAAGGATCCACCTAGATGCTAATATAAGACTTCCTTGGAAATTAGGGAATGCTGTTCTAGCAGAATATAAGTTTCAAACCCCTTGGTAATCCTCTCATATTGCTAAGAGTGTAGAAGAAAGAGATTATATAATTTCACATCTTCATTTCCCAAGCTCTCAAGAGGCTAAGTATTCTGGATTTTTTTCTCATTATGCAGGCACACCACAATAACAACCAGTATCTAGAACAATGGAGTTGTCACAAAGTGCAGAGGCTGGTACTTGCATGGTGGCCCATGAGTGGGGAACATGCTGCCAACAGAGATTCAAATAAGTCTGTTTTCTTCTGGAGAAAAAAAAAATTGGAACCTGTTTCTTTGCCATTTCAAATAACAATAATATATCAAGGGAAAAGACACAAAAGAAAGAGGAGGAGAAACAGAAACAGCTGGAGAAAGAGAAAAATAACACTAGTGTAGTACACAATACTAGTAGGACAAATACAAAGAGAATAGGAATACCATGGAAGATGTGTTATCATTGGCTACTACTATCCTCCTTATGACATATTGGAAGGAAGAAAATAAAAGATCAGAGTTGGAATCTTCACGGGTGTAAATCAACATAATTCTTCTTTGCTTAGAAAAGTTATGACAATTTAGAACAGCTTTTATTTGGCTCATATTGTTTTTAGACTTTTTTTCTGGTTTTATTTTTGTAAATCACAGCAGTGATCACGGGACAGGGGATGGATGACATACGAACTGTGAATCCCATGGGGCATGACTGCTGTTTTGAGTTTTCAAAGTCTTTTGAATGCTTAATACAATGCTACTTGAATAACTAACAAAGTTTTCTTTGGCAAAAACCCTATTTGGTATAGAGCAACTAAATGATGCCTTCAAATGATAATTACCAAATTGTGGTATTGCTGGTTCATAATTGCATGTGTGAGTGTTGGGAGAGGGAAAAGTTGATTCTGTGTTGAGATGTTCTCTCCATGTGGGGAGAACTTGTATTCCAGGTTAAGAGAGTATCCTGAGTTTGGAGGGATTTAGTTTAGACTTCAGTTCTGCTTGTACTTTGAAAATATGCCCTCTTCCTCATGAAGAACAATATGTTGTTTCTTAATTAGGTTTTGGTCTATTTTACCCACAGTCTTTATCTTCTTGTCAAGGGTATTTACAAAGGGTATCATAGTCCAATATGCTTTTATAATTGTGATTCTTTTATGAATTATTTATTGCAGACAAATAATACTTAGTAGCAATGGCAGAGTAGTACAGAAAAAAGAATATAAATAGTTTTCTCTTTAGTTCCCAATACTTGAAATAGGTATCCGTTAGATATCAAAGATGGCAAAGAGATAGGTAATTACAACAGTGGAAGAAAACAACAGTGGGACAGAACACAGAAGAGCCAAAGGAAAATCCTGTCTGAAATAAGCTTGTTTGTAACTGCCTCCACACAAGGTAAGACAAGCAGGTTTTCCTGTGGTTCTGCCCTCTGCTCTACTCTGCTTTGGTGAGACTCCCTGGCTTGCTGCATCCAGCTCAGGGGTCCCCAGCACATCACCCTGTTGGAGTGAGTCCAGTGCAGGGCCACCAGAGGGATGCAGCACCTTTCCCACATGGGAAGGATGAGAGAATTGTGTTTGTTCAGCCTGAAGGGGAGAAGGCTTCAGGGGGACTGAACTGCAGAGCCTTCCCATACCTGAAGAGAGCCTAATGGAGAGGAATGTTTTCCAAGAACATGTATTGACAGGAGAAGGGATAATGGTTTCAGACTGAAAGAGAGCAGGTTTGTTTTAGGTATGAAGAAGAAACTCTTTGCTGTGAGGGTGATGAGGCACTGGAACAGGTTGCTCAAAGCAGTTGTGGATGCCCTGTCCCTGGAAATGCTCAAGACTGGGCTGGATGGTCCTGAGCAACATGGTCTAGTGGGAGGTGTCCCTGTCCATGGAAGAAACTAGAGGATCTTTGAGGTCCCTTCAAACCAGTCCATTCTATGATTCTGTGATTGTACAGAAATCAGCCTGAAACCTGATTTCTAAACCTTAAAGCACTCAGGTTAAGTCAGCTTCAAGATTAACAAGACACCTCCCCTTTTCCAGTAGGAATATATAGTAATATGTAAAAATCTTTAATTCTAAATGTTAATTATGGTAAAGGAAAGCAGAATTCTCCCATGTTTTTCTTTGTTCACAGAACTATTTCCAATCTTACAGATGGAAGCTCAGGCAGACAGGTGGTTTTAGTAAGCTCTAGTAAACACAGATTTGCCAAATAAGAAGTCATGTGAATGGAAATTTTTACTCCTTATGCGAACATTAATGTTCTGAAGCATCTTGTCAGCAACTGAGAAGGTGGAAACTCTCAACATCTGATCACAGCAAGAATCAGATGCTACAGGTGACATGGTCTTCTTCCAGGACAAAGCAATACCTTTACTAAAGGTAGCTGTATCCTTGTATTGATGCTCACACACAAGATGCCTGTACTCAACCATCTGTGTAAATGCCATATTTTTTTGCTGTCATCTCTCTCCATATGTTGAAACTCTGTTACTATTTTTACCCAAAATAGTGCCTTTGATAATGAAAAAAGTCTTCTGAGAGGTTAAGAAGGCATCACAATGAGAGTGGTCCATAATGGGAGTAGTGTGGCCACTGTTTGCACCTTTACTTTTTTAAGATCCAAAGCAGACCACTGTGTATTCTCATTTGTTGAGCTAACCCAGCAAATGAACCCTCTCTTCTAAGTGAGCTCAGAAGGACAAAGAACTGATGTTTACTTTCCAAGAAATAATTTCAGGGCTAGTTTTAGCGGTCACTGTGTCAAGTTCTTTTCATGCAGGTAGACATGCAGATAGATGTGTGCGTCTGTGTGCAGCTGCATGTCTGCACGCGCTGCCTGAGATTCAGTAAGACAAGAGAACAGGAAGCAGCCACCTCTCTTAACTGCTTAGAAACACTTTGTTTTCCTCTGGGTCCCCGAGTTCCCTCCACAGAGAATTATTGTAGAACTCTTCAATTCAGCAGAGAAGTAACAGGCCCCAATACACTGATCAACCCCCAAAGTTGAAGCTTTTCTGCCCTAAGTTTCTAATTTACCTTCCTTTTAGGCCTTTATTACAGTCAGCTGGTTTACAGACTGTTTTCTCTAGAGTGTTTTTTAATCATTATTTTAGCAATTACTTAAAGACTGTTTGAAATGTCTTGCTTTGATCTAACTCAGAAAACAGAATCTTCTGCCAAGGGATTGACAGTAAGCACAGATTTAAACTTTCTCAAAATAATGTTATTAATTGGGGCATCTTCAAAACAGTCAAATCAGTAGTGCTGTACTGGTTAAAGCTATAAAGTTTTTTATTAATTCACAGGGTTGCTGTGACCGGAATTCACTTCTGGCTCTTACAATAAGTTTATGGTGGTACAGATTTTGCTTGAGGCTCAAGTGAAACATAATATTTGGTCTTAATCCAAGTTAATGTGTTCCCCAGTCAGGATTTCCTCTAATGACTCATTCATACCCCTAATGAATTGAAAAGGATATGTGTAAATTGACATTGAACCTAAACTCCAAGGCTTTTGACTTTTTATCTTATCTCTGGATTGGCACCATACAACATCTTTATATTCTAATCACATTAAAAAACCAACTCTTTTTCCTTGTTTTTCTTGCCTAATGAGGTCACATCACAGAATGTGTGTGGAAGGGAGAAAACTGGAGTGTAATTCTGGACAGCCAACTCTACGTATTCCCAGTATAAAACAGTAGCCAAGTAATCCCACAAAGCTCTAATGCTGTAAGATAATGCAAAAACCGGTCGGGTTCAGCTGCTTTGTGGGATCTGCTTCTGTGCATGCTCTCATCCTCTGACGAGTGCAAATTCACCCACCCCTTAAACAGGAGCATTCCCCTAGCAAGTGATCTGACTTCAGCATGGGAGGGAGAAGGAGCTACACCAGGGCAGTTAAGGAGCGGACATGTAATCCCTTGCTACAAATTCTGTCTTGCCTTGTGGCAACCATATCCAAAGGTGGTCTTGGTACATGAAGCAGAGGAATAATGAAAGAAAAAAAAAAAGAGAAAGATTTATTATTATCTGTAATTTGTTGTGAGGTTCACACTTAGAAGCTTTCCAATTTTCCAAAATTAATTTTCAGAATGAAAATCTGTGATGTCAAATATTCAGAAATTCAAAGCTGTGGGCTTGTATTACTGTCAAAATATCAGGGAAGTTTTAAGAAATCCTTTTTAATCTGTCCAAAAAAATTTTGGAAGGGGGCTTGAAAACATACTGCAAATACACAGATGTTATGGTAAGAAAACCTATAAGAACGGACAGCTTCCTATTTATATTGGGCAAAGTCAGAATCTCAAAACTCAAACAAGCTGAATGAGAAGATGAACAAAACATACATAATTTAACAGTGAAGCTAATGATCTATTACAACAACATTTTTAGGAGTATAGTAATCAAGATTAGATCACTTTCTGAAAAACATTCTCTAGTTCAACCAGGAACTGTGGGGCTTTATGCCAGAAATCATACTGGCTGATTATGGTAATTGTCCCTGACCTTTTGATGCAGTAATGCCATGTACTAGCTTTCCAACCATACATACTATATTCAGTTTTTCTGCACAGCTGTGCCAAATGTGTGAGCAGGACCTTGGATGTCACATTGTGAAATTCTCTGTGTGATTTATCCAGCAGAATAGATCAAATAAATAAGCATTTAATAAAGCCCAGGCTTGAGTTTCCTCTCCGCCCACGATGCTGCCAACTAAATGGCCTCTTAAGATTAGAGAAAATACTTTCTGCCCAATCCCAGAAATAAAGCTATATGCACTGAAAGATGGTTTTAAACTAATTATTTCTGGTTTTGTAAGCCTCTCTCTTCTTATGGATGAGGAACCGATCTGCATTCTTTTCAAGGCAAACTCTTGCTTTCTGAATTCTGCTGATGTGAGATTGGCCCACTGTGGGCTAACAGATCAGGTTCAGGCATTACAAGCACTGAAAACAATGCAAAAACACAGCAAAAAACCAATTATTTTATTTTATAGCTATGTAGTCACAAAAATTTTCCTTCAGATGTAGCAGTTCCATGAATCTCAGATGGTCAACTTACTCATCAGCATATGTGCATATGTGTTTGTCATAATCAAGGTGAAACAGTAAGTCATTTCTTCTAGCAGTCTGTGAAATGTTGTCATCATTTTCTCAGCCTAAGACAATTGTGCCTATACCATTATTTGCTATATTCCTATATGCTTCTAAGAATTAAAATGGTTTTTCCAAATTGAGCAAAATATTTTATATATTTATGGCAGGGTATACTGAAGGTGGGAAAAATTAAGAATGATGCTTTTAGAAAGTTAGATGCAAGGCTGACTTGATCTGTGTCCTGTTTACATCCACTCAGAATCTGAAAGGTGAAGCTAGGAGCAATTCACCTGGTTTGGACTCACTCCTTTGAAATCAGTAGATAAATTTTGTCATGCGCCAAAAATGCTCTTACTGATTCTCAAAGCTAAATGTGTTTTTAATATTTTTAATTTTTTTTTTTTTAGAGAACATCTAAGTGCCCTGATGACTGCCTTGAATGACTGTGAGTCATCATGGTTCATAATCTGACTGAACTAAACCTTGTTCTTTGTTATTTCAGGAGATACTCTTACACTGTAATTGCTAGGTTTTGCTAATATGATACTGTTGGTGATGTTCCTTGGTTGAGATACTCTACATCAGCAGTCCTAGGTCACCATGTGGAAGTTCACAGGCTGCCTATGCATTCATTACATAAAGTCCCTAAGGTTACCCACTGTTAGAGTTACCTGTACAACACTGATTAGCCTTTACCAGCCTTAATGCTCAGGAAAAAATGGCAATATACTGTATGTTGCTGAGCTCATCTCTTCTAGGCTTCTGCTGCCTCCTTTCTGTTCCTGCCTACCTTTTGCTTCACAAGACTGCTGCACATATCCAGGAACAAATACAGAGACACCACCATTGGTCCTGCACAGGAATATAAAAATCTCCTGCAGGAAATGTCTCCATGGGCTTTGTGCCTTAAGTATAATGTGGTCGTGTCTTCATGAGCAGTGTCACCAAGAACCAACTTTTAAATCTCAAACTCATCTATTAGAAGAATTTCAGCAGGAATGGAAGGTTTTGTCTTGTGTTTATTAAAGTCAATGTATGTGATCAGTGACGGATGCTGTGATTGCTGCTAACTGCCATGGGCCCTTGCTGTGGGTCACAGATCAGTCTGTTGTCACGTGCACCCAGCCATTCTCTGCAGCTGACACAAATACTGGCCTTGGCTTCACCACGCAGGAATACTGAGGTTCAACAAGCCACTAAATGATCCTGCAGAGACGTACTAGAAAAACAACAGGTAACATATTTTTTAATCACTTTGCTCCATTTGGAACAGGATTATCAATGACAAGCTTTTTACTATTTCAGCAAATGTTTGTATCTGCACACACAGCAAGAAGAGAGATAACATTCTGTGATCTTATTTTAGACAAAAAATAATGATGGGGCCATATAGCTGGCAGTAAAAATCCATCTTGAAGTTCTTACAAGAACTGAAGCTGTGTATCATAATGTAAGGGCTTTTTACAGTCATATAGTCTAATCAGCACTTCTTATTTAAACACTATTTTCAGCAATGATTTCAGAAGTACATACACAAACAGGGTTATCAGTACTAATTGAGACACTAATATATAACATATACAAAGACACTTGGCAAGCTTTTATCTTACAAATTGTATTTGCATATGAATGGTGTTTATAGACTCTAAATTAAAATAAGATTTTTTTTGGTTTTGTTTTTTCATCAACACTGTTTGTCAGGCAGGTCATACTCCTATATGACATTGTGTTCTGGAGCTGACCTGCATTCCTTCCAAACCATTTAATTACACACAGCTGACCAACATTCCTGGATAAAACCACCTAATCAAGTGCATTACAAATCCCCCAAATGGTTACTAATCTCTATATATGTACAAGTGTGAAATGTGCAGTATCCAAATATCCTTTTCCTAAAAGTGAATTACATAAAAGCAGAAGACCTGTCCAAAGCACTCCTTTCTCCATGTTCAATATGCCCAGGTGGTTAAGATACTATTGCACCACATAGTTGTCTTTGCACATTAACACTAAAATCCATCACTCTAATTCATATTCAATTTGTTTTCTACACATCTTAAAAATGTAGTTTAAAAAGAAAGAAATATAACAGCTTTCCACTTCTGGGCAAATAGGTTAAATAAGCTGAAAATGCATAGCGCTGCAGCTCAAGTAATGTGTCATGGAGGGCTGTATTTCCTTTCATGTCCATGTTGCTGGGTTCAGATGACAAGCTTCTCAAGGTTGTTAGTCTGATGACTTTGTGTCAGGACTAAGCAGAACTAAAAGGAGGGGAGGAGGGGAGTTTGGGCACTTTCACTAGAAATCCCTACAGGAAGAACAGAGACGTACTTAGCTGGAGACTAGAGCATTTTCCCCATTTCCAGAGACAGTCGTCCAGAGCAGTGCTACGTGCTGACTGATGTAGGCAGGCTTGTGGTAGTGCTGAGCGCGCTCTGTGGGCAGTAGTTTTCCACAATGCCAAACGAGCATAAATTCACTTAAATTTTCTATATGCATCTCTCGGGCTTTTGCACTCCTCGCTCATCCAAGCAAATGAAATTTAAGATGCTCTGTGTTTGAAAGGTAAAAGCACACAAAAGCAGTGGAAGGTGGAAAGGTATATAAAGCGTTACACTTCAATACACAGGATGGAAAAGGTGCCTATGGAAAGTAAGAAGGAAACAAACAAGGCTAAATCACAAAGAGGAAAACCCAGCCGAAGGGTTCACTTTTCTGCTCTCCTCGTGCTGCCACCATGCCCGGGTGGCAGGGTGCTACCCGGGCTAACCTGCTTGTGCACCCACCACGCCTGCAGTGCCTGAGGGACAGCCGGCAGGTTTGTGCACCCACCACGCCTGCAGTGCCTGAGGGACAGCCGGCAGGTTTGTGCACCCACCACGCCTGCAGTGCCTGAGGGACAGCCGGCAGGTTTGTGCACCCACCACGCCTGCAGTGCCTGAGGGACAGCCGGCAGGTTTGTGCACCCATCACCCCCGCAGTGCCTGAGGGACAGCCGGCAGGTTTGTGCACCCATCACCCCCGCAGTGCCTGAGGGACAGCCAGCAGGTTTCTGCCCGGCTCACCAAGCACCTGCGGCGGCGGGGTCGGAGGCACCTTTAGCAGCCGTGTCTCAGAAAACGCTGGTTTCTTGCCGAGGCAGGAGGGACCAGCTCGACGGAAAGGCGTGCAAGGACGCCACCGCTTCTCACCTCGTGAACCGGTGTACAAGAGTGAAGCAGCGAGGCTCTCCAGGTTTTGCAGCAGATTAAAAAAAAAAAAAAAATCCACCCCAACCCCACGGAGTTTTATTTTAAACAGATGCGGGCGGATTGAACTCGGCATTTTCACGCTCGGGCTCTGCATTTCCATTATTTTTAGCGCAGCGGCGTACCACGCACTTCGCACTGGTCATGCTGGAGCAGCGTTTTCAGATGCCGCGGGCAATCGCTCCCGACGCGCGCGGTACCCGCGGGGCGGCGGTGGCGGAGGGGCAGCTCCGGGGGCAGCTCGGCGGCTGTGGGCCGGGCCGGGCCGGGCCGGGCCGGGCCCGCCGCCTCAGCCGCCTCAGCCGCCTCAGCCGCCTCAGCGCGGGGTCCCGCGCAGCCCCCGCGCCCCCGCCCCGCGCCGCCGGTCACGTGGCAGCGCCCCCCGCATTGTGACGCAGCAGGGCCGGGCGGAGCCGCCCCCTCCCCTCGCTCCCTCCGTCCCTCTCCCTCTCCTTCTCCTCCTCCCGCTCCTGCCGGCCGCTGCCCGGTGGCAGGGCAGGGGCGGAGGGCGGGGCGGCGGGAGCCGGGCCGCTGCCGGAGCGCTGCCTGCACCGGCGGGGAGTGGCGGGGGGCGGCAGCCGAGAGGCGGCACCTGGGTCCTTCCCCCGTCTCCATCACCCCGGCCGCCGTGGAACGGCCGCGGCCGAGCGGAGCGCAGGGGTGAGGTGAGCAGAGCGGAGCGGAGAGGAGCGGACGGGGGCTTTGTTGCCGTCGACAGCGCTGCCCCCGGAGCGGTGGGAGAGGGGGCGCGGAGCCGAGCCCGGGGTGTCCCGCGGGTGGCGCTGGAGGCGCTTCCCCCGCCGAGGCGTCCCCGGGGGCGCGGAGCGGGGCTGCCGGGCGGCGGGAGACGCGGGCGGCGGGCGGGAGCGGGGGGCGAGCTCGGCCCCGGCCCCCGCCAGCCCGCCCCGGGGAAGTGCTTTCCGCATGAAATCAGGGCTGAGCGCCTGAGGGGGGTTTCGCTGGGGCTGAGCACGTACGTGATGTCAGCCGCGCCAAGTGCCGCCGCGGAGCCCTGGTCGCGCAGTGACACTCGCCCCCGCCGCGGATCCGCCGCTGCTCTGCTCGGAGCCGGGCGTCCGGGCGGGCACCCCGCCGTCAGCGCCCTCCTCTCCCGCCGGGCAAGCCGAAATCTGGAAGAAAATCAAGTAGGAGTTGCATGTTTGTAACGGTGGGGAAACAAATGCAAAGTTGTCTGGTAGAAACATGCTCCAAGGCTTCTACTTGGGTCAGTCCAAAATCGTGTTTGTGCAGCAGCGGGGATCAAGCCTTTTTCCTACCCGCATCAATGAGTGCTTTATGTGAGCAGACGTATTTTATATAAAGAAGAGCTCGAGGATCAGGTTCCGATGGTACTGGATGTATAAAGAAGATGGTTGGCTTAAAGCCACATCTCTTACAGAGATATTAATCAGTCACAACTGGTCCTCGAAAAGTCCCCTCACCCCAAAACCCAGCAAAAAACTGCTAGTGCTTGTGTTTTCCATGGAAAATCTTAGCATCTTAGCCTCGTTTTATACCTCAGCATTCCACCAGCAAAAGGTAGCTGAAAAAAGTGTTTTAAAAAAATAATTCTGAAACAAATCACTTGACTGTTGAACCCTTTTCTAGTATTTAAATGGCTGAAGGAAGATATACAATCATACCACTGGGAAATCAAAATAATTTTATATTTTGTGCAAATAGCACTGATTCTGCAGCCAGAAATTATCTTGAATGGTGTGCATGCATTTAGCCTTTTTTAACATCCTGTAGCAGACTTTTAATGGTGTTCTGCCCTTACTGAATTTAGGAGTTATGTGCACTGCATGTGCTTCCAGCAAGCCATAAAAAGCATGACCTGTTGCCTTACTACCACCCATAAACATGAGATTCTTCACCCTAAAGTCCTCTGCAACTCGCTTATGTATGAGCTCATGATTGGTGAACTTGGTAAACCACTTCAGTCTTCAGACTGCTAAGCCTGCAAATATGCCGTGTGGAATACCAGAGCCATATTCTGAAGATTTGGCAGGTAAGCTGAAAAGCTGGTTCCAGGAGCAGGCTTGGAGAATTGCTCAAGAGGTAGTTCAAACACAATGAGAAGCACTTTTCATCTGAATGAAACAATTAGAATTTGACCTGCTCAGTAGTCAAAGAGACACTTGCCTCATCACTATATGCAATTTCTGAAAAGGCCTGTAATGAAAAGGCTCCCTTTGTAAGGGGTATGTGGTATAAAGCTTGACTTGTGCGGACTGGCCATTTTGCTTAATACAGTCACTTACAGTGTCTTATACTGGCAGTTCACTTACTTTTCAGGTGTTTGTGATTTCTGGTCTGTGTCATTGATTCAGTGGGCTGCAGAAAGCACATGTGTGACTTGCAGCTTGTAGAAGAAGTGAGTAAAAGAAAACCACATCAGAGTATTGGCCCAGTGTAGAGTTACCTCTAAATTCAAGGAGACTGGTTAAAAAAAATCTCCTTCTTTTTTGAGCAAGCAGTCCAGTGCAGGCTACTCAAAATGTGTCATTTTGGAACAAGGAACTGGAAAGGCTTTTGGGTAAGGAAGTTCTGTAGAAGATAGTAAGTTACATTAGCTAGAAGCTGCTTGTCTTAGTATCTTTCTGTAATGACAGCAACATGGAAAGTGAGTTTGTCATGAGTTCTTTGGGGCTAGCTTCCAAGTTTACAAAGAGCTGCATGTAAAATTAGACTGCTTGGACAAGGTGACTGAAGGTACCCTTGAAGATTCAGTCCCTTCACGGAGTACTGTGAATCAATGATAAGTCACTTTTTTCGTAATCGCAAAACCACGATCCCAAATATTAGGTATTTTGTAACTGTTTCTTGACTGGGCATCAACACAGCTTAAAAAACTGTGAAGTGTTCCTCTGCTTCCCAATTGTCCATTTCTCCTGGCAGCTGAAATCTGTTCCCATGTAGACTCCATAGGTGCAAGAAGTGTTCATGCCACACACACCTGAGGTGGAATACCACCTGCATTGGCACAGCTCTCTTTCTCACAGTGCTCTTCCAGGATGTCTCAGACCTGTACCTAATTCCCCGGCAGCTCTGTCCTTGGATATTTGTCTGATTAGAAGCAGGAAGGGGAAAGCATGACAGCCCCGCTGCAGTTGCTGCAGCTTCTCTCCTCTGAAATGGAGACACACAGTGCTGCCTCCACGTGCTGGATATGCCAGGAAGAAGGAGGGAGCAGACAGCCAGAGGCAGCCCCGTGGGGTGGCTCATCTGTCACAGACAGCAGCACAAAAGTCCTGTTGGCAGTGGTGCAGGGATGATGGTCCTTGTGACGTAGTATGGTGTCTTGAAGTACTGATGCTGCACCTCATGAGCACAAAGACAGTAGTTCAGCAGCCTTTGTGGGATGCAGCAAGTTATCTCCCTCATCTGGTGTTCAAATGCTTCAGCTGACTAGATGAGGTGTGTGGCAGAGCTTTATCTGCATCCTTGTCTGTGTCTGATTGTGTGCCTGAAGCTCCAGAGGCAGTCCATGAATCATGACTAAGGAGGCAGGGAACAATTATTTTTATTTCAATTTTAGAATAAAACTGCATCTCTTTGCAGGTAGATGTCACGAGGAGAATATTCTCATCCTTCCTTGTGCAGCCATGATAATTAAAATTAATGCTAAGTGAAATAAAGAAAAGTTTATATTTTTGTGCTAGTCTGTAAGTAATCTATTTGCCAGTGCTTTACTCTGTGTTACTTAGCAAATGCAGTGGTTTTTTACAGTTGAAATCTATATGATCACTGTCAAAATGAAAAATATGTTAGAAAAAGTTAAAAAACAGTGGATTTTGGAAGGGCAAATAGTAATTCTTTTCAGCTCTTGTCTGAATAGGACCATAACTAAACTAAACTGAAGGAAATGGTAATTGGCAAGAGGACTTGGAGTAGTGTTGTGTCCGAGCTCGCTGTTTTTCTGGCAGATCTGTTGTTTCTCGAAGGAGGTAGAAAAGATAGGCTTACATGAAGCAGGTGCATAGTAAACACAAGGGAATTTCTCTTTAAATGCAAATGTGGTTTTACAATAGATTTATTTGCACAGTGGAACCATTGGAAGCAAGAAGATAGAACATATGCATCCGATACTTTATTGATTTAAGTCCCTAAGAGAGTTCTAAACGGAGAGGGGGGAAATAATTAATTAATTTTTGTGGTAGAAATATTGTCTACTATTTACCTGTCTAAGGTGGAACTGTGATTTCATCTTCTACAATAAAGCACCAAGTGATTCAGAGGTCTGAAGGTCTTCAGAGTTATCAAAGAAAAGTACCATTCAGCCGCCACAATTTGGCAATTGGGGCAGTCCTTCATTAGGTATGTTTTCTTGTGTGTTAGGAATATTTACAAAAGCTTATTTTGAATATGAATATGGCTGATTTGCACTTCATAAATAATTACGGAGCAGCGCTTGAAAGTGTATTTTTTCTGGTTGAAACATAGCATTAGGTTTGTGAGGTTTACTGTAATCATTTCCTTTTTGGTTCAATTTCCTCCTCAGTTCTTGTTTGCAGTCAGACTGCTGGCATTATTTTTGTTTATACCAGATAAAAAAGCATTGTCTAACTTATCTTTTAAACTCAATGCAGTGTACTACATGACCTCTTTTTACATATAAATCCTCCCCCTTCTTCCCCCTTCTGTTTTATTGTTACAGAATCAATCTGGAGCTTTCCTTTTAAAATGAAATTCTAATCAGGAACTTAGCACTTCCCTTCAACCCCCCCTATTTTAACCAACTTGTTTACATCTGTGAGTAAAAATCAGGCTGTGCTGCATAGCTGTTTTGGAACAGGCTGCCCAGAGAGGTTGGGAAGTCTCCTTCCTGGACCAGCCTGGACATGATCTGTGCAGCCTGCTGTGGGTAAGCCTGCTTTATCAGGGGATTGGATTCAATGATCTCCAGAGTTCTCTTCCAACCCCTGCCATTCTGTGAATCTGTGATGTGCATGGCAGGGGCACGCATGAGATTGTGATTTGGAGCTGTGGCTCTCTGCAGGTTAGTCATCCATGTAGTTCTTTTGCAGGATCTTGCCATACTGACTGGCCTCTTTTTCTTACAGAATTAGGAAATTTATAATAAATTAATTATAATTAATAATTAATAAAATAATTTATAATAAATTAATACCTTTATTTATAGTACCTTTAATTAATACCTTTATTATAAAGGTATTTATAATAAATAAATACCTTTAACTGCTTGTATGTGCATGTACATTCCTCATGTTCTCTAACTAAAATTCAGATGTAAATATTCTGCCTTTTGTTTGCTATGCTGTCAGTTCCAGTTGAGTCACAGTAGTAAATTTATGAAGATCCCATGAGCTGCTTTTGAAAGGGCTCAAGATTTTAAATATTGAAGTTGTCAGCCTGTTGAGACACTTATTTGAATATTTGTAAAAGCTGTCTCCAAGATGCTTTTAAAAGCAAACAAAAAAAGGGCCAAACAAAATGAAGCAAAATATATCTCGGAAATATACTGCCCACAGAAGCAGAAGAGTGCTAGTAAGGTAAATAAGCTGTGTCATTTTCCTTGACCTACATTCTGCTGTGCTAAGTATAAATGTGCTCATTTCTCCTCTTGTTACATGGAGTCTTCAGTTATGTGTCCTAATTATGCTAATGTCTAGGATATTACCATTTTGTAAACTCATATGCTGAGGTCTGGATAAAGCACAATATTTTTGGTTGTTGCTAGGACATGGCCAAAAATTTACCTTGAGTTACAGAATGGAATCACCAGGAAGGTGAGTTACACTTACATCATTAATTATTTGCTTCTCATTAATGTTGAAACTCTGACAGGCTTGGTGCTGTGACCACTTCCCTGGTTGAAGAACCTTCACCCTCTGTGTGAAGAACTTTTTCCTTATATCCGGTCTAAACTTCCCCCTAACACAACTTCAGGCCATTTCCTTGGGCCCTGTCCCTGTCACCACAGAGATCAGTGCCTGCCCCTCCTCTTCCCCTCACGAGGAAGCTGCACCTGCAGTGAGGTCTCCCCTCAGCCTCCTCTTCTCCAGCCTGAACAGACCAAGGGACCTCAGCCACTCCTCACCCAACTTCACTCCAAGGTCCTTCATCATCCTCCTGGCCTCCTTTGGACACTCTCTAACGGCTCAATGTCTTTTTTGTGTTGTGACACCCAAAATTGCCCCCAGCACTGGAGGTGAGGCCGCCCCAGAGCGGAGCAGAGAGGGACAATCCCTTCCCTTGCCGGTCTGGTGCTGCTGTGCCTGATGCACCCCAGGATGTGGGGTGTTGCTCTTTTGTTGACAGGAACTGAGAGCAATTCTTACAAATTCACATTTATAAGGCAGAGGAATTCTTCCATGTGCTTGATGCACCCCAGGATATGGTTGGGTCTTTTGACTGCCAGAGCATGCTGTTGACTCATGGTCAACTTGCTCTTGATCCAAACCACCAGATCCTCTTCCATGGGACCTTTCATTCCTTCTCCAGCCTCTCAGTCTGTCCTTACAGCCAGGAGTGCCCTGTCCCAGGTGCAGAACATGGCTCTTGCCCTTGTTATGCTTCATATGGATGGTGATTGCCCAGCCTTATAATTTGTCAAGGTGTTTGCAGGGCATCTCTTCAATGGAGTCAGTAGCTTCTCCCAGTTTAGTGGAATCTGCTGGAATGGCGCTGCCTGGTGACTGGAGGTTTTGCTGTGTTTGAGTGCTGGGATGCTCAGGTCCAGACAACTAATTGGAGCACAACTGTGCATGTGCCCAGGGTTTCCACAAAGAGACAGGCAGCAGAATGTTTATCCCTGCACCCAAAACTTTATGTATTTTACTAGCTTGCTTCTTCCCATGGTAAATTGGCCTGTATGTAATCCCTGCTGCTGTGATCCAATTCCTCCCAGGTCTTCAATTGTCTGAGTCAACATTAGTTCTTGTGTGTCTTTATACTCTCCTGGTAAGGCAGCAAAATATGCTGAAAAACTGCATTCCTTCTTAACTTGTGGTTGTGATTTAGCAAAATGCACACAAAATCTCCTCAGAGTGAATCATTCACTGTGCAGTCAGTTTAAGAGCACGCGTGGATCCCTTTGGTCACTTGCTGGACAAAAGATAGTAAGCCGTCCTTGAGAGGATGTCTTGGTTTGTTTTTTGTAGCCAGTAGAGGCTAGAGCCAGTGGAGTACAAGTAGTGTTGCTGCTGTGCAGTGAACCGCTGTTGGAGGAGAGGAGGCCTGAATTTGAAGGATTTTATCAGCTCTGAGTTTCTGCATCACAGTAAATTCTGCCCTTGTTGGCAGCACTAATAGATAAAGGCATTGGTGTCTTGATGTTCTTCTGAAATTACTGTCTTTGAATCCGTAGATAGCTAATGTGCCTGCTTGAGTTAAGGGTTCAGAATCCAGCGCTGGCACTGCTTTGGAATGGAGAGGAGTGAGTGCTGTTTACATGTCACAAGGCTTCTCCCAGCTGCCTGTAGAGTGTATGGTGTCTCTTCTGTAGACAGCAAAGGTGGATGAATTGCTGTCCTTGAAGGTTCAGGTTAATCTGGCCTGACGCTGTAAATCCCCACAGGAGAGGCCAGCCAACACATGATAAGGAGTATTAAGGGAAGTTCTCCACTATTCCAGCTAATGGAATTTAGCAAAATGGACACTCTCTCCAGCATATGTTCCTCATCAGGTCCCATATGCTTTACAGTATGCTTCCAGGCTTTTCTTTTTGCAAATGCAGTTTTTAGATGAACATATCTACAGTAGCACTATTTCTGGATGTGTCTACACTGCTATCAAGTAGTGTGATTGTGGGACATGCAGACAGCTCTGTAATTGCTTTGATCTGTATGTGATGTGAAGACATGCCAGCCTAGACTTAAGAGAGGGCTTTCCAAGCCTTCTGGACAGATTATTAAACCATGCTGAAGTCTGCTTTCATCTGTCTCCTCTGCTGTTTTTAACTGTCCTCTAGATTTGCACTCTTGTGGATGTTCCTACACGTGCTGACATAAACTCAGGACTGCATGCCCACTTCATGCCTCCTGCAGCATCGCTGGGGGGTGCTCTGCATCTGGGTGTGTATCCCTTATTCTTTGTACTGAGATAGTCTGCTTTTCTGTGGAGTTTAACTGACTGTCTCACTATTTAATTCCCCTCTGTAAGGAATTATAGAAAGGGCAGAAGAGTGTCAGAGAGACTTCTGGCAAATTTCCACTCCAAAAATTAATTTTATAGTCCCTATTCCAAATTTGATTGTTAAGTTCAGCCTTAAAGAACCAGGCCATCCAGGCCATACATTTTTGCAAGTGTTAAAATCCAGATGAGAGACCAGGTTAAAGGAGCTATGTTAAAAAGTGAGCATTTTAAAATGTTCTGTATCCAAACATTGAATCTAGAGCACAATTATGGAGGGGGAAAAAAGTGGAATTACATAAATGATAGGAAATATCAGTAATAACAGTAAGGTCACTATAATATATAAAACACAATCCAACTCTGTTAAAAGGATTTGGAATTATTTTAAAGAGAAGGACTGTATATGTTTTTTCAGCATTTCAAGGAAGATCCTTGCACTGATAGGAATTTCTTGTTTTGGTTTGTGGAGATTTTATTGTTGGCTGGGGATTTTTTTTTTTTTTTTTAGTTTATGTAGTGAGGGTTATTTTTGGTTTGTCAGATTAATTGTTAAGGTACTCCATCTGCTTGAAAATGAAGTCAGTGAACCTTCTTATGAAGGCACTATATTGTGTGAGTAAAGTTTGACTACAGATATAGTTGCACATCAGATTTTAGTAACTTTTTAATGCAGAAATTGATTTTCTTTCTGCATTAAAAACCAACCAACCAACCAACGAACCAAAAAAAAAAACCCCAAAAACCTGATCTGTATCTAAGGATATAGTCTGAAAACATCTGTCAAGTGTCTAATTCTTGCACTGTGCATTTTCCGTGCTATTTAACAAAGATAAGGGAGAAAATGTGGTTTAAAAATTAGAACATAAAAGGATTCGTTAGTGCAATTTTTTTTTTTTCATGCCAAAGAAATATTTCACATAAAATCAGTACTGTCAGACAAAGAGGAATACAAAGTAGACTCTCGTTTGTTACTGTGACATGAGATATGCTGTAGAGGAGTAAGGTGAAAGTGAGCTTTTCAGCCTGGTCGAATGCTACAGCTTACTTGTCTGCCAAGAAAATATTTTGTTTCTAGACAAATGGTTAAACTGAAATAAATAAAATATTTTTATCTTTCATCAAACAATTCTTTAAAAGAAGTATTTCTTACTCCTGTCCTTGACACCTTTCTGAGGAAGAAGAACAGCCTTAGTTCACTGGATGCTGCACAAGAATGCGAGCTAAGCCTGGTTTCTGCCTCATGCGGTCTTGAATAAATTTATCTAATTCTTTTCACTTATGAGAAGAAAATATAGTGAAGAACTGCAAATTGACAGTAACAGCATCTTTTTGTAATATGGCAATCAAACAGTGCCTAATATTTTTGTTATGAAAAGAATAATTATTTATGTTAAATAACTCCAGCACCTTCAAACTGTGAAGTTCAAAGTGTGGGACAGAGAATGGGACATGCACCTCTTCTCTGGGCAACCCATTCCAGTGCCTCACCAGTCCCACTAATTAGGATTTGTTCCTAATACCGACACTAAATTGGCTGGTTTTTAGTTTGAAACTATTGCCTCCGGTTTTATTTCCACAAATCATGTTACAAAGTGCCTCTCTAACTTTGCTGTAGGCCTTCTTCAATGAGGTTTCCTCAGAGCTTTCTCCAAGCTGAACAATCCCAATTCTCTCAGGAGACATGTTCTATCCCTTTTATCATCTTCATGGCCCCCTTCTGGGCTTGATACAGAAGGTCCATGTCCTTCCTGTGGTGGGACCCCAGAGCTGGACGCTGCAATGGGGTCTCAGCAGAGCAGAGCAGAGCAGAGGGGCAGAATCCCCTCCCTCCCCTGCTGCCCACCCTGCTGTGGCTGCAGCCCAGGACACGTCTGGCTGTGTGGGCTGGGAGTGCCCATGGCTGGGTCATGTCCAGCCTCTCACCCACCAGCACCCCCAAGTCCTTCTCCTTGGGGCTGCTTTCAATCCCTTCATTCTCCAGCCTGGATTGATACTGGGAATTGCCCCAATCCAGGTGCAGTACCTTATTGGACCTCATCTCGAGCCCATGTGCCCTCATCTTGAGCCCGTCCAGGTCCCTTTGGATGAAACCCCACCCTTCAGGAGTGCCAGCTGCACAGTCAGCCTGATGTCATCCTCAGCCTTGCTGAGAAAACAGTTTGTCACGGTGGCCAAGAGCTGGCACATGTTTCTCAGAGGTGGTGGAGTCTCTCTCCATCCTTGGAGATACTCGACAGCCACATGGATGCAGTCCTGGGCAGCAGGCTCTAGCTGAGGCATGGGCAAGGCTTTGAACTGGGTGATCTCCAGAACTCCTTTCCATCCTCCTCTGTTTTGTGGTTCTGTGAAGCACTGTGAAAAGAAGAAACATTGTTATAATTAATACACACAAGGCTACAGGGAATGGCCTGTGTGTCTGGCTCAGTGATAGTGGCTTTGCGCGCAGCTAAGCACAACCCAAAACACGGCAGGGCTGTAGCCAGGAAAGATGTGTGCTTTCTTATCTGGGTTCCGTTTATTGAGCCTTTTGGTGTCGGGTATATGGGGTAAGTGAACTGCAGTGAGAGCCACCTACCACTTTTGGCAGGGATCAGTACAGTCTGGGGATGTGGACAGACGCACAGGAACACCTGTGTGCTCCCATGCATCTTTCTGGCCTTTCTGCTGTAGTTTTTGTGGCTTCCTGTAAGCCCCTTTGTTTCCAGCCTCTGGATGGGGATAATAATGCTTTCTATCCTGTAATACTGTAAGACTGTGAATGAATTGAGGAGTGTTTGTGAAACACTTGGGCATTACTGATGAGTATCCATAAAAAAAGCTACAAGGATATCTTCTGCTTGCTATAGGGCTATGGCCGTCTAAGATTTTAAATAAATTTAGACTTGTTAAATGCTGGATGGGAGAACACAGGAAATGAAAATGCACACCTGATATTTCTGAGTAGTTTGGGTGTGCTCTGTGTAAGACTGATCACCTTTTGCAAAGCATTGAAGTGAGACCCTTCAGTTAGTCCCTTCATCAAAATCAGTACAAGCAAGAAATGTCCTCATGCCTAAATTTTGTAACATTGTGGGTTTTGATGTAGTGAGGTTCATTTCTTTAACAAAGTTTCTTTTTTTTTCCCTTTTTTTTTTTTTTCAAAATTTCAGCTTAAAATAATAGTACTACTTCTAAATGGCATTTCTGCCACCTCATCCCGCTGTTTATTGCAGCACTTAATAGCTGCACAGCTGAACAGTAGTGCTGGTTGTATCTGCTGCCCATAACATTTTAAACAAATAATATTGGATAGCAGTATTCTACATAGAATAGCATTATATAGCTGCCGAGCTGCAGTTGCAGTCTATATCTCAAATGAGAAAATAATGACAGTTTCAGAAGACAGCATTCTGGTTTCAGGGGCATAGATGTCTCTCAGGAATAATTTAGTTGTTTTTCACTGAATATTCCAGTTTCCACCAAACTATAATGGAAATAAAAGGTTCATTTCTGACAGTCCTTAAATTTACAGTCGTTTGCACTGTTTAATTTTTAAGAAGTTTTGCAAATAACATCATAGTCTATGTCTATGGAATAAAGTATGAAAAAATCTACAGTTTCTCTACTGTCCTAATTTTAATTTTATCAAAATGAAAATATTTGCATAGATGTTAGTGGTCAAGTGTCATTTCTAAGTCAGAGGAAAGCTGATATTTGCAGCAGAAATGATAATATTTTTTAAAATTATTTTCAATGCTTTTTGCTTTAAAAGTAAATATAGTAAAAGTAAAATCTGTAATACATGCATATAGTATTTGTCAAATTTATTTTTTTCATCGTGTAGTGTCAATGAAAATGGGTTGGTCTGAGTGACAAGGAACGTGAGTTCTGAGTTTTTTTGAGTTCAAAGTTTGTTTGTTTGAGTATGAGGTTTGGTTCTATTGGTCCATGGGCACCATGTGCACAGATATATGCAATGTGTGACATGCCCTGCATAAGGCTGGCTCACATCCCAAATTGAAGTGTAATGCTGGTTACCCACTGCTGCCTCTCATCCCTGACTGCTAATGGAATTCACCTCGTGTCAATGGAAAATTCAGCTTTGGAATTTGGAGTATCAAAATTTGCTAGAGTGTAGCTCTTAGATGTTCTTTTCAGTTTCAGGGCATAAAGGATATAGCGGTGGAATTGACAGCCCAAAAATAAAAAAGGAGAGAATAAAAAAGGGTGTAGTTGGAAGACTGGAACCACAGGAAAGTGGTTGCAGAGAAAACAGGCCTCCCACAAGAGAGCAGGACAGTGCAGAGGCTTCACACAAATGATGGATACACTTGGCATATTCTGACCCTGGAAGCAGAGAATCTACTTACGTAGGAGTTTTCTCTTGACTTTATAATTAAAGCTCACATGAAGCAAAAAATCATCATGGGACTGAATGCAGGATTTTGGCAGGGAAATGTAAATAAGACAAGTTCTAAATTTCTAACTTCAAGTACAGAATTTGAATGTTGCAAACTTAAGAGTAGTGTTTGGCATTAATTCTTTTCCAAGATATTTCTAGAAATAATTTAGCAGGCCGCTATGGGGCTACAAGGTGTTGAAATTCGACTGGACTATTATTGAATTTAGGTTGAGTAATTTAAGTGGAACAAAGAAAGATTCAAGGAAGTGTCTGAAAAATTCCTTTTACTCATATGTGTAAAAATAATAATAATTAAAACAACCTCAAACCCTAACATGACCTAACAGATGCTTTCAACATTGAAAGTATGTTAAACAAAGATATTTTCAAGTGCTTGGTTTTATTGAAACAACACTTATAAATTAAATGTGTTCTTCAGCAAAAAGAAAATGCAGCATAGGAAGATTTATGGGGATGATGTACTGATTAAATTGGTTCCATATTTTTCTACAATCAGTACCTAAAGAAGATAAGGTGAATAAGGATGCAGAGTACTAAGGAGAGAAACTAAAGTCAGGATTTGTGTAACAAAACTTAAGTATCAAATAATATAATTTATTTTAAATTATTGTACTGAGCAAAAACTTATGAAGGATTGCTGCCCCAGTGCTACTGCACCCAGTGCTGCTGCCACTAATTCAGAGAAAGAAGAGAAACCTCAGTTTATGGTTTAAAACAAGAGTGCAGTGAGTCACATCTGCTTTATTAAAGATGTTGACACAGAATCCTCCACTTCCCCCTAAACCAAGGCATGATTTGGAAAGGCTGAGCTCTGCTATGCTTGATTTCATCGTAACATAAGTGCTGGAGCCTACATTAGCAGTGGTAGTTGCCATAAGCCCTGCGTTGCTCTGTCTTACTTTGGGGCCAAGTATCTGGTTCCTTGTGGATGTGGTTACTAGGGTGTATTATTTTTGGATTTTTACATAAGAACTAGGCTACCAAAAGAAGGCATATTTTTTATTTCTGTAGTTCATGAACTCACAACAGCCCTGCAGATGTTCGATATTCATTGCCTTTGCCAAAATACTAGAAGCTGTGAGTGCTTTGACAGTACTTTTCAAATTGTACCTGGAGTAAAAAGTTGTTAAATCAAAATATCATGGATATTTTTATGTATCAGTTTCTTCTCGAGTTGATTTGGAACTATATTGACCCATTAATTTCTTGAATGTTCTACTTAATTCTCCTCAAATGCACATATCCAAAGTCTTGCTCAAGTAAGTATGAGGGCAGTGTACACACACATTTTCTTCTATGCTGTTTATTTACTTTAACATGTAAAAAGCAGTTACAGTATTGTAGTAAATGTCAGTAAAGTATTGTGCTGCTTTGAGTGGTTCTAGGTGATGCTTGTGCTTTACGCTTTCTGCCACCATTTAGGATATATGGTTGAATTTTCATTTTTTCTGTGTATTTCCATGCAGGACATGTTGTGGTTGATGTCTTGAGAAGTGGCATATGGTGTGTTACAAAGCCTGATAGGGATTGTAGAGATGCAGAGCAAGACATTATCAGTATTCACATAGTTAATTCCTTCTTATTTGACGATGTTACTGAAAGTTAGTTACAGGTCTGTGTTTTTTGTGTGCATGTTAGCAGTGTACTGGTTGTGTAAATTACCTCAGGATGCAGGTCAGCTGATTTCCCAGTCCTTGTTTAGCAGCTGCCTCCTGAATTTAAGGGCATAAGCAGGCTTTATTGTGGAATGCACTGTATTTGTCAGTAATATTCTTTGAAATAATGAAGAGAGCTGCAAATAATCTTGACATGAAGTAACACAGCATTTTATGTCTCTCAGTGTTCCAAGTGACCATGGCTTGATCCATTTAAGTCTTTGGTTCAGTCTCAAATCTAGGTTTAATGAAGGATTTACAGAAATGCTGAGCAGCACTTGTACTTTCACATGATTGATGCAGTGTTCTATATATATTTTACAGTTCTGCATTGTAAAATATTTGATGTTTAAGTATAAAAAACAGATGAAAACCTATAGCTTTAGTATTATGTATGCAGAGATGGAAATATACACATACATACTCTCTGTACTTGTGATTGTTGAACTTCTGCATATTAAAATGTATTATTCATTTCTGCCAACAGTCGTGAGTCAGTGGAAAATAATGGGCGCAATCATTTGAAAAATGCGCATTCACTATTTGCTTGTATTCATCTCAAAGTTCAGACTGCAGATGTGTAACCATTCATTTTACTGTTCTCAGTGATGCGTGTAAGCCTCCTGAGGATTCACATTTATGAACTTCCTGCATTGGCATTGGCAGAACAGAGAGGTAACATGAAATAAAATTTATTTCTGCCATAGGATTTAGTGATATAAGAGGCAGTTATTAAAAAGAATCAACACTCAACCTGATTTTGTTAGTTCAGCTGCTGAATTTCCACTAGTAAAGTAATAAATTCAATTTGCAGTGGACTTTTCCCAGTAATTGCAAACATTGTATGTACATTTTCTCCAGGGAGTCACACTTTGGAATAGTAGTGGGGTTTTTTTCCTGAAATTTTGCAGGAAGTAGAGAAAAAAGATGAATGTCTTTTAAGATTAGTTTGTAAAGAAAGTTTTTCTGGTCAGATTTCACTTTTAAAATGACTGAAGAACAGATTTGTTAAATTCCTGATGTTCTGCTCAATCATAACTTTCTATGGAAAATTATGTCATACATAATCTCCAGATCTATATGTGAATGTATTATTTTAACCTGGGTTTGGTGTTAGCATTGAATTACCAGTACTCAAAACAAATGTATTTCAAGACTCTTTGGCTAGTTCTGCTTAAGAAAATATTTTTAAAGCTCAGAGGAAGTACAATGAACTAGTTACTAGCTGCACAATTTATACTTGAGCCTTTGTACATTCAGTGCTACAAAATATATCAATGGCAAGTTTCCCAGTGTTGTGTATGTTCTGTTTTATTACTGGTTGCTCCAGATTCTGCTTTTGGTCTAATTTAACGTTATTCCTGGCTTGATAATATATGTAATTTTTTCCCTTTGTTTCAGTTGCTTTTGTTTTGGTTTAGTCTACTCATTGATATGATATCCTTTATGGTTTTCACCATCCAGAAGCAAAGGAAAAAGCCCTTTCATAGACCCTGACAGAATTGCATTTTACATGTTGCTGAGATCTTGCAGTTTCAGAGGTGGTGTTGATTATGGGGTAGTACAGTGTGATAAATCATAAATTCAATCTTTCTTATGGAACCTCCATAAGAAAATATTGCACTATCAATTCATTGCTGTAATATTGGCTCCTGAAACAGTTTGGAGTTCAAATTTAGAAAGAAAAAAAGCCTTTTTTTCCTTATTTTATTGATATTTTAAAACATGTTAAGGCTCATGGTTGTGATGGGGAAGAAAGCAAAACCAATATTTTAATTACAAGTGTAGGATAATAAAATGTTCCCTAAGTGTATTTTAGATCTCCAACTGCAACATGGAAAATACAAGTTTCACCAGGACCAACATAAATAAATATTATTTTCCCATAAATGGAGTGGTTTAAACCAGTCAGATCCTTGAAAAATTGCAGCCCTTGCAAAATATTTTAAAAATATTTATAGTTAGAATTTTCAAGACATGAGCTTGCAGAATGGCAAAGTAATACATAAAGTGCTTTAAGAGAGATGGCTTTCATAAAATTAAGAAAGTAAAAAAATCTCCAATGGTGGTATGTACATCATTGTAATTCTGCAGAGCAAATGAAGTAATTCTCTTTCTTGCTTTGTAAACTAAATCTAGTGTACATTAAAAAAAGAGTTAGTAATAATTGTTTTGCATCCCTCAAACCCTTTGGCATACTTTAAGGTTCCCTGTCGAGGTTGATGGAAGTGGTGATGGTTAGGAGTCAGCACAGCTGCTTATAGAACTTCTACATCATTCACTGGTGAAAGTGGAAGGGTAATCAGTGTTTGCTCTTTTCTAGGCTCAAAGGGAGCTTTTCAAATATCTGAGTTTAAAAGTACGTATATGTTACAAGTTCACTTAAGTTCATTTTTGGAGACTGGCTGTTGCAGCAACTCTGGATTTCAGGTGGGTGATGAATCTTTTACATTAAGAGCAATTCCTGCCTTCTTCTGAAGTATAAATCTGAATTTTAAGTTCTGTAGTAGATTAGGTAGAGTGGGATATTCTGTAGAATTGCTTGTTATATTCAGTCATGGTTTCTATATGTACAGAAGCATGCCGCAGTGTATTTTCTGTGCCAGTGAGACTCCCAGCTGATTCTGAGAGATCTTACTTATACCTGGCTTTCCTTAAGGAAAGAGCCACTCTCCTCAGCATTAAAGGATTAAGCATTTCTTGCTTGAAAGGTCCTGCTAGGGCTTTAAAGAATTTGTACAAGCATTAACTAACTCAAAGGCAAAAGGAAAGTGCTGTGATCTTGCAGGGAAGAATGTAGCTTCCTAAGTATTTTGGTGATAGCCTCTTTGGATCTATCAGTTAAGGGAGAGATTAGTGTCTTTATCGCTTGGAGCTCTACAGATGTGCCTGATCTCTTGTGGAAACTCTTTCATAAGCTGCTTAGTAGTTTCTTTGTGTGACTCTCCAGCACTTTATGGCTCTGCATGCATTTCTGCAAATCCTCAAAGAACGGCACTGCTACAAAACTCAGTTTTGCTGGTCTGCATTTGTGACAGTGCTGGATCTGTGAGTGTTTGAACAGCCCAAGAGGGTGAAATTCTTCATTAATGGTCAGAACTTTGAGAACTTGGCTCTGAGGGCTGGAAACAGTTGGATTCAGGATTTCAGATGGATTGGACTCTGACAGCTGTAGACAATGTACTCTTTTCTTTGCCCAGCATGGTTCTGCTGGATTTGTAAGGCATCATCTCTTATCTCCTAAGAGCATTTGTGAAAGTAACAACTGACTTTTGAATAGCAAGACTATACTTTTTCAAAGACAGATTTGCTAGATGACAAGCAGCATAAGATCATATTCATCAGTAGCAGCTAACTGCTTAACTGACCTAGCTATCCAAAGTTCCTTTTCAGACTGTATGGCTATGATAAATATCAGTGAATCATCTGTGTAATTGAAACACCATATGAACATCCTGGACCACATAAAGTTCATAATTTTGTCAGTATTCCAAAATTCAATTTCTGGGATTGGCAACACTTTCTTCTGTGTAGTAGGATATACAAAGCAGGAAATCCTTGTTCCTCTTTCTCACCGGATGTAATGCCCCTTTACCTTGCAACAAGTGAATGGAAAGGAGTGGAGCTTTTTAAAAGGAATAATCTTTTAAACAGTTGCAACTGGCACTGATTTGCTCTAAGTAGTGTTAAAGCTGTTTTCCCTTCCCGAAACTGGGAGAGATCCTAACTGGTTGCTTGTTTCAGTGTATATGTGCATGAAAAAGAGACAGTAAAAGTACTCCTCTGTTGGGAAAAAAATGGAATAAGAGTCTTATAACACTGCCTAGCCAACTGCATTTATTCCCAGTGAAGCGACTACACTTGTACCTTGGTCACATGCCAAGACTAGTGATTTGTTTTATAGATGCTGAAAGTTATGTTCATAAAACTACAAATTTTATTTGTAGTTTTAAATAGTGTAATATAGTAATCCACAAGCACAATCTTTCCTATGACAATATTGTTTACTGGAAAACTAAACATTCTAACATTGATTCTTAGTTGTTTGCGTAGATTTTTGAACCAAGTCTAGCCAATCAGTGTTTCTGCTTACTTCTTAGTTGCAGACAACTAAATACTTGTCATGCTAAGCTGCTGTTTGACGAATATAGTCAATTTGGGATGGGGGGTGTTTCTTCTATTCCCACTTTTTATTTTTTTACATCCTCCTAGAACTAGGAGTAGAAATGTTGGTTGGCATAATTTTTGAGTGAAAAAACAAGAGAGTGTGGTATTTCACCATACGTTCTTTCAAATCCCTGTCAATAGATTGTGCTAAATATAACAGCTGCTCTTGGTGGGCCGAAGAGTCATGACTAGAATGAATTTGTGAGTGTAGTTCAGGCCATCACAGTGGAGGTGAAGGACTTGAGAGGGTCTGGAAATGAGGATGATAGTTCAGTGGTGAAAGATCAGTTCTTCACTATGTATGATAAGCAGTTTGGGTGTACAGCTTATCTGTTTTAAATTGCTGACCTTCCCAGAGGTCATCCTAAGCTATATGTTTGTTTCACTTGCGAAAGCCAGCAGCTAGAAACCAGAATGGGGTATTAGTTAATATAAACAGAGATCAGAATTACCTGGTTTTGGCATGCTTTTCTTGTTGCTGTGGACAGAAGTGTAGTTGATGTGTATCAAAAATGAGGCTACCACAGAGGAAAAAGCTTAATTTCAAATCAGTGTGTCTCTGTTACTCCCTACTGGTTTATTGCAGGGGCCTGTCTGATCATCTTTAGCCATTAAACATCGTAATTCACTCTTTATAGCTGAATACATGTTTTTGTAGGTTTGCAAATGACTACAGGTTTAGTGAAGTTTGAGTAGGACATATAAAAGAAAGCAAAATATGTTTTAATTTGCATTGACTGTGTAAAAAGTACATAAAATTTCTTTTAACAGTTGTGATAGGCTCATCCTTATAATGTCTTCAGGGGTTTGGATACATTTGTAATTTTGAGGTCATTGCCCCATTTTTCCATTAATTTGCAGCTAAATTTTGTTCATTCAGCTTCATATGCTTTAAAATGAGGCTCTAATTAAACTGTTTCAGTAAGCTGCAAACATTTCCTGTTATCCAACTCTGCTTTTTCCTACCGTTGTCAGCCGTGTCCATGTATTCTGAGGTTTTTCCAGACAACAAGGCTGCTTTTTGGCTCCTTCATTTCCTTTCCATGTGTCATTGATTAAGAGTGACACCCACAGAAGTAGCTAGAGTACTCTATGCAGAGTGCTTAAAACCTTGGGCTTTAAAGAGTAACATGTAACACGGGGGAGGGGAAAGGGAGAGGAGTCTGAATAGTTTCTGGAGAGTAGAGTCCTGGATGGAAAGTAGCATAAGTGCAAATGAAAAGTTTTCCTGTTTATTTTAGTAATTTATAGTGTGGAGTCAAAACCAAGAGATAGATTTAAACTTTAGTGGTAGAACATTTGTGGTCTGGTTTCCAACTGTAGTAGCAAGTCATTGTGGCCAACTAACATCCAGAAAGTTAAAAATACTAGTGCAGTATTTTTGCATGTGGTAAAGGAAAGCACAGTAGTTTAAAAATTAATCTTACCATCTGTGATATTTCAGTGTGGAGGACATTGGTTGTAAGTTTCTGTATGTTCATTAAAGGTCTGACTTTCTTCTTTCCCTCCTGCATTTTCTGCAGCTATTTCTACAAATGCAGCCTAAGTGTGAGCATAATTCTGGTAAATCAGAATAGAGGGGTTGTAAATCCACTTTTTATAGATTCAGTAAATTACACAGATCAGAAGTGTACCACCCCCTTTCTTATCCATGCTGTCTTTTGAACACATAATTTCAAGTTGCACAAATTGTGAAGGTCAGTTTTGTTCCAGTGAGAAGAAGACAATGAGGCATGACTGTTCATCTGTCTGGTAAACAATTCCTGAAAAAACAGCTGTTGAAAAAGAAGATGAGACAACAAACACAGTAGTCCTGGCAGACTTCTCATTGCTACTGATTCTGGTTTTGATAAAAATAGATAATTACAGTAGGTGATACTGGATCACAGAGCTTTTCAGAAAGACTAATTGCTAGGTTTCTGATTTGGAATATCAAAGAAACTATATTTAAAATAAAAAGCCCCAAATACTTCTTGAATTTTTCTCTGGTTTCACTGAGAATTTTTCCATGTCTATAATGTGGTCTCATTTTCTCTAACTGAATTGTCTTGTTTGATGCAAGAGGGCAAAAACTCAGTTAAGAAGTAGTGAAGAAAAAGTAGTTGAAAAAACCATTCTTGTTTTTTTTAGATTGTGAAGAGTGATCTACATTTTTCAAATGGTGAAGTTTATTAAAATTTTCATCAATGTTAGTGTTCCTGATCCAGAAATTTGTGACTTTTATATGTCCCTAATGGCTTATAGATATTTAGCTGAATGACAATTAGTAAGGGAGCTGTATTGGTCTGTTTGTGTTCTTTTTGACATATCAGTCAATAGTAATAAAAAAAAAAAAAAGAAAACTAAAAAAGTGAGCTCAATTTCAAAACCTCTTAGCAACCATATAAAAAATAACTACTGTATTGATTTTCAAAACCTCTTAGCAACCACATAAAAAATAGCAACTGTATTGATTTCTCTGATTATTGCCCTGGAAGAATGGTTGGAGCTTAGTGGTACAAACGTAATGAAATGCATTTATCAATAGTTGGTGTGTTGGATAGGCTGCATAAGAAGCCGACAGTAAGACACTGTCAATAGGAGGTCTAGTTGTAAACTTTCACAGCCTCTTTTACAGATTCATGGTAGTGCAGAAACCATGAAAATAGGAGAGAAAATAAATATTACTGAATACCTGTTGCAAGAGGTAGACATTTGGAAGGAAAAGCAAGAGCAATGTCCTCTTCATTAATCTTGCAAGTTCCTTAAAAGGATGTGAAGCACAGTCTGCTCTACATATGTTGTAGATTTTATGTAAGAGACTTTGTGAGAAATATTTTCAGAGCCTGCTGGGATATAGTCAGGATTATGGCAATTTCCCATAAGAACATGTGTTTACCAGCTACAGCTTCCTTCTGAAACACTATTAAAGAATTGCTTTCATGAAGGGTTGCATATTTTTCTGTTTGAACAGGCAGAACAAACAGGATATCTTGGTCATAATGAGTAGCATAATGAAATTATAAGTACAGTCTAATTGCAGCTTGTTTATGTCATGATTATGCAAACAATTCTTTTGATAGGTATTTCTGTTTCTGCATATGCTAAAAAGCCTTTAAACAGCATTATCTCTTTTTTGTTCTTATCTCTGCTAAATACTTCAGTATATAAAAAGGACATGAGAATGAAAAAGCGTTGAAACCCTGCCAAGCTGAAAAAATGCAAAATTAGTCCTCATTTCTGCATTGGATTTAGTTCTCAGTGTTGGGTATCTTACATTACTTGTGTTATGATAGCCTGTGTTTGAAGTATAAATTTTCTATTACTGAGTTTCACACACATTTACAAACTAGCAAAATAATAGAAAATAAATGTTTAGAGGAAGCATTTAGTCATTGTTAGTATAAAAGCCACCAATACTGTTCCCTACATAACCTCAGAGACCTGCTTGAAATAATTGCATGGGTACAGCCCTGGAAAGAAGAGTTGGAAAGCACTTGTTGATCATAGAATTGTAGAAAGGTCTGGGCTGGGAGGGACCTTAAGGAATATGGGCCGTGGTGGGATACACCCCAGAATAATGAGGGAACTGGGAAAAGAACTTGCCAAATCACTCTCAGTCATTTAACAGCAGTCCTGTTTTAGTGGAGAAGTTCCAGCTGACTGGAAATTAGCAAATATAGTGCCCACTTGCAAGATAATCCAGAGAACTATAGCCCTGTCAGCCTGTCATGGGTGGGAGTAGGAGCTTCAGATGAAGTTTATTAGAGAAGCTGTCCCATTGAGACATGAGGTGCAGAAAGGACCTTCTAGGTTTCTAAACTCCTCATAAGAGGGGCCTGAGTGCAGCTGAATCCAGCCTTAGCCCCAGTCTTTTGTCAACAGTTTAAATAATTTTGTCTCACAGAATTAAAGGTGGCACATCAGATGTATATGTATAAAATGTATTACTTAAGATGACAAATAATCAGACAAAATATCTTAATCAGAATCACTTAGTATGCAGTATAAAATCTAAAACTTCTAGTAGCATATAGTATAAGATAGGATACCACACTATATCAAAGGAATTATATTAAAAGTAGCAAAAAGAAACAATTATTAAGTAGAGATTGATGTAACTCACCATAGCAAGGCTTGTGGGCAGATCTCTTTCAGCCTCAAGGAGTATCTTTGAAGGGGCATTCCCACTTTAGAGGAGGAAACTTCATACATACTGCAAGAAGGAATATGTTAGAAGAACCTAACCACAGGAGAGTGGACTGGACTTTTATAGTATCAAGTGATTGATTGCCAGTCACATGTCTCTAGCTGCCTCAGTAATCAGGATGTTGAGTTTAGTGAATCAGACTGGTTTTAGCATAATTCAATACCAAAAGCAGCACATGATTCCCCGTCTCAATGCACTACTGAGAGCCTTGCAAAAAGGATATTGTCCAGTGGCTGAACCAGATTCCAGGGCAGAGCATCCTGCTTCACATCGCATCCTTGGTCCTGGGTAAGGTCATGGAAGAGATCCTCCTGAGTGCTCTTGCATGGCACATGCAGGACAAGCAGGCAATCAAGCCCAGCCAGCATGGAGTTAAGAAATGAAGCTCCTGCTTGGCCAACCTGATTCACCTTCTATGACAAAGTTGAAGGGAAAGCTGTCGTCTATCGGGACTTCAGTAAAGCGTTCTCCATCTCCCACAATATCCTCCTAGGAAAGCTGGCTTGGATGGGTGTATTCTCCAATGACTAAAAAACAGGCTGGATGGTTGGGCCCCAAGAGCTGTGGTGAATGGAGCAAATCCAGTTGTCGCTTTGTCCCTAGCAGTGTTCCCCAGAGCTCAGTTTTAGGGCCAGTCCTGTTTTACATCTTTATTGATGGTCTGGATGTGAGGATTGAGGGTATTCTCAGTGAATTTGCAGATGGCACCAAGTTGTGTGGGTGTTGATCTGCTGGAGGCTAGGAAAGCTCTGCAGGGAGACCTGAACAGGCTTGATCGGTGGGGTTGCTGGATGTTCAGCTGCAACCCCAATGCCAGATTCTGCATTGGGGTTGCAATAATCCCCTGCAGAACCACAGGCTTGGGCAGAAGAGTCTTGAAAGCTGCTCAGCAGAAGGGGACCTTGGGTGCTGTTTGATCAGCCAGGCTCATCTCCTGTGCTCAGCAGTGATGAGGCCACACCTGGAGTTCAGTTCTGGGCCCCTCACTCTAAAAAAGACATGGAGGTGCTGGAGCACATCCAGTGACAGGCAGTGAGGGTCTTGGAAGGTGAAAGGAAAACATGTCTTAAGAGGAACTCCTGAGAGAGATGGATTTGTTTAGTCTTGAGGAGAGAGGGAAACCTCATGGGTCTCTACAACTCTCTGGAGGTTGTGGTGAGGTGGGCCTGGTCTGTTCCCATGCCTCCAGTGACAGGACCAGAGGAAATGGCCTTAAACTGAGACAAAGGAGTTTTAGCTTAGATATTGGAAATTTCTTTCCTTGTTAGCAGGGTCAGGCATTGGGATAAGTTGCCCGGGGACGTGGTGCAGTCGTCATCTCTGGAGGTGTTTAAGAGGGATCTGGATTAGGCACTGGATCATGTGGTTTAGTGCTTTAGGAATTACTGTAGTGGTGCTATGTTGATGGTCGTACTTAAAGATCT
Source organism: Melospiza melodia melodia (assembly GCF_035770615.1). Classification (NCBI taxonomy): domain Eukaryota; kingdom Metazoa; phylum Chordata; class Aves; order Passeriformes; family Passerellidae; genus Melospiza; species Melospiza melodia. The sequence continues at coordinate 72,952,525 of NC_086226.1, read as the reverse complement.
TAAAGGTCTCTTCCACCTTGATGGTTTTCTACCCCTGGTGATGGGAAGGGACAGCTTTCACTACCTGAGAGTCTTCCCATACAACTAGGCCTTGAGCATTCCAGGGATGAGACATCCACCACTTCTTTTCTCAACCTGTCCTAGTGCTTCACCACCCTCACATTAAAGAATTTCTTCCTAATATCTAATCTAAACGTACCCTCTTTCAGTTTGAAATCATTGCTCTTCTCCTGTCACTTACTTAGTAATAGTTCTTCTCCATCATTCTTGTAGGCTCCCTTCAGGAACTAGAAGGCCACAATAAGGTAATCCCTAAGCCTTCTCTCTTCCAGGCTGAGATAGAGTGAAGAAGAGTGAGGCTCTACTCCGTGAAGACTTCTGCAGTGCACACTGACAGAACAAGAGGCCATTGGCACCAAGTGAAGCGCATGAAATTCCATCTAAACATAAGGAAATGCTTTTTCACTGTGAGGCTGGTCACACACTGGATCAGGTTGCCCAGGGAAATTTTGGAGTGTCCATTCTTAGAGATATTCAGAAACCAGATTGGTTGAAGTCCTGGATTTAAACCTTGTGTGAGCAGAGGGGCTTGAACTAAATGAACTCAGGCAAACCCTTTCAGCCTTTTTCATGCTGCTGTTTTGGGTGATAATATTGACCTATCTGCTGGCTATTTTTGAGCATATATAAAGCTATTAAAAATGTCTTTGCTAATTTTTAAATTTTTTTCTTTGAGAAAATTACTTTTCTCTTTTATAAAAATTGATTTTTGTTGATGGAAAATAATTTTTAATTGAGTTTTTGCTGTTACAGTTTTTTCTTGTAAATGCAGTGTTTACCTCAAGTGTCCTTTTTGACATTACAAGAACATTTCATTTGAGAAGTAAATTATATTTCATGGAGATGATGCTGGTCTTTTTTGTGGGAAGTGGCCATTTCATACATGAATGATAAGAATTTCACACTTTAAGTAGATTGCTTTATTTGCAACTATTTCTTATGCGTCTGGGTGACAGATTTTTAAATTTACAAGTAGTTAATTTCAAATGGACATTATTATTTTTCTTGTAATAAAGATTTGAGAATTATTTTCTGTGCTAAGCAGAAACACTTTGTTATTTTAGAGTCATGCTGAGTCTTCCCATGCTAGAGTCTTCCCATCAAACAAAAATGTTTGATGGGAAGACTGAACAAATCTAATTTGAAAATAAATAGTACCTGAAGATAGCATGACAATAAATACATATTCACAGGGCAGTATAAAGGAAGAAGCAGAAGTTCATTACCATTTAAAGACCATTTTAAAACAAATGAAGGGAGCAGCCCTCAAGCCCAAGTAGGGTCAGTGGCTGGCAGGAAGTAGTACTCCACATCTTAGGTGTCATGAAAGCAGCAGTAGAAATAAGTAGAACTACAGGCTGTTTTCCATGTTTGACTAGTTTAATGGCCATTAACAAAAAAAAAAAATGGCTAAGAATGAATAGTGCGTTGTTTCATTTAATCTCCCCTCACAGGTAGAGCCTCTTTTTTAATATGGAAAATTACTAAAAAAGAAATAGCATTAATAGTTAAAGTTACTCTGTGCTCCCTGTGTGCAAATATAACAGCGTGTCGCGGTGAAGAGGAGAGGGTGGTGCTGCAGCACACTCAGCAGGAGCTGTACCTCTCTGTGTGGTACCTGAATAAAGCAATGCTTTTCCTACTGGCATCAGCTGACAACCGGAAAGTGGCAAAGCCAGACCTGATCCCATTTCCAGTGCAAAAGTTAAGACATTAGAAATTGAAGTAAATCCCACCACCTGCTTTTCTTACAGTTTGTCTGGGACTACATCCGAGGCAGCAGCTGTGTGTTCCATTCCAAACACAGGGTGTCCAGTGTGGTCACTGTTCCACTGGAGATCACTACCAACATTGGTATTGTAGAACCAAGTTATGATAATGGAGTAGCATTTATTCTTGCTCTGTCTTCTACTGAGGTTTTTGCCCTGTCTTTCTCTGCTTTTACACATATATGTGCATACCTTATTTACAAAGGGTTTGATCTGGATTTGATCTGCATGTCAGTAAATCCTAAAGCATATAGAAGGAGTTAGCTGGTCTGAAATAGCTGAAACAGTTGCCATGTAAGCAAGATTGCAATGAGATAAGCATATTAATTTTGCATGACTGTGGGATATTTCATATTAAGAACAAAGAACCACGTAGTACTTCAAAGGGAATAAAACCATAAATTAATCAACTACAGCCAATTAAATATTCTTGAACAGATCAGTTGACCTCTTATTTGTTTTGATCCTGTCATCAAAGTTAAGCAGACAGTATGTTAGCTTTTTTACAGTACTTGAATCATATGCTGTGGCAGTTTGGAAATAAAAGCTATTAATTTTCAACTCCTAAGGTTTCTCTTTCAAGGCTAAGTGAAATAAACAACTTTATTTTTCTAAGCCTCACTCCAAAATGCTCAAGTGCATATTTCTGGCTGAATGCTTGGAGTCCCCATTTCTTTATGCTTGAATATAGAAGGAATATAAAACTATTGAGTGGGAAGAATGTTTTTTTAATAAGAAATCTGAGGTGGTTTGCAGTGAGCAGATGCCTTTCTAGTTGGGTTACAGTAAAAACAACTCTTCAATTTGTCAGATCACTCAGTAGCCTGACTATTAGTTTCTTCTTGCTATGTTGCTGCGTTATTTTGGAAATGAGGGGGTGGAATCACTCTCTTTTAATACTCATGTAATGGGTGTTGATGAGACAACTAAATGGACCAGAATTTAAAAAGCCAGGAGATGCTTCCAGCAGCCAGATAGACACTCCTTGCGCTAAGGTGGGTAGTGTCTTAGACACAGATATCAATGGCAAAGCTTGCTTGTATGTTACTGCAGCTCAGATGTCATCCTTAGGATAATACTTGCAGGAAGTTATCTGAAGTATTAGTCAGTGTGCTAAAAAAGCACCCAAAAGCATGAGGAACTCTATCTTAATAAGCATGCTTTATCTTCACTCTGTGTATGCTGACGCACATCTTACAGATGTCAGTCTTTGTAGAAGTTAAATATGTTTGATGTTAAAATGCCTGGAGTTGTGATGAATTTTCCATTCATTTCACGGAAGTAGAAGAGTAGGTGATCCATATATTATTACCTACTTCCACATGACTTTTCAAAATCATAGAATCATAGGGATTTTGAAAGGTCATCTAGTCTAAATCCCTTGCAATAAGCAGGGACATCTTCAACCAGAGCTATATTTTCTACCAGATCGATATTTTCAACCAGGTCTGTATTTATTGAGAGCCCAGTCCAACCTGACCTTGAATGTTGGCAGGAGTAGTTGGCAGATGACAAGTTGTCAACTTGTTCCAGTGTTTCACCACCCACATTGAAAAAAAAATTATTCCCTATTCTAGTTTAACCATCTATTATGGTTTATTCTATATCTATAGTCCCTACTAAAAACGTGTACCCATCTTTCTTGTAAGCCCCCTCTGAAGTATTGAAAAGCTGCAGTGAGGTCTCCTTGGACCTTCTCTTCTTCAGATTGAACACCCCTGACTCTCTCAGCCTTTTCTTGTATGAAAGTTTTCCCCTCCTTCTAGTTGTTTTTGTGGACCTCCCGTAGACCCTCTCCAACGGGTCCTTTCCTGTCCTGAGGATCCTAGAGCTGGTCACACTATTTGAGCTGAAATCTCATGAGAGCAGAGTAGAGGGGCAGAATCTCCTGCCTTGACCTGGTGGTCACTCTGCTTTTGGTTTGGACATGTTTGTCTTTCTGGGCTGCAGAAATTGTGCAAACTGTGTATCTCTCTTCAGGCTCCGTGGGATTGAATAATAGAATCATAGAAGTGTAGAAAATCCCAAGTCAGTACATAAGCGTGAGAATCATCAAAATCCAGCTCCAGGCCTTGCAGAGGACTGCTCCAAAAATTGTAACCTGTATCTGAGAGCACTGTCCTGTGACCGTGTTCACAGGGTCTTAGGATGAGGGAAGAGACGAGGATTTGACTCCATGTTTCAGAAGGCTTGATTTTTTATTTTATGATATATATTATATTAAAACTGTACTAAAATAATAGAAGAAAAGATTTCATCAGAAGGCTAGCTAAGAATAGAAAAAGAAAGAATGATAACAAAGGCTTGTGGCTCGGACTCTGTCTGAGCCAGCTGACTGTGATTGGCCATTAATTAGAAAAAACTGCATGAGACCAATCACAGATGCACCTGTTGCATTCCACAGCAGCAGATAACCACTGTTTATCTTGTTCCTGAGGTCTCTCAGCTTCTCAGGAGGAAAAATCCTAAGGAAAGGATTTTTCATAAAAGATGTCTGTGACACTGTCCAAACATTTCTTGAGCTGTCTCAGGCTTGGTGGTGTGACCATTTCTCTGGGGAGCCTGTTCAGTTCCTAACCACCCTCTGGTTGAAAAACCTTTTCCTGATAGTGAACCTAAACCTCCCCTGGAGGAGTTTCATGCCATTCTCTCAAGTCCTGTCACTGGTCACCTCAGAGAAGAGATTAGTGCCTTCCCTTGCTTCCCCTCACAGGGAAACTGCAGAACTGGAATGAGGTCTTCCCTCAGTCTCCTCTTCTCCAGCCTGAACAGACCAAGTGACCTCAGCTGCACCTCCTATGGCTTCCTGTCAAGGCCCTTGACCATCTTCATACCTCTCCTTTGAATGTTTTCCAATAGCTTTAGATCCTTCTTATATTGTAGTGCCTAAAAGTGCGCACAGGCCTCAAGGTGAGGTTGCCCCAGTGCAGAGCAGGGTGGGACAGTCCTGCCCTTTTTATGCAACCAATATGGAAGAACACGTGTTCTCAAGGTCTGGGTATGTATGTCCAGGAGAAGTTCAGCTACATCTGGCCAGGAGTAAATACATTTGTTCTTATCTCAAACCAGTCCTCTGCTGGCCTCATTAGGAACAGAACTGGGCTTAGTGTTTGGGACTTTTCAGGGCTGTAGATGGATTGTTTCTGTATGTCTGAAATACAGAATTTTTCTGAAGTAAAATTTTGCAAACGGCATCTTTTGGTCTTGGAAAATTTGCTGACTTCTGTCTTCCTGTTCTGTCTGTGTAGCTTGTGCACTGATAGTACTTGAGTGGTGATTAAAAGCAGTGCTTTTATTTTGACTTGCCTTAGAGGTATCATACTATTAGGAATTTCTGTTGTGAACTTTTAAACTCAGGACTATTCCCGAATAAATGTGATAAGGGATTAGGTAATCTTAGTTGCAGAATACATTCCTTCACTGAACTAATCACATAATTTTTCAGCTTCGCTGTTACTTCTTTTTTTTTTCCAGTAAATTGTTATTTAAAATTCATCTTAACTCTTTAAGATCTCCTACCACTCCTATTGAGCCTTCCCTTTATATTTTTATGTTTAAGATCTGACTTGATACGTAATTCTAATGACAAGTTGTAGAAAAAATATTACCTTGTATAATCAGAAAAAATACTTCAGGAAATCTAGGAGGTAACAGAAATGGTTGCAAATGCAATTCAGAGTACATTACGTTATCACGTATCAGAGTACATTACGTTATCACGAACCCTTATATGACTTTAAAATACCGACGTAGTCTAACCATGTATCATGTTTCCATTTTATTTGAATGCATGAAGTTAAAGTAGTATGCTTGCAAAGGAAATCAGTCTCCATTTCAGCTTCATTGCCACTCATTATATTTCTAAAATCACTGCTTAAAAATTTATTTATTATATCCATGTAATTTCCCCTTTAGAGATGATGGAGATAATAGAAGTATGAGTTGGAAGCTGGGGTCTTCTAAGAGTGCATGTATGTACAGTGTTAAATTTAAACATTTACTCATACCTGAATGATCATGGTAGTTCCCTTCCAACTAAACTATTCTTTTCTATTCTGATGAAACTGTATGCTTCCTGTGTATTTGATGTTTTCATGTGTTTGATGACTTTGGCATTTATCAACTGCAAAGGCACTGTCTGTATTTAGTGAATAAAATATTGCATGTTGTCTACAAAGCTTCAAATGTGCCCTCTTTCAGGGCCCACTCCAGTGTATTTGCATTATGTTTATATTTAGCTGGATTACTCTTGCACCACAAAGCTCTGTTAATGGACAAGGACACCAGCTACGGGACAAGCCAGACGAATGTAGAGTGACCATGCGATCCCTGTCTCAAAGAACATGTAATCTTTAATAGGAGACGACACACAGCCAGGTACCAGGGAGCATAGGAAAGGGTGGGATAGCTAGGGAGGTGGTGGTGTAGGCCAGAGCAGCTAAGCTTTCTTGCCTTGATTCAGCAGTCCTGTTCTCACATCCCCCAGCTGTGGCAGTGCTCATGGCCTTACTCTTCTGCTTTCTGCACATTGTGTATTAAGTAGAGGTGGAAGGCCAAATTAATTTTTTGGTAGAACTTGCGTGTTACAGTAGAATATGAGGATGGAGGAACTGAATTCAGTTTTAGGCATTTCCTAGTGATGACGTCCCTTCCTCAACAGTAGATTTTAATTGTGTGCTGGCCTTTTCATTGCATGCTGAATAGATGTAACATAATGTAATGTTACACTGTTTTGTTTGTTTCAAAGTGAAAAAATTTGGGGTTATGATCTTGGTATTTCTTAATGGTAGGGAACAAAAGTCAGATGCTTACCATATTTCAAGCATTAGTTGAAACGCATAGTGTGTGCTTAAATTAAAGATGTAGTGTCTTTCATTTCAGCCCACAGATTTTGTTCATCTGGAGCTACTATAGCTCCTGATGCTTAGGAAACGACCATATGTTATTTTGTTATCTTAGACCTATAATTGAAAAATGTAACCTTATCCCCTAATTAAAAAGTAACTGTCGTGGCATTCTGGCATTTAAAGCCTAAATCTTTAATATTAACTGTGCTAAAGGAAACTTAGAAGTATTTTACATCTGATACGCTTTATATTTGATTGAAAGTTTAAGTAAATCCCCAAATATTTTGGTAAAGTAGTTCTGACTTGTGGAAAGTAAAATCCCATGTGGCATTTAGCAGGATTTTTCTTTGACTTACAACTGAAATAAAGATTTCATTGACAGCAGATCTTTTATTGTTATTTGTTCTTCGTTTTTATGTATCCATAAATAATTAAAATTTTGTATTTTCAATTACCTGTTTCATTTTGGCTCAGTAAAGGACATTTTCCCTGTGCTCCCTCTTGGATTTAGCCTTTCACATGCTGCACTGAGGCTGTTTTTGTCTGAAAGGGTCAGTTTGCTCTGAATTCACAATAGGCTTGTGGCAAAGGCTTCTCTACAAATCAGTTGTGCTATTTTGTTCCACAGTTTTGCATTGAGCAGTCATAGCAAGAGCCTGAACCTGATGTTTGCACATATCCTTCCTCCTGTGTCAGTCTCCTCCTTCACTCAGTTAATTGCCTGACAGCAGATGCTCACCTGTAGGGCCTTGTTCTTGCCTACCAGCACTAGCGTGGGCTATGTGATGGGGCTGATCTGACTCTTAAAGCATTCCTGCCATGCCTGCATTGAGTCTGCTTCATCCTCAAAAGGCACACCAGGCCCTAGGGATTGCTGTGACTGTTTGTTTGAGACTCCATGGAGAGAAAAATCCAAGGCTTGATCTACCTTGGAAACTAAATCTGTGAACAACTGTAAACATTATATCTTGGCAATATGTACCATCAACCCAGAGTGGGTTTTTAGTGTTTGTTGTAGGAGTTGAGGGTTTCGTTCGCTGCATCTAATACTTCATTGCTACTACTATTAGTAATATTAGTATTATTCTAGAAATTGCTCTTTTTGTCCCTTTTTTCCTAATTCATCTGATTGTACTGAATGTTAGCTACAGGATTTGTGCTCAGGTGTCTAGTTTTAGCTGGGAAGAAAAACAGCAGAGGAAATCTGTTCTATAAAAACAGTATTTGAAAAGGAGAAGGATGAGTTTGGTTCCAAATACTAGTACTATCTGTTGCAATGCAACATATGCAATGTGTTATTGTACTGATAATCCTGGTATTTCCCCATTTCTTTCTAGTAGTTTTTAGCTTGATTTCTCCTGGTGAACTGGATCACAAAATTGTAACAAGGTGCTTTTTTCGCCAAGTACATATGGGTGATGTTTATGTGGTTTTCTTCTTTTAATTGTGAATTCCGAGAGCCAACCGAATTTCATTAACCTGTATAAAACATACATGTGTGTGCATATGTCACTCTGCAAGTCAAATTGCCAGAAAGGAAATGCCCTTTTTGGGGTTAAAATTTTGTGGAATATTAAATTACTAGCTTCCAAAATACAGCTAGGAACATTTATAGGTTAAATGTCAGACATTTCTGCTGACAAGCTAGAGACAGTCATCTGTCCTGCTTTGATGTTGGTACTGGAAGCACATTATTTATTCATCTCATGTCAGCCACTGCTAGCAGCTGTAATTTTTGTTGCAGTTATTTCTACCTTGAATTTGAGCAGTTGTGCTTATGATCCTTCTGTGAATCTTACTCAGATTCTTTCTGCTTCTTGTGTTGTGCTGGATTCAGCCATCACAAAGCTCTCACAATAGTCACAGTTCTGAGTACCATCCTTACCATATGGTTTAGATTATGCATGGTGGAGTTTTACTGTGTTGTGTCCAAAAAGTACACCTTTTGCGCAAAACTCCAACTATAGTCATGAGAAATCTTACTTAGTCATAATAATTGAATTGAGATGCTGTTCAATTTTACTTTGTTAAGAAAAAAATGAAAATCTTGTAGCAAAGTGAATTAATTAATCTCTTGCCCTTTGTTTTCATATAACTGAATACTATTTTCAGAAAGCTTTCCATAGAGAAAATGTCTTTGTTTTGGTTATTAACTTCCTCTTCAGCCTTTGCATGTTTCATAGTCTTTAAGTTTTGAAGAAAGAAGATAACATTTTGGGGAAGTATTGATGCAGGACTGTGGACTGACTTCATGGGTTCTGTACATCACTAGGTGGAATGAAGTCTTTTTGTCAGCTGTGCATGGATGCAGCTAATTTCTTTGCTTCAATGGCTTCTTCCAATTTGGAATGAAAAAATAAGTTTGAAAGGTTGAGACCTTTCTGCTCTAAATCTCGACATATGTGGTAACCAGGAATAATAGTTATATTACTAAAGCTGTGGAGTTTTTCTTAACTGGAGTTTTTAATTAATCATTTTTAAAGTGACTACTTAATTTTACTTTTAAAAAAATATTTCAAAATTGTATTTAAAAAATTGTAATTTAATTTTAACTGAATGACTTCAGTCTTAGTAGAAAATAAAAACTCTGGATCACTTCTTGATTCTTCCTTACATGACATGTTTAAAGTAGCTTTATTTATCTCTTCTGTTGACTTTTAAATATAGTGGGTGGGCAGTTTTTAATCCATTTAATTCCGGTGAAAAACAGAAACTCATTGGAGCTTTGGTTTGATTTCAGACTATTTCTCTGTTATATGGCCCATATATGTTTTCAACCCTCAAACTTATGTTTTAATGCTCATTCCTTCTTCATACATTTTTCAACTTATGTAGTAACACAGTCCTTTCACTTGTGTAGGACAGTACATACAGAATCATGTGAATATTCTGAGTTGGAAGAGGACCAAAAAAGGATCATAGAAGCCAGCTTTCTACACAGAAAGCCCCAAGAATCACACCGTGTGTCTGAGCACATTGTCCAAATAAACCTTGAACTCTGTCAGGCTTGGTGCTGTGACCACTTACCTGGGAAGCCTGTTCCGGTGCCCAGCCACCCTCTGGTAGCTGGCATATAGAATTAACATTTGTCAAATACATTTGGCATAGACAGTCAGCCTTTGTCTTGCTTCAAAAACTAATAATAATTTGGTTTGAGCTGGTGTCAATAGTCACAGCGATAAAGACCCTGCTCCAGCATGGACTTTCTGTGGGATCACAGCCTCCTTTGGGCTTCCAGCTGCTCTGACTTGGGGACTTCCACAGGCTCCTCTGTGGGCTGCAGGCACACAGCTGCCCTGCCATGGCCTTCATCACAGGCTACAGGGGAATTCCAGCTCTGGCACCTGCACCACCTTGTCCCACTCCTTCATTGACCTTGGTGTCTGCAGGTTGCTCTCATATTCTTCCTCCCCTCACCTGGCTGCTGTTGCACAGTGACTTTTTCCCTCTCCTAAAACTGTTGTCCCAGAGGTGCCCCCGCTGTCAGGCTCGGGTCTGTTCAGCAGTGGAACTGTCTTGGAGTGCTCTGTCTGGAACCAGCTCTGTCAGACACAGCAGAAACTTGTAGCATCTTCTCTCAGAAGCCAACCCTGTAACTCTCCCACTACCAAAACTTTGCCTTGCCAATCACTGCAATACATTACCAGTGCACAATTTAGCTGAAATGTCTATGAAATACATAAATCTTTAAAAAATATACCGACGCTTTGTGTTTCTGTAAAGGAAAATCTGAAGTGCAGAAATTTGTAGACTTGAATGTGTCATGCCTTTTTACAATAGCTATTTCCTTTCATTGTCAGGCTTTTGCCTGATTTTACTGGGTCCCTCTGAGCATAAACTTAACATTTGGGAATGTGCAAAATAAAAAGCTTCTGATCAGTTTCACAATAGAGATACTTTGGTTTTACCCTTTTGTAGCCTTTTCCCACTGCTTCACTCAAGTCTAACAGTCACAGTGAGAGAAAATTGTAGGCAGTTGAGGTTGTTCTTACATACTGCTGTCCTCCACAGTGTCACCACACAGTTGCTTGGAGAGTAGAAGTGAGAAAAACCTTGGGTTGAGATCAAGACATTTTAGTAGGGAAGGGCAAAAGGTGTGCATGCAAGCAGAGCAACAAAAGGAATTCATTTGCCATTTTACGTGAGCAGGCTAGCCGTCTCCAGGAGAGCAGGGCCCTATCATGCATATTGCTGACCTGGAAGACACAAACTCAATCACTCCAAACACCCTCCTTTTCCTTTCCTCCAGCTTTCTATGCAGATCATGATGTCATCTGCTGTGGAATATCTCATTGAGTTTGTTGGGATCATCTGTCCTGGCTGTCCCAACTCCTTTAGCATCCTCAGCCTGCTCACAGGTGGGGAGGGATAAGGAGCAGAAATGTCTTTAGCTCTGTGTAAGCCCTGCTCAGCAGTAATGAAAGCATCCCTGAATTATCAACTCTGTTTCCAGCACAAGTCCCAATCCCAGCCCCATATTATCTGCTGTGAAGAAATTAACTCCACCCCAGCCAAAACTGGAACATTCACTTAATGAGAAAATGATGCTGATAGAGCTTCAGTGAGAAACAAAAATTTGCTTTTCTGTCTGTTTTAGGATATTACTGGAGTTTTGCCTACTGGTTCTCTTTCTAATAACTTCTCAAGAACAGGTGTATTAAGGTCAGCTTTGTGCTTGGATCGTGTGTTATTAGGGAGATAAATTAGTGAGGTTTTGTCTGACACTTACAGAAAAGCTTTTTTTTTCAGACCCCATATCCATATTTTTAAATGCATGTGGAAGTTGCACACAGTGATTTTATTTAGGCCTACATCGCTGATTTCATTATTCATAAACATATTTCTTGGTAGTTGTCATAGGAATAAACTGGGTTTGTGTCTTTTTTTATTCCTTAGGGTGTTTCCTTTGCTATGTACAAGTACTGGGGGATTTAATTTTCTCCTATAATAATACTTAATCCTTATGTGATGACTCACATTATTGAAAAATGCATTGTGCTTTTGTTTTACAGCTTCTTTAAAATACCTTCCTTTTCTACTTTTACTTCTGTGGCACTTGTCTGTAGTGATAACACACACCTTCATTGTTGTTAGCATTGACAATGAGGGGTTTATTGTCTTTGGTCTTCTGACTGTTGAAGCTTCAATTTATTCAGATCTAATATTGACTTTTCCAGACAAATTTCTTGCTTTGCAAGAGAATTTGCTCTTCTTTTCCTCTTGCTGTAAGAAAATGGTTAATGCCCCTGATAATTAGTGCACGTGATATAATTCTGGTATTGAATTTGTTGATGTGCACTCAGAGCCTGAGGGGTGGTAAACCATTAATCAGTAAAGCACTGGCTGTGTTGTGTGTTAGTCTGCTTGTAAGCAGAGATAAGGTGTGATAGGACTTTGCTGTCTGTGCACAGCAGGAATCTCAGGCTTTTTCTGCCATCTTGGGAAGAGGAAAACTACAGTAACAGGAGTTGCTGTAAGTAAATGTCTTATTCTCATGAGAAGGCACGTCATTAACACAGCTGTGGTTGCAAGGCCATGAGGGTGTTCAACAGCTTAGGTATTTATACCTGTATGGAACTTCTGGAGGGACTGAGTGATGCTGAACTAAATATTTTTTACTTCTACTTCAAGTAGCGCTTAGCTGCTCTCCCAGAAAATTGGAATGTCTGTTTTGCTGTATGCAGAATAGAGGTGGCAAATTGTATTTATCTTCTAAGATTAAATTAGCACTTTATTAGTACTTTACTATTCAAGTTAAATGTTTCAGTATTGTAGCAACTATATGAAAACTCTTTTGTGTAATTTTGGCTCTCTAAAGACAACACATTTCTCTTTTCTTAATTAGGCCTTTACTAATGTGCTGACTCACCCAAAATGTCCATAAGAGAATAATGGAAGCTCCTGAATACCTTGATTTGGATGAAATAGATTTTAGTGATGATATATCGGTAAGTACACATCTTATTTTATTTGTTCAAGTTGAGACAACCTTAGATATCTCAGTCCTAATATAAAAAGCAATACTCTTGTCATAAGCTGCACTTCTTTCTACTTCATTTAAGGGAATGTTTAGACAGGTTGAATCTAGGATAAAAATCATATGTTTTGTAGAGGAAATCTCTCTAATAAACTTGGAATGAAAACTTGATTCCTCTTCTTCAGGCAGTAAAAATTAATAGTAGACAAAATTAATAAATTAGTTTCATTTCTGGCTTGCTTCTCTCCTGTTTTGTCCTGAATGAGCTATAAGTGCTGTAGTGCTAGCCTTAGACACCAACATTTTAAGTTTACTTTTTTAAATTAAATGTATTTCAGTTGTAGAAAACCTGTTTCTCTCACCTTTGCCTTTTTCATGCAGAGCCATTTCCCAGGACAGCTTGATTTTATCAATAGGTGTGATGTGGTAGCGCACAGAAAAAGATAGAAAGACTTCTAGGGATTCATAGGCAGCAGTGATCCTTAGTGTCACAAATAAATCAGCCTAATAACAAACAAAAATACTTCCTACATTTTTAGTGTTTTTATAGGAGGCACTTGTACTGTATATTTCTCTATTGCTCATAACACTACTCCTACTGCCAGTGTTTCTGCTTTTTTGCAATGGAGTTGTTCATATGTTCAATGTTTGATGAAAAATATACTTGTATACATAAATTAAATCTCCTGTAAGAGATTTTATTAATTCAATTTTCAGATTAAAGTATGCCACCATCTCCTCCCATGTTTCATAGTTTTCTAGGTTTTTTTCACAAAGGTCCTGGTTTTCCCGTTAGCATTTGAGACTCCTGATTCATTTTAAAACATTCCAGATGTTTTATGCACTGACAAATTCCTTTTGAAGAGAATTTTTTTTCTACCTATTGTACTGTTGAATTTTTATTAGAGCAGAATATGGCAAATGCCCAAAATATTACAAGACAATAAGCCAATCTTGAGTGAATACCTTATTATGGGCAACTTTCTTTATATTACTGTTATATGCCAGATTATGTCCTGGTATCTGTTTCTATACTCAGTTTAGTAAAACTGTAAAACATAATAGATGTAACCTTTCCATGTCTATCCCGTTGTGGCTGTTGCTGCATACTGGTGGGTTAGGTTACTCACTGCTGAACAGCTCAGGCTGGCTGCTTTCATAGGCTGTTCTTTCAGGGGATGCTGAACATTAAATTAAAAATCGTCACAAGTGATTGAGGTAGCAGTTTTACTCCCTGCTTTAACAAGTAAGAGGACAAAGGATTTGTTGCCAGAACCCAGATCAACAAGACAATTCATGGTTACTCTAGTGCTCTGTTCATATCTCATCATACACAGTTTAGAAATACCTGACCTTCACCTTTTATCATTCGCCTGCTCTGGTAAGAGCAGCTGCATAGCATCTGTATTAGCAAATTATATTATTCATGTTAGCCCTGTGGTTCTAATCCAGTGCAGAAAAGTGACAAATAATAATGGCAGCAAGAAGGCTGTTAAAATGATGCACTTACAAATGTACCTCATTTAGAAAGCCACTGTTTGTAGTCCAGACCCTTGTCATCCATTTCAGCAAAATTGACCAAAATGTAATAATCAAAAAAAAAGATAGACAGAAAGACAGGAATTTGATTTAAAAGGCAAATATATGAGTAAGTAAGGGAAAGGGGGTGGGGGAAGTGTGTTTGGGTTCTTACTTTATTTTAGTTTGTTTTGTTTGGTTTTGGTTGGTTGGTTTTTTGTTTGTTTTTTTGTGGTTTTTTGTTGGTTTGTAGGTTTGTTTTTATGTTACATATGTACATGACAAAAGGAAACTACATTTCTCCAACTGGAATCCTAGAATGGTTTTGGTTGGAAGAGGGATTGGAAGGTCATTGAGTTCCAATCTCCCTGTCATAGGTAGGGATACCTTCCACTAGATCAGGTTGTTCCAAGGCTCGTTGTGATGGGTTGGCATTGATTGGTCATCAGGTGCTCACCAAGTCACTCTGTCAATCCTACTCCATCAAGAAACTTGTGGTTTAGGGAGAGGGACACCACTCACCAATTAATGTAATTGGAAAAAAAGACTCTTCTTGGTGATACTGATTTATTGCCAATCCAAAAGCACAGGATGATGAGAAACAAGGACAAACCTAAAAGCACCTTTTCCCCTCTCCTCCCTCTCCACAGTCTCAACTTCACTCCTGAGTGCTTTGCTTTGCCACCTGGTAAGCACAGGGGGATGGGGGACGATGGGGTTTGCATTCTGGTACTAGTTTGAAGGCAAACCAGTGGGAGATCCCGAGTCAGAAGTACAATTTAATAGGAAAATTAAAGTAAATGCAATATTACAAAAACACTGACACTGACAGAGTCTGAATGCGACCTGACACCCTGTGCATCAGGGTGTTGGTAGCATCTGATTAAATGGTGGCTGCAGTCCTCTTGAAGGGATAGATGTAGTTCTGTGAAGCAGTAATCCTGTAGAAGGGCTTGATCTTCCTGCAAAAATCCAGTGGTGGTTGTGGAGGTCTTGTCCTCTGGGAATTCAGTGGATAAAGCTGCCTGTTATGTTCCAAACTTCCAATCATATCCAGGTAGGAATCCTTGGATCCTCCTGCTGGGCGGAGCATCTCACAATGGAGGATGTAATTTTATCAGTCTTGCAGTGAGATTCAATGGCCCATTGGCAGAAGATATCCCCGGGAGTTATCAGGGACGAGTCAGGAAGTAGATAAGGAGCACTGCCCTACCTGGTTTTAACAGCTTATGAAGGTGGTGATAGAATACATACTTTTGGGTGCATCTTCCATTGTAACCTAAGACAGGTTATCAGAGAATGTCTCTGCTGTTCCCTCCTCATCCTCTTCATGCTTGCACCAGCGTGGGGTCCCACCCACGGAAGGCAGTCCTCTGTGAACTTCCCCAGTGAATTCTTCCCAAGGACCAGCATTCTTCATGGACTGCACCAGCATGCATCCTTTCCATGAGACAGAATCCTTCAGGAGCAGACTGCTCCAGCATGGGTCTCACAAAGGGTCACAGTTCCTGCTAGAAAACCTGCTCCAATGTGGTCTCCTCTCCACAAGTGTTAGTTCCTGCCTGTTAGGACCCTGTTCCAGCGCTGTCTTTCTGCAAGCTGCAGGTTTCTTCAGGGCACTCCATACACTCCAGTGTGAGGTCCTAGTGGGCTGAAGGCTGGGTGTCTGTGATATGTGCTCCACTATGGTATTCTCTTGTGACTGCAGGGGAATGTCTGCCACAGCATCTGGAGCTCTGCCTTCCCCTACTTCTTCACTGACCTTGGTATTTCACATTTTATTGTTTCTCTCTCCCAGCTGCTTTTATGCAGTAGTTTTTACCCTTTCTTAAGTCTGTTATCCCAGAGGTGCTACCAACATTTCTGATGGGCTCAGCTTTTGCCAGCAGCCACTCCTACATGGAGGCAGCCTCTGGTGTTAGTTTACTGCATAAACCACATACAATCATGTGTTGTGAGCATCCACAACTTCTCTGGGCAGCCTGTTGCAGTGTCTCACTACCCTCATTGTAAAAAATGTCCCTGTTGTATTCAATCTAAATTGATGTATTCTCATTTGCCCCGTGTCCTGTCACTACAGGCCCTGGAAAACAATCTGCATTTTTCTTATAAGCCTCCTGTATGTATTGGAAGGCCATAAGAAAGGCTTCCTGCAGCCACCTGTTCTCCAGGATGAAGAATCCAAACTCTCTCTCAGCCTTACTTCACAGAAGAGGATGGCCCAGGCCGCTGGCTATTTTCATGATCTTTTTCTGGACACACTGAACATGTCCATGTCATTTTTGTCCCAGTGGAGACAGTACTTCAGGTGGATTCTCCCAAGAATGAAGTCTGTGGGAGGATTGTCTCCCTTGCTCTGCTGGCCAGACTTTTTGTGCAGCCCAGGATATGACCGATTTTCTAGTCTGCAAGTGAGCTTTTCCAGTTTATGTCAAATTGTTTATCCTCCAGTATGCCAAGTCCTTCTCTGCAGGGCTGCTCTCAATATCGAAGTCTGTGTGGATACTGGGCATAGCTCTGACACATAGATGCAGGATCTTGACATTGTTGAACTTTATGGTGTTCACGTGAGCCCACACCACAACCTGTCCCAAGGTCCCTCTGGATGGCATTCCATCCCTCCAGCAAATTAACCACTCAGATTGGTGTCATGGGGAAACTTGCGCCTGATCCCATCATCTATGTCCTTGACAAAGATATTAAATGCTTCTGGTTGCAGTATGCATCCTTGAGGGACACCACTCATTGCTGAGTTTCACTTGGAGACTGACCTGCTGATTGTAACTCATTGGACGTGGCCAATCCCTTGTCCATCTATCCGTCAAACTCATGTCTCTCCAAATTAGAGGCAAGGAAGTTGTGCTTGGATACCGTGTGCCAAAGGCATTGCAGAAGCTGAGGCTCTCTCTGTAGCTCTGTCACTCCATTGCAGGAGGCCACTATCTTGGTCAGGCACAATTTTCCCTTTGTGAAGCCACGCTGGCTGTCTCTAATCACCTCTCTGCCATCCATATGTTTCAGTATAAGTTTCAGGAGGATCTGTTCCATGCTTTTACTGGGCGCTGAGGCATGGCTGACCTACTAGTAGTTCCTGGGGGTCTTCTTTTCATCCTTTTTAAAGGAGAATGTGGTATCACTTTTATCCAGTCATTGGAGACTGACTGCTATGACTGTTAATATATTATTTGGCATGGCTTAGCAGCTACATCTACCAACTCCATCAGGGTCCTGGAATGTAAATGTGGTGCTCATTTTATAAACTAAGATGGTTCCATTCCTGATGTAAATGGTATAGTATATTTGACTGTAATTGAGACAGCAGAATGGGTTTCTGGGGCTCTTGTTTATGTTAAACAAAAGTAATAATCTGTGTGCAATAACATTAAGCAACCCAGCTAAATATTTTAATTTATTTCTTCATTAATAACTGCCTACAGAAAGGAAAGGAGAAATAAAAGACCTTTAGATTGCATTATCTGAAGGTTTCCTAACCCTTTGGTTGGAATGCAGGATTTATATTGCACTGGCAAATTGAGGAAATTGAAGCAATTTTATTTTTTGGTTTACAGAAATAGTACAAGATAACCTCATCATAACCAGAGTTTCTCATGCTAAGATACTTGTAAACAGTTAGAGATTGAGTGTATAGGTAATTGCTCTAATAATTTTCTCTGCTCTGTATGAATGAAAGTCAGGCTCAGTGGTGCCAGTGTGAGATTGCTCCTGTTTTAAAGGTTTGTGAAATGAAAGTGCAGTAATTGAGTTTAGATCTAAGCAAACAGCTGTTGAATCATGAGAAATTTTGGGACAGCTTAAAAAACTTCTTGTGAATCTCCTTGCCTGGCAGGGAAGACGCAGATATGTGTCTTCCTATGTGTGGTCAGGAGTGTGCCCAAGGTACCAGCCTCCCATTTACTCAGCAGAGGGCCCCTCCTGAGCCTGCTGCACCCTTGCTGGGCCACAGGAAGAGCTGGATCGCCCCTCAGGCTCACACACATCCCCCAGTCCTGCTGGGCTCAGTGTGCAGGGTCCTGCATCGCTGTGCAGGCACAATCATTAGCTGCAGCATTGATTCATTTACCATCCAGCTGGAGCTCTCTCTTACATCTCTCTTTTCTTCCTGTATCCCATTTCAGAATGAAGCAAAATGCAGATGTCCACTGGGTGGAAGTGTTAGTTTCAGACAGACATTTTGTACCCCTAAATGTGTTAGTAGTGTCTATATAGGTCCCCTTTTAAGCTAAAGGGAAGAATAACATATCAAGTGTCTCTATAAAATGCACAACACGTGGCACAAATAACCTAACTAGTGCTCCAAAGATGTTCATCACAGCTGTAAGAAAGACACTTAGTTTGAGGAGGTGATATTTCCCACATGCGCCATGCCAGTCTAATCTCTTTCCTTCTCTGTTTTTTGTTTGGAAGCTGCTTAAATTGACACTATTATTGAGAAAAATCTTCCTGCAACATCAGGCCAAATATTGTTCCTTTACTTTTTCTCAATATATCTTGCTATTCCCAAATAAATGTCTCAGAAATACAATGACATTGCACAGTTAAATGATTAAGAAGATGCATTGTAAATTCACTAATTTAATAGGTTTTTAATATCAATGAGACTTTTTTCCCACTATCACAAATAAACTGAAATGACACTATTTACTTGGACACACTTGAGAAAAGCTGCTGTAATGGAGGAAGGTGTCTCTTTACAGTACCAAAATGAAAACAGAACTCTGCATTTAGGATCAGGACAGAGTCAGGCAGTCAGTAAATTATTTGAGTTCTGATACTGAAAACAGTTGGGCGTAGTCCTTCATGCCTTGGGGTGTCATGGTTGTGACAATGTGGTCTGAGGGTCACACTATGCATACAGCTTTGCACTTTAACTCCATTTAGGATACAGCAGAATGTGGAAAAGTAACTTTTGATTCTTAATTTACTTGGGGCTTTTACTATTTTCTGTAATATTTCTCTGCTACTACTCATGATCAGTTATTTCTTCTTTCTGATACTTCTGGAACATAAGTGCATGTGCTAGTGGTGGACAAGTGGCACAGAGCAGAACAGCCCTATTAAAGATATTTTTTTTCTTATGTGTTTTGTTTAAAATTCATTGCATTAAAATCTGAAAACCATGTGAAATTTGAAAGGTTAATCTTGTCATTAATTCAGATTCTGTAGTGCAGTGTTACATAATGAACAAATGTATTGTATTATTAGGGAAGTTCCATTTTTCCTTGAATTACCAGTGTCTGTTGGAAAAATATCTGGGACTATCTTGCATTTGGATGGAATGCTTGCTACTGCTTCTTGTCTCATTTGCTGTTGATACTGCTCTTCCATCCTACAAAGTTCTTTAGAGGCTTATTAGAATTCACTATTTCGGCAGGCCTTAAATGCTGAAAGGGAACTCAGACCTCAAACAGTGGTCAAAAATTCCATAACATATGTTATCTTAGGAACAAGCTCTTAGTTTGTTACTGAATGTCACCATCAGCCACACCAGACTTTAATTAACTACCAAAGATCACAGTAAGCATTGGCTGAGGAAGTAACAGGATGTGCTCAGCTCTTACATTGTCAGTTGTGCCCTTGGGCATGGCCCTCAGCTCTGGCTGAAGTGGCTACTCCAGTGGTGAAAGTGACAAGTGGTGTTTAATTTTACATGCAAAAAAATATTGAAATTATTAAATGAAGAGTTGAAAGTAATTAATTTTAAATGCAGTTGAATAAGTATTGAGTCTTAAATTCTGTTCCAAGGAAGGGTTGCAGTCTCAACTTCTTTTGATGTCCTGTTTAACCTTGAAATTTGCAGTTGAAGAAAAGCTAGAAGACATTACTGATTATTAGAACTGGAACTTAAATATGTGAGAAATCAATTGTTTTTATGGTTGGGAAAGGTCCTCTTGAAAAAGTAATTTTATATTTTTCGCTGACCAAAAGCTGGTTCTTTACATGTTAACCACAAAATATAGAAGGCAGAAATGTAAATTTGCAGAAGTATCTTTGAGAACAGAGGTAAGTGGGAGGAAATCTGTTAATGAAATCAAACCAATATTATAAAAATGAGTAACAAATTTATAAACATTCAATAGATTTTTGGTGGTGGGATTACTAACTGAATACATTTTGGAGCAATGCTGAAATGGAAAAAAACCCCTGGTTTTCCAAGAAAGAGCAGGAAAAAGACAAAAAGAAAGACGGCTTTCTGTTTTTGAAGTTGTCTGACAAAATACACAGCAATAGAATACAAAAGGCCTCTTTCTAATTGAATTACAAACTGTGTAATAGTTTAAACTGCAACAGCTGGTCTTATGAAGCTACCATATTCCTTGGAGACATGCTCCTTGGATTTTTTTGAGAATCTTACTAGACCAGTTCAACATTGCATTCTAAGTCTTTGTGCTGAAATAGCAAGATGTAGAGCTTAACAGCTCAGGCTTTATTAAACAATGACTAAAGTGAAGGATAGCACATGGTGTTTGTCCATGTATTAATTTGTCTTTCGTAGCATCCTTCTCACTGTCTCAGCTCTGCTCTTTTTTGCTTTAGGCTGTCATATCCTGAAACAGTCAGAGCCTTATAGACAGCCCCTTGTTTAGTGGGGCTTGGAATTACTGGGTAGCTCTGGAGTGCTGCTACACATTTTAATTAATAAATTCAGTGTTGATCCTGGGAATACTTACGAGGGTTTCTTCTTGTGGTTGAGGTTTCTCAATACATCCCTGAATTAGGTCGGCAAGGGAAAAAGTAGGGCCTGGGAGGTTTTCTAGGCTTAATGAAGTAACTACAATCATTTGAGTAACAGTTTTAAACTTGCACCAGAAAAGTACATTACTCTACAGTTGGTCACATGAGCTTGAATTTAGATTATTTTGAATGAGATTGCCAGCTGTGCTTTAGAAACATGTCAAACACCAAATGACTAACTGTCAGCAAAACCCAAGACAATGTATCACTATTTCTTTTTTTTGTGTGGAAAGTTTATATGGTTTCATATATAGTTGTTTTGCTTCATTGGTCAACAGCACACCAACTAAAATGTCTGTTTCTTTGAAAACATATGGTGTTTATGTATTCTTAGAAAAATTTCAGTTGTGCTAATCCTAAATGGTTTTTTTTCTATTAAAGTTTCCAAAATACTGTTTTATAGGGTCTTTTTTAGTATAAGCAAGGTAATTGATATTTCTTTCGCAAACATAATGATTTTCATTTGTTTAAATGGAGATTCCTGTAACATTTAAGCATTTGATTAAGAAAGACTTGCTATAAAGCAACTACATATCAGAATGTATGGTTTTATAACTCTGGATTCTATGTGTTTCTAAAGGTATTCCACAAGCATATAAACTAAAAAATTCTGTTTAGTAAAATACCTATGCACCTCTGGGTTTTTTATTTTCCATTTTTGAAGGTTAATGTGGAGAATAACATGTTGATTCATATTAGATGTGTTTTATTTTATAAATATTTTATTTTTATCAAAATAATAGTACAAGTTTGCTTTAATAAAGCCCAGGTTAGTGAAATGAGCCTGTTGTCGGATATATTTGTGTACACATCCCCCTCTCTGGAATAAAATCTCTGCAGTGCAGATATTCTGCATCCCTTTTACATATCAGTTTGTGACAGCTTGAATTGTAATTTTTGAGCATGGTAATTGTTGCATTGCAAAACCATAAAGGTGCGCAGGTGGGCAAAGTGAGGCCCTTGAAGCCTGCATGTGGTCTGATCTCCGATGTATCTCACACTGTGTTTGTGCCTTGAGCAGTGGTGACGTGCAGGAAGGAGAAATCTGAGGTGAGGAGATGCTTTGCTCTGGCTTTGAAAGTCTGTTTTGTATGTCTCTGGGTGGGAAACAAAAGCAGGTGCCTTTTGCTTTTCTCATGCAACCTAAGACCATCAGACTACCAGAAGCAGCCTTGGTTTGTAGATTTAGTTAGCGTCCATGACATTTGAATCTCTTGGAAATCTTACTTTTTGTCTTTTTTTAATTATTACCTCTATACATTTTGTTCTCCTTTTTTACAGTATTCTGTAACTTCTCTCAAGACCATCCCAGAATTATGTAGAAGGTGTGATTCACAAAATGAAGACAGAGCAGGTATGATGCCCATTTTTGTCCACCCATACTATTCTAGGCTTTGTTTTAATCCTGTACGGTTTGGCAACAATAACTTCTTGGCAGTGTCCTGTTGTTTTGTTTTTTCTCATTTATGTACAGTGTTCTGGAAACATGAGTTTCTTTTTTTTCAACAGATGTTAGTTCATTAGAAGGAAAGAAAGTTCCAAAAAAGGATTTGGCTGTATACAGATAAATGTAGGGCTTCATCTCAGCAGCTCCAAACCACAGTATGTGCAACAATTTACTTGAAAACCCGAGAAACCATTGGTGACAAGACGTAATAATGTAGGCGCCAATGAAAAAATGTTGGATACATTTACTACTCATATGGCCACAACCAGTCTGAGGGATGATGTTTTGCCAGAGTCTGAAACTGTATCAAGGATGCTACATGATAGAATCTACTCTAAGGCATACTGTAATAGTTAAGATTAAAGCAGAGTTTTTTAGTTTAATAGTGTAAACTAAATGAAGAATCATGGCATATAGATGAGAACCAGCTGGAGACCTTCCCCCTGCCCCCTGACAAAAAGTGCATTCAGCGTTGTTTTTCACTCTGTAAATCAGATTAATCCGCTTTTATTTTTCTCTTCCTGATGGAGGAGAAATGAATTGGTAAGAGAAGTATTTTTGTTGAGCTATGAAAAGTTTATTGTGCCTTTTTGATCTTTTAATTGAACTTTTGTTAATGTTGTTTCATCAAGTACTTTTATAACAGAAGCAGGAGATCTGGAATTGATGGGATGATGGGATGATACAAGGACTTAAGAACCATGCTATATTTCAGCAACTTTTATTTCTATATTTTCTTTCAGGCTTTTTAAAATTTCTACTGTGTTTAACTTAAGTGAAAACTTTCTGATTGCTACTTCTTCTAACAGACTTATTAGAGGCCAGGTCACCACATGCCACTGTCCTTGGCAATAAAGAGAAGCAAACCTCTCCTTACAATACTTACTTGCATATTACTTTCACAATACTTACTTGCCTACACAGGGCACAGCAGTGGTTGCACACACACTATTACTTGTTGCAAGCAAGAGCAGGGCAGAAGTGTAATGGGTGAAGACTCCTGATGCACTCCCCTCAAATTACCCTATCTCCTTCTACCCCAGTCTCACCCCATCGTCCTCTCCATCCTCCTTTGCATATTCCCCTCTTCCTTCCCATCCTACCCCTTTACACCCTTGTATCCTTCCCCTACCCCTGTCTCATCCCTGTCCCTTTTCTTCTGCCTTCTTTCTTCCTTCTTGCTGGTACTTCCCCCCTTGCTCATCCCTTGCTCATCCTGACACCTTCCCCCTTTCTTCCAATTCCTTCCCACTTCTCCTTTCTTACCCATTCTTACTCCAATCTCCCTGTTTTCCTGTTGTCACACCATTGCTCCACACTATTCTTCTCCCACTCTTCTCTCATTCCTCCTGCCTCTTTCTCTCCCCCTTCCTTGTTTTCATCTACTTCTTCCCCCTTCTGATTATCCTTCTTCCCTGCCATACGCCAGAGCATTTAATCCCTCATTGCTCCCCACATGCTCCCACTATTCTGTCTCATATTCCTCCTCCCATTCTTCTTTCTGCATTTAAAATTAAGGTTGTAGTCATAAAGTGAAATGTAATCCAATAATAAGGATGAAATATTGGTTAGGAGCTCTTCCTTTAGATTGTGGGATGCTGGCAGCATCCCGTGTATCTCTCTTGTTCCGTGGTTGCCTCTGCAGATGGACATTTTTTGATTATGATTTTGATTAAATCACCATCTATTCCCTTAAAAAGGGGTTGACAGAAGCAAATACATTGCTGGAAGACAGTAGTAGTTCTAGGGGGCTACAGTAGTAGCTCTGTTAATTACAGATTGGTTAAAAGTATAGAGTAAAAAAGAGGTCTTTTGCACTGATAGTAGTATTGGCAAAGTGGAAACAGGACTAAAAGCTGGGTTTTCTTGCTAGTCAACACTTATTTTGGTGAATGGGAGATAGTACTGAAATATTTTTATTTTTATTCTATTTACTGAGTAATAATACAGTGCTGAACAGGAGTGTATCACTTAACATGTCTGTACAGATTTGAGTATCTCAAGTGTCTTGAAATATCAACATAGCTGGATTAGTCAACAATATATAAGGCTCCATTTGATAACTTTTCACAGTTGCATTTGACACAGTCTTTTGCCTTCCCTGTACTGTAGATCATTTAAATAATGATGCCAAAGTATTGATGATGTGTGCTATTTTTAATGAAAATGGATTATATAATAAATCTTTCATACTTTAGCATGAAGCATTCATAGTAATTTATGAATGTAACAGCATTCCACTGTTAATTCAAGTAGTTACAAATAGAAAAACTCAGAGGTTTTACAAAGTGCTGATTTAGCTTTTTACCTCTTACTGACTCCTGCTTACTTAGAGGTTGCATTTCTCCTTTAAAACAGAGAGGACTATGAAAGTAGCTGTCCAATAATTCTTTTTTCAGAAGAACTAAAAGTTAAGCAAATGTTAACCATAGATAAGACATGTCAGAATCTAAAAAACAATTGTCTGTCATCTTTCTCTTAGGAAAATATTTAGTTTACTAATACAGTTAAGAAAAAATTGTGGAGAAAGTAAGATTCGAATTTATACTTGAAAAAAAAAATATATATGTATATATACATATATATATAGGCAACAATTTTCACCAGCGGGATTGTTGGAACAGATATAAACCAGACCCATTTCTTATTATGGAATTACATTTCTTAACTATATGGCTAATAATATGGAAGTGTTACTATTCATTGTTTGCAGATAAGTTTGGTAAATAGCCCTGTCATTCCGATTTTCTTTCCCTCTTTCATGTAAACACTGAATAATAAGTTAGTAACATATGAAAGTATTTGGTTACATTGTTTTCAAATTACTCCAAGCGCTTTTAATCCTAGGCAAGTACTGTGTTTAGAAGTCATTGCGTCTTCTCTAGTATTTCACATAATTCCTTCAGCAGGCATTTTGGGTTTTTTTATTATTTCTGATGGCCTGTAAGTTTTGCTCAGATTACTTGTTCTTTTGGAAAGGGAGGTGTTAGAAAGTTTTCCCAATGTGTAGTTTTTCCTCCTTGAAATGCCACCATTGCCTCCGTTTATTGGAAAGCACTGGCAGGTGGAGGTATTGTTGGGAAGGTCCTGTTCCTGCTTCACTCTTTTGCAAGATGTGCACGACAGCCATGAAGCAGCAGAGTCTCCATCCTGTCTCAGAATTAAAGAATCACAGAATATTCTGAGTTGGAGGGTGCCCACAAGGATCATCGAAGTCCAACTCCTGGCCCTGTACAGGACAGGGGCCTGTACACCCCCAGAGTCACCCCATGTGCCTGAGAGCATTGCCCAAACAGTTCTTGAGCTCTCTCGGGTTAGTGCTGTGACCACTGCCCTGGGGAGCTGTTCCAGTGCCCAACACCCTCTGGTGAAGAACTTTCACTGACATCCAACCTAAACCTCCCCTACAGAGTTTCATGCCACTCTCCTGAATCCTGTCACTGTCACCTCAGAGAAGAAGATCAGTGCCTGCCCCTGCTTCCCCTCATGGGGGAACTGCAGAGCTGGAATGAGGCCTCCCCTCAGTCTCCTCTTCTCCAGCCTGAGCAGACCAAGTGACCTCAGCCCCTCCTCACACGGTTTCACCCCAAAACCCTTCACCATGCTTGTTACCCTCCTTTGGACCCTCTCTAACAGCTCAATGTCTTTTCTGTGTTGTGGCACCCAGAACTGCCCCTGGTGAGGCTGCCCCAGAGCAGAGCAGAGCAGAGCAGGACAATCCCCTCCCTTGGGGAATTGTCCCTTGCATCAGGCACTGCTGACCATGCTGTTCCTGATGCTCCCCAGGACACGAGGCCCTCCTGGCTGCCAGGGCACTGCTGGCCCATGATCAGCTTGCCATTGACCAACACCCCCAGGTCTGTTTCCATGGCTCTGCTCTCCAGCCTCTCATTCACATTCTCATCCAGTCTGTCCATTCATCCAGGGTTTCCCCATCTGAGGAGCAGAATGCATCGCTTTCCTTTCTTAAGCGTCATACAGTTGGTGATTGCCCAGGCCTCTGACCTGTCGAGGTGTCTCTGCAGGGCCTCTCTGTCTTCAGAGAGAGTAACCAGCTACCCCTAATTTTGCATCATCTGCCAACTTCTTTGGTATTCCTTCAAGTCGTGCATCCCAGTCCCTTAAGACTTCTCAGAGTCCTTCTTGGATTTAGGGAATTCTGACTCAGGAAAGTTCCAAGGGATCCTGGACCCAGGATATGTGTCAGTATCCCCAGATTACAAGGAAAGAGATACAGTATTGGCAAAAAATTGCAGGGAAAATCATGGTTTATCCACAATAAAGTGATTAAGGGTAATTGTTTTTTCTACAATTGTGCATCAAGATAATGATCTTTTAGGTAGCATAATAACCACTAAGGTGGACATTATCTCAGCTGTTTAGAGCAAGGTGCTAATTAACTCCAAGACTGTCGGTTTAAACCCTGTACAGGCCATTCACTTAAGAACTGGACTCAATGATCCATGTGGATCCCTTCCAACTCAGAGTATTCTGTGATTCTCTAATTTTTTTATCTTCAAAGATAAAAATTAAAGGGTGTGGTTTAGAAATGGACCAAGCTAGCACATTTTTCCTGAAATGAAGTGTTAGCCAGAGTGCCCGTTGATTTCCAGCATTGTTTGATATAGACTGATGAACTGAAACAGAAATCAGTCCTTTATGCTTTTGTTACTAAGCATAAAATTGGTTGTATTCTTTCTGGGCAAATTTTCTAAGGACACTTGAAAAAATGGTTCAAGACAACAGTGTTAAACAAGCTTCACTGAACCATGTCATTGTTGAAGTATATTCTGTCATCTGTGATGGCTTTCAGCTGTCATTAAATGGCTGTTTCAAATGAAGGCAATATACTACTCTAGATCTTTATTCACTGATTGTTAAAAACAAATTCACTTTTAATGCCCAGCAGTTATCCTTCTGCACTGCTTGATTCATTCCCAAAGAAACTGCCATTTGAAAAATTATTCAAAATATTAATGTTCTAATTGAGAAAAACAAATCAATGGGCAGAAAATTTCTGTCTCAAGTTCTTGGTAGTTATTAGTTGTATGAGAAAATAAGTAAAATTTGATTTGGAAGCAGTGTTAAAAACCATCAA
Organism: Melospiza melodia melodia; assembly: GCF_035770615.1. Taxonomy (NCBI): domain Eukaryota; kingdom Metazoa; phylum Chordata; class Aves; order Passeriformes; family Passerellidae; genus Melospiza; species Melospiza melodia. The sequence goes on along the minus strand of NC_086226.1, from coordinate 72,925,056 downwards.
TTTTACAGACTTGTATTCTATATTCTATATTTGAGACTATACTCTCCAAATATCTCCTAGGTAAATATGTCTGAAACAATAAAATACTGATTGGATCATTCCTTGGTAGAATACTGAAGAATTTTCTTAGTAAAAAACAATTGTGCTAGCTACATACAAGTTATTTTCCTACCAAATTTTTGCGTCCTCCCTCTTCTTTTTTTTCACACATTGTATGCCAGAATGACCTCTTCTGATTTTTCATTAGAACTTTGTTTGCTATCTTCCTTTTACGTCCATAGATCACTCTATACAAGAGTAGAGCAAATTTATTTATTTCAAAATTTTTTTTGCTTTTCCTTTATTATCTATTCAAGAATGACAGCTTTTGTGTTATTCTTCCTCAAGCCAAGATAAGAAAAAAATCTTCATTCACAGAGATACAAATTGTTTGAATTTCCTGGAAAAGATGCACTGTTATTTAAAAGCACTAATTATTTACCCTGTATACTTTTCATTTTTTCTTTAGAGTGACTTGAAATTCCACTTAAATGGGAGCAAACACTCTCCAATTTTTTCTTGTTCTTTAATTGAGGTTCTCATGCTATAAGAGTTTATGTTAAAGAACTCCAGTATGTATTCCTGGTACAGGTTATTGATATATTAAAACTGTAAAACAGTGCCACCTTCAGTCAAAATGAATTCAGTTAAATATGAATTTTGTGATATTAATAAAGGATTAAATAGATCCTTGGATCTGGCTCTGATTATCCGCTGATTTGTAAGAGACACCTGTTCCTTTATCACTTGGAGCCCACATTGGTGATTACAAAAATGAGTTTTTGGAAAGTTTTCCTAGTGTAGTCAACACATCAGCACCTGTATACAAAGTCAGAATCACAATGCTTTATCTTACCTGAATTAATGTGGTCTTATTTGATTCAAGTCTCTGCTGAAGGCATATCAGAAGGAAGAAGCTCAGGCATTTCTTTCAGATGACAGTAAATCTCCAAATATGAAACTTTGTGTAGATATGCTGCAGGTCCCCTCCTAATACTGCATGAGAATTATGTTGAAATACTGCATTTTAAAAAGTATGAGCAGTTGTCAATGCTATTCACAAGCTTTCTTAAAGTAAAACATGATACTGATATTTTCGTTATACTCAGGACAATTTAGAGGCATTTTGGTGTTTGCCATTAGACTGTAAGTATCACAGAAACCGCCTGTCACAAGTGTAGAGTTTCATCTGTAAAGGAGGTTACCTTGATGATTGGAGAAAACTCAGTTACCCTGTTGTTCTACAGATGCTTGTATACCAGATACTCTGCCTCTCACCATGCTCTAGATACAGAGGTGATTGAAAAACACTCTGAAGTCAACAGATGCTTCCTACTGGAAACATGTTATAAGGATCAATTTTGATTCCTGAAAGTAGAATCAGGTGGGGATTAAATTGAAATATTAGTTGCTTCCTAGTTGCCCCCTTTTCTGCTTATTTGTCCCCCAGTAGTTCTAGAACATATGTAAGTAAATAAATATATAAGAAAACCTATAAATAAGGCTGCAGGCCTCTGGACTCTTTTGTGTTTTGCCTTCCTCAAAAAAAAAAGAAAAATAGAGCATGATGTATGGTGAGGAACTACATCTGCAAATTTGGCCCTTGCAGGTTTTTGCCAGATAAAGTTTTTTTTTTTGTGACAAAGAAATACTTTGACACCTCAGGTCTATCAGGCAGCTAACACTTCTTTACCAACACGAAAGAAGTCTGCAGTTTCTTTTTGCCTCAGTAATACAATAGTAGAATTATCCAAGTCTCTTATATTAATGAGTAAAAGTTTGGGAAATAATTTTGACACAAAGTTGGGGGAAAAAGATTTTCATCACTTTTTAGGAGTATACCAGAATTATTTGTCAGATTCTGGAATCAAACTAGCTGCTCCACATTCTAGCCCCCTGCCTTAAACTCAGGCCGTCTTTTACAGTTGTTTATAAAACAATCAAACAGTATTTATTTGACCCAGACTTTTAATGGCCCCAGTCTGAGTTCATAAGTATGGAGAGATGAGCAAGAGGCTTTTCCTCTGGAGCAGCTGTTTAAGACCACTCAGCATAACTCCTGCTGTGCTGATGCTTTCGGAGCTATAGGCAACACTTGCTTTTGCTTCTTTGGGGAACAAGAATCTGAAAGCAGAAAGAAAGAGATTGAAGCCATGTCCCAGTCCACTCCAGGCTATGGCTGCAGTGTCATGGAGAGGGAAATCATGCCCTAACTCACTAAGGACTGATGCAGCTCCCAAGGAGTAAATGGCACAAAGAAATACTGTGTCTGCTAGTCTGACTTGCTTTTGTCCCTTCAGCTATATGGTTAAATGCTATGTTCTAATCCTTTATTAAAAACAGTGGAAATTCATCATCTCAGTTAAGTGAAGAGGATGATTTTAAGTCAGTAAAAATATTGCTGACTGGTTTTGGTATTCCAGTTTAGTTCTTTTTGCCTGGCACAGCAGTGTTTGTAAGGAGATGTGGATAAAAAATACAATGAAAAATGGAAGTACCTTACTGTGCTCTAACTTTAATGAAAGAAAGGAGAAGTACATGACTTCACAATTATCTGAGGCAGATTTGTAACAAACATCACTGCTTCTTCTCAGTGCCTGATTTTACAGTTTGGTCACCAGTGGTTTATGTAAATGCATGTTATTAAAGTAAAAAGTGGAGAAAGTGAAGCAACAAAATAAATGTAAACTTAAATAAAGTGACGACAAACAAAATGCTGATGCCTTTTCCTCTGTCTAGACCCCTGTGTTGAAAGCAGTGTTTTCATAAAACTCAGACAGAATTCATTTCCATACTGAGTGCTTAATAGTTCCTGTCAGAACAAAACAGCTGGGAAACATATGGTATCCATTTCCCAGTATCACTTGGAAAAAATTTCTCATGTAAATAAAACCAACATAAAAGTGTAGGCCTTTGAACCTAGAATCTTATACAATACATAAATAAGTCAGTACAGTGCGTTCTTTGTATTGGCCCACTAAGTTACATGCCTTTTGATTATTATTATTTTTATTTCTTCTTCAGAAATGTTTTCTTAAGCACTTCCAAAAGTATTAATGTAATTTTCAGACATCCATAACTACTAAGCCATACTAATCTTTTGCTTCAGATATTAATGTTGCACTGAAAGTGTATATATCTGTTTCCTTAGGAAGGTGTTCATGGCAAATTGTGTGTTTTGACCACAAATTAGATCCCACTGATATGCAGTTAGCACATGTTATAAATCTGCTTTGTTTAAACAGTATTCTTGACTTTCAGACTGCATTAACTCTTAGTGTACATTGAAAGGGGTGTTGTAACTGCCTAAATGCTTTTGTGGTTTTAGTGCTCTCCCTTAACAAAATACCAAGAGATAGAAAACTATTTGCCAGAATTCCACTTACTATGAAGATCATCAATATTACCAGATGGGACTATTTCTGAAAGAGTACAAATTCAGTAGGATTGAGTTCACATTCAGTAGAATTAAGAGTTCAGTTGACTTGAGCTCCTTCCCTTCTTGCAAGTCAGATTCACTGCTCAAACTATCCTGCAGTGCACTGAAATAATTGCCTGGAAGGTCCGGAGCTATAGATATGGATGTGCATGTGGGTGTGAGTGTACACAGGTTATAGATATAAGGGATGGAAAGTTTGACAGAGAAGCCAACATAGAGAGGAGAAGTTCAGAAGGAATATCACATCTCAATAAGTAGGCTTAATTTTTAGATCAGAGAATCACAGAATTGTTTAGGTTGGCTAGAGCAGGTTAAGCGAGGTCTGTGTCCAGTTGAACTCTATCTCTAATGATGGAGATTTCAAAAATCTCTGGGCAACTATGCCAGCATTTGACCAGCCACACAATTTAAAAAGTGTTTTCTTGTGCTCAGACAGAATTTCTTATATTTCACTTGGTGCTGGCTGCCTCTTGTCCTGTCATGGAAAAGAGCCTTGTTACCTCTTCTTAATGATGAGATTCCTTCTGACCCTCTCCTTCCCCAAGCTGAACAGTCCCTGCTCTCAGTTGATGTTCATGAGTTTCTAGTTCTTGTAAGAAAAATACATCTTCCAGAGGAAACAGGCCTTAAATACTGAGTTGTTGTTATTGGTGCTAAAACAAATCCACTAAAAAGCTTTGCTGACTCTTTTGTTGCCCTTCAGAAAATCATCCTACTCTTATGATGCCTCTCAGTGCAGAGCAGAGTACAAACTAACATAGTTGGACCAGACCCCTGCAAATGCCACTAGGCTATTGCTCACAGAATGGGTCAGGTTGGAAGGGACCACAGCAGGTCATGGGGTCCAATCTCCCTGCTCAAGCAGAGCCATCCCAGGGCATGTGGCACAGGATTGTGTCCAGGTAGTTCTTGAATATCTACAGTGAAGGAGACTCCAGAACCTCTCTGGGTAACCAGTTCCAGTACTCAGTCACCTGCACAGTAAAGGAGCTGTTCCTCGAGTTTGGGTGGCACTTCTGTGCCTCAGTGTGTGCCCATTGCCTCTCCTGCTCTTGCTGGGCACCGCTGAGCAGAGCCTGGTCCCTCCTCGTGAAGCCCTCCCTTCAGATACTCATAGACATTGATGAGGTCCTGCTCCAGTTGTCTCTTCTCAAGGCTGAACAGGCACAGCTCCCTCAGCCTTTCCTGGTAAGAGAGATGGTCCTGTCCCTTACTAACAGGGACAGCCTGGACCCACTCCAGGAGCTCCATATCTCTCTTGTACTGAGGAGCCCAGAACGGGACACAGCACTGCAGATGTGGCCTCATCAGGGCCAAGTAAAGGGTGAGGAACACTTCTAGATCATTGCTGGCAATACTTTTCCTGATGCACCCCAGAATGCCATTGGCCTTCTTGGGTACCAGCCCACATCGTTGGCTCACGGACAACTTATTTTCTTGGTTAGAACTTGATTAGAACTAATTATTTGTAATTATTACATTATATATCCTTGAGAAAAGTTTTTTTTAGGAATGTAAAATTCTTCAGTTTTGATAGAGTTGCCATTAAATCTGTTTAGATATGAATCTGGCATGTTATCATATAATTCTTGTTTCTGGTATTTGGCCAGGTGTCTTTAAAAGCATGCTATCATGTCACGTATCAGGTAGCACTCACTGCTAAATCAAATTCCTTTATTTCTCTAGTTTCCAGCAGCAGCTGGAACTGTGGGGTCTCAACTCTTCTTGGAAATGCACAGAAACCAACAGGAATTGCAGATGTGTGCAATAAATTCAGACCAGTGAAGAGGGTTTCTCCATTAAAGCACCAGCCAGAAAGCTCTGAGAACAATGAAAGTGACGACCAGAAGAACCAGAAGGGAGAATACCAGAAAGGCAGTGATTCTCAGTCTGCACCTCCAAATGATGACCAGAGTCCAGGAGAAGGAGAGAGCCTTAAAAGCAAAGGCACTGAGCCTGCTGTTCTGCTTGGGGAGCTGGAGCACTATGACCTGGATATGGATGAAATTTTGGATGTGCCTTATATTAAATCAAGTCAGCAACCTGTTCCTTTTACAAAGGTAGCTCCTGAGAAAAAACTTTTAAGTGTGTGTTCAACTGTGAATGGTCTAAGTGTCAAGACCTGTCCTGCAGGGAGCACAGAGAGCTCGCCTGCTGGCGGGACGCAGTTCTGTGTGCTGTCTCCTGTGAAAGGCACTCAGCTGAGAAAAACGCAGCCCATTGTCCTTGATCAGCACAAGCATTCAGCAGAAGAATTAGAGCTTTCCCAGCCTTTAGTTAAATGTGGCTCAGCCCATGAATCTGAAGCCCAAGGCAAGGGCTTCTTCAGCAGGACACTTGCTGATCCTCTTGGTCACAAAGCTGAGAAGACCATGCCGAACTGCCACCGGAGGACTTTCCACCTGCAGGCAGCAGTGGCAGAAAGCAAGCAGCTAGAGGAGCTGAGTATGAACTGGAGCAGTGCAGGGGGGCCTGAAGAGAGGAGTGAAGAGGTGAAAAAAATTAAGAGCATCTTAAACATTGTAAAGGAAGGCCAAATATCTTTACTGGTAAGTATCATCTTTTTCGTAACAAACATAGAATAAAAGTGATCTATGATGTGGTTTACTAGGCTAGCTAAGCTGATGTTCACATTTTGAATCACTGCCCTTTTTATCTTGCAGACTCGTTACTCCTTAGAAATTAAGCTTATGGGGTTCCAAATTGAAAGTATTAATATTTGAATAAAATATGTAGCAAAACCAAGATACAAGGTTTATGTATGCATGGCCAAGATTGCTGTTTTATGCAGTACACTGAAATTATAAAGAAGGCAGACATTTTAACTAATAGGATCATTTAAATATCAAATTTAAATCCTAACTGAGTTTTGCCTTTCACATTTGTGGGTCACTTTGCTCAGTTACTGCTGGTTTGCCAGTATTGTTATGTAGAAGTTGATGACGGGAACAGAGAGGCTTCTGTTGTATTCTGATTATTATTCAGGAGTGTTTATGCTGTCTTGTTGCAGCAGCATTCTCAGGGAGGAGCTTTCTGTAAAGCCTTGTTGGCCTCTGACCCATATGAAGGCTTTTTTAGTAAATTCTAGCACTGTGATCAGGCATTGTCAATGATGGTTTCCAAAGTAACTGGCTGCAACTTAGCACAATGATGCAGAGCATGTGATCTCCACATGGAACAGCTGGTGAAGGCACAGTGTATGTATAAAAACTGTTTTTGTTAGATTTTTGTTTAGCTTCTCTGTTTAGCAGTCTAACTCAAGCACAAAGGCATGCCATTAACATAGAAACAAGGACAAAGGAAAATATTCAAAACTAGACAGAGGCAGAAGAGAATATTAGATTACTCATTAAGATATAAAAGCAAGGTAAATTTGTCCCAAAATAGAAACTGGGGGGAAAAAAGAGGACATCATAGGTAAGAAAAAATATTTTTTTTCCAAAGTGGTTGAAACCTCTTCATGAAGTACACTCATGGAACAACACTCTGGCAAGACTGCATAACTCTAGGAACTTTGTTATTGCTACTTCTTGACTCTGTCTTCAATCATCTGTTTTTCTTTTGGAGTTTCTCAATCCAATTATTTTGTCTTTAAATTAGAATTGGGCAGAAATAGTGTATTACATCACAGTGGTGTTGAACTTTGAGTAAATATCTCAACAGTTTTTTTCATGGAAAAAAGCTATCACACAAAAGTCTTTTGTCATGTGCTTTAATTATGTTTTAAATGGTGCTTAGCATAAGCTGTCTCTTTTGTGATGAACAAAATTAATCAGGAATGTCTTTCAGAAGTCGTGAATATTTTCTCTTCAATTATGTATCAATATAATGCCAAAAAAATTTAAAAGGAGAGAAAACTCAAAATAGACAGAAATTATTAGTATATGGGTATTTTTGCAGTTACCTTATTGACTAGACTAGTGCAAAGAATTGAAGGTCTTGCACTGTTGCATGACATTTACATGAAAAGGAGAGAAACTTCACAATTAATCAACCCACTAAACATCCCACTTCTGTCCTTATGGTAATAGTACCCAGGTTCTGTACAGTGAAGTGAAAAGCTCTGGATTTTTACTTGTAAAAGAGCATGCCTATTGGGAAACCTCCTTGTGTTTGGCTTGTGTCTGGGGCTGTGAGGATAAATGTATCTTTTTATCCCTAGTTGTAACTAACATAGGGCTTTTTTTAACAGCCACATTTAGCAGCAGATAATCTGGATAAGATCCATGATGAATGTGACAACAATCTGTTGCATGTAGCAGCATCAAAGGGACATGCAGAATGCCTGCAGCATCTCACTTCTTTGATGGGTGAAGACTGTTTGAACGAACGAAACATTGAGCAGCTAACTCCAGCTGGGCTAGCAATAAAGGTAACAGGCCCTTTCTCTACTGTAAGTGACATAAAGGTCGTTTAGTTTCCTCCTGTGATGGCAGTAAGAAATGCATCCAGCAGGATGTTATTTTTCAGGCTTTATAAGTGAGGGGAAAAAAACCCTGTTAGCTGGTACTGTATAAGCAAAATAAAATGGATTACTACACAAGATGTAATATCCACTGTATAATAGTGACAGCTCTTACATTGTTATTGCATATGCATTAATTTTTAAATCAGTCTACTGAATCTAGAGACTATTTGTTATATTTCAAGCAGCTTTCACTTAACTTGGATTCACTTGTTTCTTTAGGGAGCATAACAGTTTCTTGTTTTTTTACAAGTACAGGTATAATCTTGTAAGACAAGTGTGAGAGCAAGTTTACAAAGCATAAAAGCACCTTGAGGTGAAAATTCCCGGTTGTCCAAAGCAGTTGATGATTTAACCTTAATGGTTCTGGTTCTTTAGTGAGAGTGAATGGTTAAATGTCATTCCTTTTATCCTCTAAATACCTTAGGGACAAAGAAGGGAAGGGGTGAAACATAATACAAGAGTTTCTGTTTCTTTGAGGGGGTTTATTGTTACTTGCTTCCTGGGAAAGGTTTGGAATCTGAGAAGACTGATGGATTCCAACCTGTAGTTTTGCATATTTAAAGCATCATTTCAGTGACCTAGGGCCCTAGTGCAGATGTCAGGGTTGGGTTTTTTTATTTTTCTGGGCCAAGCTATATGATTAGAAAATTAAACTGATCCTAGTTGTGCTAATGAAATGCTCTGAAATCTTGGCCTGTATCAAACTGTATATTTATGGTCTGCCAGTTTAAAGTCACAGAAGATTTTTGCAATTTTTCTTTCTTGTTTATTCAAGGTAGGTATATAATATGTTTGTAAGCCAGTAAGTTCTGATACTTATTGCTTTTGTGGAAAAGAGGTGCACACCCCACTCAGTAAAAGATTACGGGAGTTACAGTGGTATAAAGGAAGAGCAAGAAAAATTAATATCATTGTACCGGTTTTGAAGACCACTCTGGAAGTAAGAATAAAGAACCACAAGGTTTAGTTAAGCCAAATGACTTAAAGGCTCTTATAGAACTTTGCAATGACCCAGGACATGTCCAGTTATGTAAGTCATCATTAAAAATACTTGTGCTGGGGCACCCTCACTTGCAGGAAGAACTCCAACACATTCATACTCTTTTCTGTGAATGACAAAGAGTGTTCAAGTATTATTGGAAGTAAAGGAACCAATTGTTAAACAAGCCTGCCTTTCTGCAGAAAAAGACAAAAGGTGTTATTGGCTTATTCTTTAAATTCTTAAACAAACTGGAAAGTTCTAATAATTCTGATAAACTTTTTGCTCTCTAGTAGATGTGTTTAGAATGGAAACAGCTAGACTTTAGAATGGAATCTAGACTTTTTTTTTTTTTTGCTTATTTAGAATGGTCAGCTGGAGTGTGTTCGGTGGATGGTGAGCGAAACAGAAGCTATTGCAGAGCTCAGTTGCTCGAAAGACCACCCAAGCCTTATTCATTATGCAGGTTGCTATGGCCAGGTATGACTTTCTTTTTCTTCTTCAAATAGATTACTTAGATGCTTGTACAAGAATTTGAATTAAAGTGTGTATGTCATTTTGTGGCTTTTAATTAAGGTGTTCTGAATTAGTTGAAGTATAGCAAAATCTTTCCTAACTTAACCTGCATAATTTTTTCAGCATTTTCCCCTGTAAAGTTGTTTGTTTGTTTGTTTGTTTGTTTGTTTGTTGTTTGGGTTTTGTTTTTTGGTTGTTTGGGTTTTGTTTTATAAGGTTTGAATAATGGCAGGGAGAAGATTAGCTGGCATATTAGGTCAACCAGTAAATCCTAAAAATGTCTACAGAAATTAGCTGTTGTCTAGAGGACTCATAGGATACATCAGAAGAGCAACAAAATTTTGCAATTCAAGAATTCATTGTATTGGCAGTGAAGTATGGTGAAACTTGAACATCATCTGTCTAGCTTTAGCCACTTTAGTTGAAAACTACATACAAAAGTAGGTAGTAGATTCTGTAGATTCACAGAATATTCTGATTTGGAAGGTACCCACAAGGATCATCTAGTCCAGCTCTTAAATAAATGGCCCATATAGGGCTTGATCCCATAAGCTTGCTGTTATTAGTACCATGCTCTAACCAGCTGAGCTAATTGTAAATCAGTCCTGTTTCACATCTAACTTGTCTATTAATATTACAGTGAGACAGCACAGAAGGACAGCATTCTAGTGCTTTGCTTATATCCGAAGGAACATATATTCTGCTTACTTACACTACATTCTCTTCCCACAATGTCTGTTTTCTCCTAAGTAGATCTTGCAATAACCCATCTTCAAGGGACCTTCTCCAGGATCTACTGTGAAAGAAATAGTGATCTGTTATTCTTCTCTAACCTCTTTGGCAGATGGATCGTTTTATCCCACAGTTTCTTTGACAGACATTTAAGATAAATCATGGAATCACAGAATCATAGTCTGGTTTGGGTTGGGACCTTAAAGATTGTCCAGTTCCAATTCCCCAGACATTGGTGCAGACACCAAACCTTTCTGATTTTGCGCTAATGCTTTTTACTCTTCTTAAGAGACAACAAACAAAATATAACCACTAAGAAAATCAGTCTTTGCTGTGTGTGGTTGTCTCATTAAATGTTATAGAATTATTGTGGCATATTTCTGCTGCTAACTGCTTCTGTTCAAGCATGAATTTACTGCAAGGGTAGGGAAGGAGAGGAGGCAGGTTTGGACAGTTATGGAGCTGGGAGTCTACTTTTTCTCCTGCTGTTTCCATAGGCACAGAAATGCCCTTGTTTTCATGTTGTGCAAAGATCTCCTTTTTTCTGCACTTTCCTACTATACAGATGTTACCGGTGTCAGACAGGACCCTGCTGGATATATGGATTGCTGGTGCTAGCATGCTTGCTGTAAACTCAGCACTGAGGATAGAGAATATGTGAGCCCGATCAGAACTGGAATAGAGAAAAGAGTGCTTTCTACTAGGAAGAAAAAGTTTGGAAGAGAAAGTTGCATGTGAACTTAAATTCATATCTTCACTTGATTAATCTGATTTTGTCCTCATCTCTAAAGATATTTATATAAACTAAAGCCAATGAAGTTTTGGAGTTTTTTCAGTGAGCTATGCTATCTACTGCCAGAAACAGATCTGGCACACTTTATCCAGATTCTTTTCAAAGCAGAACGGAAGCTCTACCACTTAAGAAACACCAGCCACAGTCAGCCACCCATGAAATTTGAAAAGGTGATATATAAATTGCTGCCAAATTTTCTTAGTTAACTGAATGCCAAGCAAAGTTCATATGTAATGCCGCTTATCTTTTTTTTTACAATCCATAAACAACCTTCAAATGTGAGGGAATATTGAGGCTGAAGGGGTGCCAGACTATCTTACCCAACTGTGTTAAGAAAAAAAAATACCTTTGAGAAATTTAAATGCTTACTTGGCACTGTCCTGGAAGCTTTAATTTATTTTACCATTACTTACATGAGAGATAATCCGTGTAAACACTGGTCTTGGCAGAATTACAAGAGTAATATTTTTACAAGGAAGACCTGTTATTGAATCCTTACTAAGAGAGTCAGTCCATCCATTGTTTCTCCAGGCATTAGACATGCACGCCATGTTTTTCTTCAAGAATTATAATTTAGAATGGGCAGCAGAAGGGAGTTCATAGCAAAGTTCCTATGTTAAAGGTCATCAACCTACAGTCATGGCCTGCCTCCAAGGACATGTCAACAACATTTTATTTTTCCAGTGGGAGAGGGGAACGCATAAATTAATCTGATTGAAGAGAACAAAAGCTCAAAGTCAACCTGTAGCCTGGTGAGCATAGCTCCTAGCAAGGGTTTCTTTAAGCATGATATTATGCAAGAGAAACCGTGATGGCTGGCAGGCCTTTTCACACTGGGCATGAGTCATGAGTACAGGGCTGCTAGCTGTGTCTGACCCGGTTCAGCAGTCACAGGAAGGTGGTGGTGCAGTCCTGGACACACATAGTCCTAGTCCTGACTTAGAGCTTCATGGGGCTGGCATGTGTTTCTGTTAGGGATGTTGTGGTAATATGGACTGCTCAGGTGTGTGCAGAGGGTGGGGAATGTCAAGGATTTGTGGTTTCTGAACTCTGGAGAATCTAGGGAGACTTTGGGCAACCAGCCTGAAGCATGCCGGTGATCTAGAGGGGATCCTGTGCATGGCTTGATGGTGATACAGTTCTGGAGAGCACAGTGGGAAGGAGTGTGTGACATTCAGATATGCAGATAGCTAACAAAACACCTGTGTTTTACACCTCAGGATATTTGCCTTCCTGTCTAATGTCATTATTACAAAGGCAATGTGTTGTTTTCACGCACTCCTACTCCTCTGCTGTGAAGGGATACTGGGAAGGCCAGCTTATTTAATTAATATCAAGTGATGGGTCTAGGATTAGCTGTAGAGTCAGTACTCTTCAGCATGCTAACCCTTCCCTTTGTAGGCCATGTAGGCCATGTAATCATTTAAGTGGTCCATGTTAGTTGTGCATCTGATGGAACCAAAGTCAGCAACCTGTCCCAAGTTTTCCTGAAATCTCCTTGTAGAGAGATTTGAATTATTGTAGGTCTAGAATATGCCAGGGAGGTATTAATAACTGCTAGAGCATAAGCATGATAGGATTTAAAAAAACCAGATATACTGAATAATTTATCAGTATTTATCAGTTCCTATTACTTCACAAAAAATGTGATTATTTTTCATTGCCTTCATCTGATGAATTTTCTTTCCATCTTTCCCTTGGTTCTGAATAAATTGAAGACTATAAATCTATTCGTGAAAACATTTTTCCTTTAAATATGTATTATGAGTGTTAATAAACTGAAATGTGGCTAATTTTGATATATGATGGTTTTGTTTTGTTTTTTCCCTAGTTTTAAGTGAAAAAAATACTTGTTTTCTTGGTTTTTTTGATCAAGGATAAATTTGTTGAAACACAAACTGTTTGAGTAGAACTATGATGTTGTGCCTGTGATCACTTAGTGCACAGGTAGTCCTAAGTACAGATGATTGAATAGGGCTACCCAGCCACTTGATTTCCTCATTGATAAGATAAATGACTAGAAAGCATCATTTGCTCCATGCTGATTGTGATCATAAAATTACAGAAAGTGCTTAACATTCTGGTCCCTAATATGTTCCAAAGAAATATATGATTTCAAAGCTATAGTTGTCTTCCAATTCTGCAGATAAGTTTTGCTAAAATATTTTTCTTTTAATTATCAAAACATAGGGGCAATTCATAGGAGTACTATAATCCTTCTTACTTGCTGGCCAACACCACTGGCATTTTGAGAAATGCTCAAAAGTGTTTTTAAAGGGATATGTGATCTGTAGTCATCTCTCCATGCTGGCTGTCAGCTGTGTTGGGCATTCAGCCAAGGAGAAGTCAAATTACCTATGCCTTCACCCTGTAGTAAGAATAAAACTGCTGCTAAAGTGAAGATATGAAGAAGATAAGCATCATACAGAGTAGCCCTCTGAAGCAGTAAGCAGAGACCCAGGCACATGAATGGGCAGAATCATCCTGGAGTAGCTCTAGAAGGGTCCTCTTCTTTTCATTGAGATTAAAATTTCTGTAGTACTTTTACACAAAAAATGCAGGTTTATATTCAACCTTTTTAGACTTTTCTTTCTTAGTTTTTATTCTTTCTCTTTTCTACTAATTACTGGTCACAGTCCTATATGTGCTTTCAGTACTTTTTTATTTCGGTCTACTTTAGTTTTCCATATTTCTAATTTTGAGTGATTATGTATTTATGTGTCACTGAAGCTACTGAGGTGCTGCAGGTAAAGTCTATGGATCAGCTTTTGCCTCACTAGAATCCACAAAGCCCCCTTGAACTGAAGCTCTGAGCTAGTATAACATGATAGGTATCAACACAAGGTATTAAAAAATACACATTTAAATAGAAAAGTTTTATGCTATGAAGTAATTTAGTCTTTTCACCTTTTCAGATAGAAAAACTGGGAAAGCAGCTGTAGTCAGCTTTCATGGGCCCCACTTTTCTATACAATCTATAGATTTATTCTAGATTTTCAATATGTATCATATTCATTATGACAAAATGAAATTTAATCTGGAGTGGCATTGGAAGTTCCTAGAGAGATATTTTTTTTCCAAATAAACTCCCTGGGAAAATAAGAAGTCAAAAAGCTTAGTGCACATATGTAACTCTCAATTGTTAGAAAAGAATACCCAAATAAGTGTACACTGCATCTACATACACACACAAAAAAAGGTGATGTTGAAAAAAAAGCTTCTGCTTCAGTTTTGGCTTCCAGACCTTCAGTGACAAGTTTTTGCAGTCCAAGTCTCCCCCTCCTTCCCAACATGCGGGGCATACAAATGGTCCATGGGTCAATGTATTGAGATCTTAGGGTAGCTCTATTTTCTGGTTGTAGTTGTGTTGCTTTGTCTTTAGCACAACCACACAGAGATGGGGAATGATTATAGATTTGAAGAATCTAACTGCTCAGCTCTGTCATCTGAGCATAATCCTATTTTGATTTTCCAGAGAGGCTTTTGTGAAGTCTGACCAAATTTCTCAACCTGATTTTCAGCTGTATGTATGTGTTATTCTTCTTCAGGTTTCATCACCAACCCAGAGGCTCACACAATCTTCATGTACAATTTCTCAGAATGTGTTACAGTACTCGTATTTTTCCTGTTATTTCTTTTTATAAAATAAAGAATTTCAGCTTTTTTCCTTGGGGGGAAAAAAGAAACCCAAAACCCCCAAAAAGACAAACCAGAGTTCCGTGATGCACTAAGCCTACAAAGTTAAGAAAGACTGAAAACAAGGAATTATTGGATAGTATTAGTAATAGATGACAGCACCAGTATTCCTTTTCATTATTTCTTATCTTTTGTGACATTTCTTTGCCCTTAGGAGAAAATCCTTCTGTGGCTTCTTCAGTTTATGCAAGAGCAAGGGATTTCGCTGGATGAAGTTGACCAGGATGGAAATACTGCTGTTCACATAGCTGCTCAACATGGCTATCTGGGATGCATACAGGTAGAGTGATAACTGTAGCAGAAACCTCTAAACTTTAAGCTTGAATGACAAAAAAATATTAGAAATCTAAGTGGGAAAAATTATTGATACATTAAAATATATCTGAAGGAAGAACTTTAAACCAGTAGGAGTCATACTGAAGTATGAGAAATATGTAGGGAAAAGTAATATGAAGAAGAAATATGTAAGAAAAAAGTAGGAGAAATACTGAAAATCTCTGGGTTTTGATTCAATTCTCGGGTATGCTGTTGTAAGCCTAAACTAACTTGTATTGCAAGATGAAAGCGTGATTATATTGTTTACATATAAGCAGCTAGTGTGTATGTTTTTGTTACAAAAGGGCAGCCAGTGCAGATATGCATGCTTTTCTCATTACTCTGATATTTTCCTTCTGTTTCTTTTTCCATTAAAAAAGGATCTTTGTAGCTATTCAGCTCAGGGGAAGTATAAAATATAGGTTTGTTGAACAATTTACACTTGAATAAACCATCCTTCTCAGACTTATCCTGGAATGAATCTGTGCTATATAATGAAGAGTGATGCTGACTTCTAACTAAGTTTCAGTAAATCATGTTGGCCACTGAAAACAATATAGTTCTGTTTACAGAGGTGCTAAAAATGGTAATTTGTCCAGCTGAGAAGGCTTACACATCTACAGTACTTACAGGAGCCAGAATAAACCAGTTTGGATACCTTCATCCAATACCTGTGTTCGGTGCAGATGTACCAAAAAATGGAGTTGAACTGGATGGCTGGTCACAGAGTCATAGAACCATTGGACCATTAAGGCTGGAAAAGACTGCAAAGATCATCAAGTCTGGCCAAACTAGCACCACCATCATATTCACCATTAGAGCATGTCTTCAAATGCCACATCGACACCATTTTTTTTGTCCACTTCCAGGGACAATGACTCCACCACTTCAATGGTCAGTCTGTTCCAGTGCTTAACAACCCTTTCTGTGAAATTTTTTTTCCTAATAACTGTTCTAAACTTCTCCTGGCACAACTTGATGCTACTTCCTCTCTTCCTGTTAACTTTTACCTGCGAGAAGAGGCCAATTCCTACATGTCTACAATCTCTCATCAGGTGATTGTAGAGAGCAATGTCCCTCCTCAGTGTCCTTATCTTCAGGCTAAACAACTCAGCTCCCTCAGCCTCACTGGACTTTTGTCCCACACCCTTTCCCAGCTCTGCTGCCCTTCTCTGGATTTGCTCCAGCACCTCAATGTCTTTTTTGTTGTGAGGGGCCCAGAACTTGTCACAGGGCTTGAGGTGTGGCTTCACCAGTGCCACTACAGGGCTATAGTCTCTGCCCTGGTCCTGCTGGCCACACTATGGACACAGGCCAGGATGCTCTGGGCCTTCAAGTGCAGTTGAATCTCATCCAGTTGGCATCAGCCCTTCAATCCAGTCTGTGCAGATCCCTCTGCAGAGCTTTCCTGCCCTCCAGCAGATCAACACTCCTCCCCAGCTTGATGTATCTGTGAATTTACTGATGATGCACTTGATCCCCTTGTCCATGTTGTTGATTACATTAAACAGGACTGGCCCCAACCCTGAGCCCTGGGGAACACCACCACTGACCAGCCACAATGTGGAGGTAAATACACTCACCACTGCTCTCAGAGCTCTGCTATCCAGCCAGTTTTTCTCTCAGTGAACACCATAGGCAGCCAGAGTCTCCAGGAGAATACTGTGGGAAACCATATCAAAGGCTTTGTTAAAATCCAGGTAAACACATCCACCTTTTCCTCATCCATTAGGCAGATCACTTTGTCATAGAATGAGGTCAGGTTGGTCAAGCAGAACCTGCCTTTCATAAACCCAGGCTGTAGGTGAGATCCCCTGGTTGTCCTGTACTAGTTGCATGAGGATGGTCAAGATGATCTGCTCTATGAACTTACCTGGCACTGAGATCAGGCTGTTCTTCCCTGAATCCTTCCTTCTTCAAGCCCTTGTTATACATGGGTGCCAAGTTTGGCAGCTTCCAGTCACTGGAACCTCCCTGGTTGATCAACACTTCTGGTAAATTATTGAAGGTGAAACAACTAACGTGTTAATTGCAGATGTATCCTCTGTCCATCAAATTTGCTAGAACCATTAGTCACAGGGGTACATTTCAGTGTTTGTGTTGTCGGCACTTTGAACAAAAGCTTTTTGGAGAAGAAATAATAATAAAATTATTCCAGGAAATTGCAGAGAGATATTTGATAAATAAAAAAGTCATTGCAGAAGAACAGATAAATAATCTCTTGGCAGAAAGACAAGAAATAAAAATTAAAGTTATTTAGTCAAGTTAGGGAGGAAAACATGTCTAAGAAGGAGCAGTAATTCTCCAAGGACTCAGATATGTGTCAGTAAACATGTTATTCCTGCAACCACACATGAACCAATCCACTCTTCAGGCCACTGCAAATACAGAACATTTGTATTACTCCAACCCTAAAAGAAATAGGAGAGTTAATTTTCATTAGCTAACCTCCCCAGAGAGCTAAGGATATTTGTGCACACTGTTATGTTGGATCTACAGCTGCAGAGCTGCTGCAGCTGCTATTATTATTACTATTACTCTTGCTATTGCTATTGCTATTGCTATTATGATTACGATTACTATTACTGCAGTCTATTTATATATTTGGTCATCCAGAAGACATATTCTGTAAAAGCCAGTTTGAGGGTATCACATAATAAAAAAAGAAAAACAGGTTGAGCTGAGTGAATAGACTTGAAAAGAAGACAATCATATAGATTTGGAGGACATGACCATCTCTGCATTTTCTTGCTGAGGGAACATGTCTTTTTTCTTAAAGACTTGAGGAATGGGTCCTGTAAAAACTTATATAAATAGAATAAAATAAACAAACCATCACATCCATTCTGAATCTGGTGGGTTTACTATTGTATTGTAGCCAATTGCTATGATCAGTTTGAAAAAATGGATAGAAGAAATGTTTATGATTTGTTGGTGAGGGGCACTGTTGTGGTTGAGGGTGTGCTTAGGGTTCCTATGGAGTGTGTGTTTAAGGTTGCTATCTCAACAGTGCCTCATCAAGATGTGCAGTGCATTTGAAGGAGAAATGGGTATGGATGACTTTGAACAGAGTGGTGACATCTGCAGGCTGTTTTCATGGATAAAACTAAACAAAGAAGAGACTAGCCGTGCTTTCCCTGTTAAGAACAAACCTTAATAAATGGCTTAGAATTTTAAAGATTATTTTATTTTAGGTAAATAGGCAATTCAACAAGTGCTTTTTGTTGAAGTGAGGCCATGAGAAATAAGTTATGAAAATATCTAGTGGTGATAAAAATATGCAATGTCAGTAATATCACTTCACTAACACCTCACAGTCTTAAGTGTAGTTGATATTTTGGGCTGTGAAACAAAATAAGCTCTGTGCCCAGTAAGCTTGCAGTCTAATTTAAAATAATGTACTGTGAATAATCTGGTAAGAAGAAAGAAGTGATAAAGCAGAGAAATTATAGGCAGCAGCGTAAAAAATGAAGAATCACGGGCTGTCAGTGATTCCCTGGCCCGCTTACTCACTGTGTTTATGAGCATATGATATTCCTATTATGTTTCAAACTATATGATTACTTTCTGCAAGGTCATAACTCTCCTTTGTTTTCTTTCTTGACAAATTAAGCCCAGCCTATTGATATGGGATGCAGTGCAAGAGTTTGTAACTTTCCTTTCTGTATGGTTTTAGCAGATCAGACAGACCACCCATTCCACTTCTCTCCCAGCAGATGCCAAGGTCTCTGTTTCTGCTGTTTGTGGTCAGCCAAGTCACTCCAGCCCTCAGTGGTTTGCCAGCTCTGCTTGGATAAGTCAACCAAGAGCTCAGCCATGCAATTCCTCTTCTGCATGTGTATGCATAAAGTTAATGATGCTGTAGTTTCTGGCTATACGGGATCACGGGTTTTCCTAGGGGGTGGTATCAATGCGAATCAAAGCATTGCTGAGAATATTTAGGTCCTATTTTACCTACTCCATCAATGCAAATAGTTCCTAATTCTGATTATCACAAACAGATCATAAAGAGGGAAGACTTGGTCTCAAATCTTGCTTCAGTTATTGAATGTCTTGAAGTCAGCCAGACAGACCTTTTTTGCACATAGAACACTCTTTATTCTAGTCTCAGAATAACTCAAATGTCATGCTTACAACCTGGATAGTTCTCCAGCAGCAAGCTAAGGTTCTCTACTGTTGCCATGAGTAACACAGGGATATACATCAGATTATTTTTCTTTTCAGATTAAAAGCTGACTCATATTTCAGTATGTCTTCAAAAGAAAATAGTGACTGACCAAGCAAGTGCAAAGCAAAGAGATTCTCTCAGCATTAAAAAGCCACAGTGACCTAACCTCCCCACCAAAAAAATTCCAACTAGGTTGATATAGTCATTGTACAGTTCTTTATGTGCAATAAGAAATTTGTGTCTATCTGACCTAAAGTATCTGCCCTGTCTTTCATATCTAAGCATTACTTAGTTAAGGAGTCAGGACACTGAGACTTCCCTAAGGAGTGTTTAAATCATAGGGATTCTGCTGTGGTAGAAAATGGACAATTAAACAACAAAAGGAGTCAGCAAATACTGTAGCAAAGACATTACGAAAATGAGATTCTAAGGGTGTGTTACAGTACCTTGCAGTGTGGAGATCCTAAGAAAAGACCTGGTAAGCTATGTAAGCTATTACAGTTCATCACTACCCACTATAAACTGGCTAGCAATGTGTTCATTCTGCTGCTGTGCTGGACCCAGATGCCATCTAGAACAGTTGTCCTGTGTCTTCTTTTCTAGGTCTGCCATGTGTAAAGTTATCACAATGTTCTGTAATGCATAGATAGGTGCATCTGCAAAAGTTTGTTACTGTGGTGCAGGAGAGAATCAATAGGTGGCCAAACAAAAGTCCTCTGTTTTTATTTGGTAGTCCCACTCACCTGTATGAATGCTACAAGTACATTAATGATGAAATGAATGAACATGAAATGAATGAACAGAAAAAAAATTAATTTAGTCGAACTTCGAGGGGAGAGGAAGAACATATAAAATATAGTCTCTTTATAGCTCTTTGGAACTGCAGCTCTCACTCTTCTATGTTACTGTTGCACCTGAGTGGTAGATTTTATTGGTATGTGGTTTGAATTCAAGCTGCAAACAGATTTGTCAGTGACTGAAATTTAAAAATTACTGGCTTAGACTAATGTTTTTCAGACATTTTATTCAGGGGTGTTTTTTGTCCAACCATTCTTGTGCTGATCAGAAGTCACAGCCGAGATTTACACTTACAAATGTCACTGTTCCCTTTTATGTTTTTACAGACATTGGTTGAATATGGAGCAAATGTCACCATGCAAAACCACGTGGGAGAGAAACCCTCTCAAAGTGCTGAGCGACATGGGCACACCATGTGTTCCCGCTACTTAGTTGTTGTGGAGACGTGTATGTCACTGGCCTCTCAGGTTGTCAAGCTGACTAAGCAGCTGAAGGAGTAAGTGTTTCATTGTTAGCAAGAGGGGTTATCTCAAAACAATACTCTAATTCACCTTCAGTTTATTAGCAGTGTCTATTTTCTTCTTCTTATATGTGACATTTTAAAGGTGGATTTCTATCTTATTTCTCCACTCTTTCCTGCTCTCGAGTATTTGTCCCTTCGCCTTTAGCACCTTAGTTTTTCAGCTGTTCTTTTTGTGGCAGTTTGCTGTGGACATACATAAAAAGAGTGGAAGCTAAAAAGGGTATGTATGAAGAAATCCAGTCCCTTTTCCCTTTGCATATCTGGCAATCACATCATTACAGATCATCGTTTCTGCTCATATAGAATGCTTTTATCTACAGGTTACAGTGCTCGGTGTTGATGTTGGGAGGAATAGTAGAGACAATAAATGCAAGGAATTTATTTTTGGTCTTGGAAAGTCGCCAAAACTTACAATAGCTACTCAGGAAATATCTTCTGTTCTGTATTTCTTCATATGAACTGGTTTTAATATTTTGGTATGGTTTTTAGTAAATATTCTGTAAAGAGCCTATTATTTTGAAACACAAACAATTGTAGTTGCTTGATTTAATTGTGGATACAGTTACTGTGGCTTAACATGTCAGTACCCTCATAAGACTCTTAGAAACCATCAGCACTGATGTGACATTGTTCCAGCACAGATATGTGATCAAGATGTCAGCTATCACAGTCCATGAAAATGACTTCTAATAACCCCGTGTTTCAAGGAGATCATATAATTCTGTGGTGATAAATGTGTAGCTAATTGCATTGGGTATGAATTACAATACTCTGGTAGCAGGGGAGCTGCAGCGTGGCCTCAGTGAGAATGAGTGAGAGTTTTCCCTTTGATTGACAGAACTCTCTGAAACAGACCCACTGCAGGACACAGCTAAGCCCCACCAGTCATAAACATACCTAAAAAGGAGCAGAAAATGCCAGAGAGATGAAGGAAACAAAAGAGTGACAATCAGAGGGAGCAGCAAGGCCAGAGGAGCTGGAGGTGCACCGAAGTGCAGAAGGCATACCCCCACGTGGTCCCTGGAGTACCTGTGCCAGAACAGGTACATCCCCTGAAAGGATGTACCTGTTCTTGAAAGAAAGGTACAGTGAAAGGGCTGCAGCCCACGGACGAGCCCAGAGCCAGCGATATCCTGGTTGGAATGCAACCTGTCAGAGACCTACACTAGAGAACAGGAAAGGGTGGGAGGAAAGGAGTAACAGAGAGGAAATGCTGCACATCAACCGTGACCTGTGCTGCATGTTGGCTTGCTGAAAGGACGGGGGGTAACCTGCAGCAGTGACAAGAGGGCAAGAGTGACAAGAGTCTGGAGTGAAGCCTGGGATTGGTGAAGAGGAGCTAGATGTGCAGGTGAACCTAGGAGAGAAGTTGAGCTTGGAAAAGGGGAGGATAGATGTTTTAAATGTCTTCCTTCTTTGTTTCCCAATACCTGAACCAGTAGTGAAATATTTATGCTAATAAACCATGAATTAAGTTAAATCCCCCATGCTGAATCTCTTTTGTCCATGACAGTAACAGGGAAGTGAACTTTGTCTTTATGTTTACATTTTCCCTTTGCAATATTTTCATGCTATTACATTTATACTGTCAAAAATGCAAACACTGAACTGAGGATCATTATAATATTTACCATTTCCATCATTTTGTAGCCTGACAATGTCCCCAGGATATGTCAATGTACCTGGTTGCACTTGGTCCATTTGCTGAAAAATACTATCATCTGACATAAAGGCAAAAAATAAACATAAGGCATTTCTCTAGAAGACAGAATTAGCAGCTGACTCCTGTCATGAGCAATATGATGAAATATTTCCTCCATAATTCAGTAGGAAAAAAAACCCACACAGACACACACATACCAGGAAGTAGAGGTGGCAGCCACAGAATACCCATGTCTGTTCTTACCCAGTACTGGATAAAAGTTTTGCCTCTCGTTTGGAAAGAAAGGAGTTGTTATGTGAGTCAACAGGCTGCTTACTCCCACAGAAATACTCTAGTTGTGACTTTCATGACAAAAACATTAATACTTTACCAAGTATCCCTGTTGTCTTACAGACTGCATCCCTAGGAAGTAATTGAAATTATTCTTATCTGGGTCCTGAGGAGTTTCTCTGCTTGTTTCAGCTGGAGTTAAATCTCCTTCCCTTAAGAAGCCTAGTTTTCAGGCTTCAGATTAGTTTCAGAAAGTGCAGCAGCAGCCTTTTCTCCCTCTTCTACAGAGATATGTCTCTTGTGGAACCCTGTTGCAGTTTACTGAGGCAGTGAAATAATCTATTTTCTGCTTGAAGGAGCAGCTTCTGCATGACTATTTGGGCTGCAGGCCTTAGGCCACAGGAGGTTTTGATAAATGCAATGGACCGTGTTCAGCGGCTCATGCTCAGGAGCCAGAAGGGATGATGGAACACACTTGCGCTGTTTTGCCATTGTCATCCTTCTGAAAAATTCAAGGATAGGACGAAGTGCATCCATGGAGCACCTTGTCAAGGGTGTCTTACTCATAGCAGGATAATTCACTGTCTGCAACCCCTCTGAAGATCCTGAAAGAAGTTAAGAATATCCTGAAGACATTAGATGTCAACAGATGGGAGTCAAGGTTGCTTTCTCATTCTTTGAAATGTGCGTAACATAGCTGTTACATAGGAATAGCTGCAACCTGGGCAGGTAGGCTGGCTTTCCTGGATTTTCACCAGCACTTCTCCCAGGGTTAATGAAAACACTGCTCTAGAGACAGCAGAGGTACGACTGTATCATTATGGATTACCTGAAGGGTCAAAACACTGAGGGCTGTGTTTCCCAGCCTTCCTTCAGCTTCCATAAGCATGAGCTGATCATGCAATCTTCTTGTTTTTGAGTGCTTTATTGATGAAATAAAGGAGCCTCATCTGGTAATACTATTTCCCCAACCTATGAAAGGTTCTTGATATTCTTCTTGATATATCTTCTTGATATTCTGCTAGAAGAGAAACAGTGCAGAAACTCTCTTAGACAAGAGCTAAAGACCTAAATCTTCAAAGGTTTTTACCCAAAGAAAGATATATCAGCTTCCATTCTCTTGTTATGAGTTCTTCCAGTCATCAGACAACAAAGAGGAGTTCTAGGGAGAAGTTATTCCAAACCATCATACTGTTTGGAGCCATTTATTAACAGAAGACTTAAAATGAAAACAGTAACATCATTTTTTTTTCCAGTTTTCACTTCTTTCAGCTCTTTGAACCAAAGCAGCTCAGATGACAAATTCAGAGGAATATAGAAAAATATTCTGAGCTGAGTCTAATTCTCCATTCAGGGGCAAAAGCCTTTATATTTTTGGAAGAAGGAAATAAGTGGAAATTACAAATATTCCATCAGATCTTCACAAGAGGATTTGCTGAGGGTTTCCCCTAAAAGGGAAATAACCAGGCAATTCTTTCCATAGGTAGAAAGGAAAGTGGCTCACAAAGACCTAGTGTTGCTGGCTTCAAAATGCAAGCTTTGCTTTAAATCTCTTGCTAATTACATACTTTTTTCAATCCAGTATCACTTTCTGAGCTAAACACAATACTTAGGACAGTCACAAAAGTTTCCTATAGAGGCTCTACAAAGTAATTTGCTTTCATTTTACTTTCTGATGTCTTCACAGGTCTTACAATATTAGTTATTCTCTCACTGATTTCACCTGCCCAAAAAAATCGTAGTTGCAATGTAGAAAATTCCTACTTGCAGTATATCTTATATTATTTGGGCTTTCCTGGTCTGAAGACCATGTCAAAATTAATGACATAAAGTGAGTGCTTCTATGGACTTCTTTTGCAATGCTGCCTGAAAATGGACCTGCATTTCCAGATGGTACTCTCCTACATTTATGGACCTGGATGGGCAAGTCAATTAATGAGTGAAACACCCACAGATTCTTCTAATATGCTGTCAAGCCAAAGATCAAAGCAAATCATGAGTCAAAAGATGACATTGAGAAGATAATTTAATATTCTCTATTGTAGGCACTTTTCTGTGTTGTATGAAAGCAATCTATTATTTCTGGAACATCTTAGGAGCAGCTGTAAAAATAACTGAATAAAAAATTTCCATAGTAGTACGGTAAAGTGTGTGCAAGTTGGTGTGGTTTTTCATTGCATGGGTTTTTTTCTGGGGTAAAAGCCCTGTAAGTACAACCTCTAAGATCATGGTATATAGACATACAGTAAGAAACCCAATATAAACTTTGAAATGTTCATCTCTTTTTCACTTAGTTAAGCCATTTTGTGTTCTGCTTTGTAGCATAGTCATTCCTGTGTTATTTGTAAAAAAAACAAAAAACCTAAAAACTGAGAAATAAAAAGAAATTAAAAACATGCTATGAGAAATACTCTTGCAGAGCCCAGTGCCTCAGCCTATTCCTTCTGCAGTTACTGAGCTCTCTGATTCCATAAGGACCTATCTGGGGTCCCCAGATGTCTAACTTGACACTGAAGAATCCTTACATGTTACTCACTGGGAGCATTGGCTAAGCTAAGATCCCCAGAATGTGGCCATCAATTATAATAAAATGAGTATATCCTCTTACCTCTGAAGCTACACTGATCTTGTCTCCTAAATCAGTCTGGCTTTATTACTCTGCACTATTGCTATTCCAAAAAGTTGTGATCTTGTTTCCATTGTTATCTTGGAATATATATGTGCATGTTATTTATCTTTAGGGATAGTGCTGGCCAGAAGTGTGGGTGTCTGTGACTTATGTACTAACTAGTTAGACTGTGAAAATGGAGTAAACTTAAACTCTTTTAGCACAATAATGTGTTAAAGGGGAATGAGCGTTACCTCAAGAGGTAGACGTCATAGATCTCCACTGAAACTAAAAACATAAAAAACTGTTAGCTGCATTATTTAGAGAAAGAAATTGAAGGAATGATAAAAGGAAAAGAAAGATGAATTGCATCACAACCTAAAAAGAATTTCACTGGCTCTTATTGGAGAGTATCTGGCAGTCTGCAATATAAGCTAATGTTGACAGATGGTAGAAGTAATTTTAAAATAGTCTAAGGAAGTGTGTAGGCCAGAGGAAGAAAGATGGAAAATTAAAGGAACAAAGGATCTACATAAAGCCTGGCTGTGTTGTAAAATACAAGGCAGTATGTCAAGATCACACCTTTATTTCTATTTCACTTTTCAAATTCACTATGATATATTAAAAGTAAAACAAATTTTTTTTCTGCCAGCCCTGTAAGTACAACCTCTAAAAAGTGATCTGGATTCTTTCTGGCCTTGACATGGCCAGTTATAAGAACTGCGTTTGGAACACAGCTAAATCTTTTGCTGATGGCATGTGAGCTAGGAAAGTCTCCAGCTGATTCGTAGAGAACTGCCTTAATTCTCCAAATACAACAAGAATAAAAGTACTAAAAACATAGACAGCAACAGAAGCAGAGCCTGGGGGAACATGATAAAAAGTAATTTTCCCATGGTTATTTGGTCAGGACCAGGGAATAAAAACCTCCCAATCTCTAATTTTCTATAAGTTTTCAAATAATTCTCTCTGTGCAGTGTTTAGATGCATTGTAAATTACAGATCACTAAACAGATGTTACCTGTGGTGGTCAACAAAAAGGGGTATTCTGATGTAAGAATGGAATGTCTGAATTGCATGGAAGCAGGAAAAAGATGATCTTTTTGTGCAAATTAATCTGCCATTCTTGTACTTGAGGGTTTGTAGGTTGTAATGCTCAACTGAGACCACCCAAGGAAAATAGGTATGTTGCAGGACAAACAGATGTGATTACAGGTGACAAATGGAAAATGGAGTTTGTGTGGATATCACTCTCATTAACAATTTTTAGGTACTATTGCAATTTTTTAAGTGCTGTCTCTAAAGTGTAGAGCACTGAAAAACAGTGTAGATCAGAACACCACACTGAAAGTGATACACTTGGGTAGGTACAGTACAGGGATAAGGTGGATGCAGAGCCCAGGCAGGACCTTTGAAAAGGTTGCATGACAAGCAGATGTGGTACGAACATCAAACAGCCAACTCCATCCTGCAGCTGTAGTTTGGACCAATCCTTTCCAGTGGGCAGAAATGTGTCTCTGAGCTCATTTGCAAATAGAAAGGGAGAGAGCAGTTTCCTGAGCTGTTGCTCAGATGATGAAGGCCATCCACTGAAGGTACAAAGTGACTGCTTAATCTGTGTGCGATATTCTTTTCCGTGAACAAGTAAGAAACAAATGTCCTAAGTTTACCATATTTTTGTCTCTGTGAGTCAGCTTAAATTCACTGGTGCTTATAATCATACACTTGTCCTTATATGGAGTATAATAATTGGATCTGACAAATAAGTTTTTCTCAGTTATTCTTTTACAGTGATCACAAAACGTCAGCAGAAATTCAGACAGAAGCACAAACTCTCTATGTTCTTATTTACAAGTTCTCTATTTATTATATAAAGTACAGGTGAAGGGGACTTCTTTCTTTAATTCAAAGGGTAGTACCAGTTTTCCTGTAACTTACTTATGCAAGTTAGTCAGTTTTACAATTTGAGGTAAACAGTCTTACATTTTCTTGCAGGCAGACTGTGGAACGTGTGACATTACAGAACCAGCTCCAGCAGCTTTTAGAAGCCCAGCGGTCAGAGGGCAAGTCACTGCCCACATCCCCAAGGTAAGGTGACTGGAACTGTACTGCAGCCTGGATTTGCACATTTTCATAATATACCAGTTATCAGGAGAAGCTGTGATCTGGCTAAATAGTAGATGTGTTCTGTAAAGAAAATGTAGGGCTACCTGGTGGACTTGAAGCTGAGCTAGAGTTTGACAGTAAGTAATGCTGAATATTGGAATATTGGAAATTTCTGAGTATGAACTAAATAGTCCTTGCTTTTCAATAGAGAGAAAGCCAATTTTACAGTGGAATGTAATATGTTTTGAATTAGATGAACAGCAGAAGATCCTGGAAACTCTAGGGAAGATGTAAAGGTTGATGTTTTGTTCATAGATTACTTTTAGCAGTAAGTTATAAAATGTTACCAAAAAACCGTGCTTTCTTATTAATATGGTTCCCTATACTCATTAAATATTTGACCTGCTCTAGATTGTATAAAAAGTCAAATCTCTGGAAGCTATTGTTTACGTATGCTGTCAGAAGTCACAGAAAGAAACACAAGTTTCAGACATTGAAGAGGGAGACCGAGGACTGGGTCTCTCTGACAGTGAGAGATCTGCATGGAAGCAGATGAAGCAAGCATGACCTCACTCTCACAGCAGGCTGAAGATGATTTTGAAAGAAATAAAGTAACTCACATGCAAATAGAGCTTGGTTTATCCTTATTTTTTAATCTGTTTTCCTCTCTGGAAGCCATATACAGTGCTTTCCCTATGTCAGCGTTGTTAGGGGGCTGCATGTATGTGAAAATGTAAAGCTGGCATAAAAGCTTCTGCAGCCATTGACAATCAGAGCTGTGGTCATCAAGTATGAACTTGTAGAGTCAATGACTGCTTTTTTTCAATTCTCACAGAATCCTGAGCATTTTCCTGTACAAGTGCTCCATGGCCCTGAATTTCGTGTGTCACTATTTCAGACAAAGTGCAAACAATTGCAGTTGTAGATAACAAAGACTTTAGGATTGGAGATGCATTTGTGTAAAGGAACTTCAGCTAGGAAAGGGCTGTAAGCTCCGAACTCCTGCTGAAGTAGAAAACTACACTGGAAAAAGGGGGGGTTGCCTTTTTTTAGGAATCTTTGTCTTCCCTGTGTGCCAGCTCAACAGGGACAATGGGACCCAAAGCTGTTTTCCTGCTCATTTGGTTTCTGTGATTTTTGCTGCCTGATCTTTCCAAGTGGTCTCTCATCTGAGTTCTGGTGTGCACCAAGACTGTTTTACTTTCAGTACCAGATAAGATCAGGTGAAAGCAAATCCCTCATAATTCATTATTCCTGTAAAAGGATAGGCTTCAACTTCATTTTGGTTAAGTAACCAAGTCTGAAAATTACACTCTATTTATTTTATTTCATACTTGGTTACTACTTTTCCTTCTAGTTGGAACTCACTTATAGATATTTTCATCATCCAAGGAGGCAGTAGCAGATCTAAGAGAACATATCCCTTTTATTAGGAATGTGCACTGTAGATAAATGCATGTTCTTCAGAGTGCTTAGGTTGCCTCAAGAAAAAAAAAAGGCATAAAATTAATTGAAAATTTGGTGTTTAGTATAGGCATGTGAATTTTTTACGCTGTGAGAACTACGGACTCATCAGAGCAGGAGGTGCTTACCAACCTCACAAGAACCTAAATTTTGTCACCTTGTCCTTGCTTAGAGGAAAAGTGGTTTAAAGTAAGAATGTGAAGTGTTATGAGCTCTAGCATATGTCATGGGAAAAGAAAAGGTCTCTGTAATTTACATTCTTCACAAATCAGGCATTGTTGAAATTGCTGTTTCTTTCTGTAAAAGAGTTGGAGTTCTAAATTTAATTTATTATTCTATTAGTATGAAATACATTCGTGTCACCTTTCTCTTGCTTTTCAATATTTCATATCTGAAAAGGTTCTCAATGCAAATTGCTCTGATTTTTTATGAGGTCTTGTATGGTTGTTATTATTAATACCAGATGCAGCTTAGATTTATGAAATCAATGCTATGCAGAGAGGTGGTACTTGAACAGGACCTAAAATAAGTTAGTTTTGTATTATGATGTGACTTGAATAGTAGACATTTGGCCTTGTGGAGATTTTTTTGCATGTCAGCTCTCACAAATAGGAGTCCTTTCTCTAGAGTTTTCCTCATAAAGTCATATTTGATGCTTGAATAGCCATTCTAAGTTTTGATTTTAAGGAGGATTGGTTTTTGGTTTTTTTTTTTTTCTGTGAGAGAAAATGAAGGCACTCAAACTCTACATAGGAGTAAAAACAGTATTACATCCTTCTCTATGGAATCTTTGCTGTGGCATCACAGTAATGAATTCCATATGAGTAGCAATGAAAAGGATAAGTAACAATAAACTGAGACAGACACATATATTGGAAATGCCACTTTCACAGTTTAGATATGCCTTAATTTTGCTGTGACATTTCCTCTTTTTTTCTTTAAGCTTGCCATCATCTCCTGCTTCTGGCAAACCCCAGTGGAAACCATCTGAAGCGGATGAATTGTCTCCCCCAAAAAGTAAATTGAACACCCAAGATGGGATTCAGATTCTTGGCAGCTTGGGAACGAGCACATCTACTCGTGCTCGAGCTAAGATAAAAGATGAGGACTCCGATAAAATCTTGCGCCAGTTGCTGGGGAAGGAAATCTCTGAAAATGTCTGTATGCAGGAAAAGCTGACTTTGGAATTTCAGGATGCTCATGCATCCTCCAAGAACGTGAAGAAGATTCTGCCAGAGAAAAGGGAGTTGAAGTTAGCCCGACTGAGGCAGCTGATGCAGCGGTCTCTCAGTGAGTCTGATACAGATTCAGCTAATTCTGAGGACCACAAGAACACCCCTGTGAAAAGAACTGACAAACCAAGGCCTCAGCCTATAGTGGAGAGTGTTGAGAGCGCGGAGAGTTTGAACATGATGCTGAAGAAGCACACTTCCACAGCAGGACGGCGCTTCCCTTTTGGCATCAGAGTCTCTAAGTCTGTGGACGGCCACAGTCCTTCCCCCACTTCGGAGAGCAGCGATGTGGATAACGAAGCCCCATATCAGTCTGGTACCGTCCCTCAGAACCAGTTCTGTGCAGACAGCTCTCCATCCAGCACTGACAGTGCTACTGCCCAGAAGGTTGCCACCAGCCCAAAGAGTGCTCTCAAGTCTCCATCCTCAAAGCGCAGGACCTCTCAAAATTTGAAACTTCGAGTAACTTTTGAGGAGCCTGTGGTGCAGGTGGAGCTAGCAGAATCAGAACTGAACGAGGAAAAGGATAAAGACCGGAGCAAAGGAGTTGTGCGGGCTCCAGCCAGCTCTGGGGAGCATGCAGGGGACCAGCTGAAAAGGCCTTTTGGAGCCTTTCGCTCCATAATGGAGACACTGAGTGGCAACCAAAATAACAACAACAACTGTCAAACAGCAAACCTCATCAAAACCTCCTCAACGCTGCCTTTTACCTCACTAGGAAGGAAGACAACAGAAAGCAAGGGAAATCCAGCAGTTGTCTCAAAAGGAAGAAACAAGCCAGTGAGTACACTGAAAGAAGGAGGGGCCTTTTTTTTCCTTGTCTCATTAAGTAATGCATAAGTGTGACAGCTTCTTCGTTCTGGCTTTCTATTGCAAAACAATACGCACAAACTTTATTGTATTTGACCTACAGAAAGCCCATCCACTTTTGTTTTGAAAGAATTTTCCAAGGAGTGGCAAATATTGCTTCTGTATAGAGTCTGTGCTCTTAGGGCACATGATTCCCATAATCTATGTTGAAAGCTTTCCACAGAGATGTGATTCACGTGGAAATGATGTTTGGTGCTGCAGTGAGTG
Source organism: Melospiza melodia melodia (assembly GCF_035770615.1). Classification (NCBI taxonomy): domain Eukaryota; kingdom Metazoa; phylum Chordata; class Aves; order Passeriformes; family Passerellidae; genus Melospiza; species Melospiza melodia. The sequence continues at coordinate 72,894,170 of NC_086226.1, read as the reverse complement.
ACAAAACATACAGTGAGAATGCCAGTCTTGAAACCATGCATTTTCTTAGGAGTAAATAACTGAAGGACTAGTCCTGTCCAGTAAAGACTGATGAGGCCAACCAAATAAAAATAACAGGAAATATTGCAGAAATGGTCCTTCATGCTTCTGTGGGAGCTACAGCCAACCCTAAGTGGTGAAGCTGTCGGCAGCAAGTCTTCCTTGGCCACCTTCTGCTCATAGCACAGAGTCTTCTTGTGTCAGAGCTTATGGCTGGCCTGTCAGAAAACATGCTGTGTTCAGATCTTTCCCTCTCTACAGTGAACAGAGTCCCTTTTCTGGGAACCTAAGGGAAAGAGGGATGTGTGCACTTTAAAGACTGGTCCTCTTGTTTAAAAGATAGGAGAAAATACTTGGAGCAAATGCATCTTTCAAGGTTTTAGGTCATAGGTTGAACTCAATGATCTCAAAGGTCTTTTCCAACCTAGTTACTTCTGTGATTCTGTGATTTTGTACTGAATAGAGGAGACAGATGTAGGAAATACTGTGGGTGCAGTATGTTTGTGGAGTGAAGTGCAAGCATCTGGAGATACAATAGAGATGAGTGAGAGGGAATTGTAGATGACTTAATCTGCTGTGGAAGACAGGCAGGGAGGGAAGCAGTAGATGGAAAGACATGAGGCGAAACAATAATTTCAAAATAAAAAAAAACATGAAGCAGGCTAATAGGAGGAGAGGCAGCAGTAGTGAATTATATACTGTAACAAGAATGACAAGTTAATGGGAGAAAAATACAGGAAAATCTTAGGCAAAGAAGAGGCAAAAGAAAGAATGGAAAGAGAGAACTGGGAAATAGTAAATAGTCCATATTAGTGGGTGCTATTAGACCATTAATAGTTATTGCTATTGCAAACTGAAATGAAATTAAATGAAAAAATGAAAAATTCTAAGGAGACCTAAAGGGCTAAGTAAAAGTGGGACTGCATTTCTTAGTCTACTTAGAATGACAATATGAGCTACTGATTTGAGTCTTTAAAGACATGCACCATCTCGTTGAACAGCCAGTTTAACAAAGTAGTTTTACCACACAATGCCTTTTTTTTTAAATGGGAGATTCAGATTTCATAGTGACAGGAGAAAAGACTATCTGTTTTCAAAGATGTTCTGATAGGTTGCAGGTCCATGAGCATTTTTTGTAGTTCCCTAAGAAATTTGAAGGATTGTATGAGGTAATTGTAACAGTATTGATGCTTGCAGTATAAAATGCTTGTTCTGTGAAGAGACCATGTTTGCATTTTACTGCTGCCAGCATCAGAACCGTGGAAAGAATAAATTTGCATACCAACCCAAAGAACCACAGCACGCATCTCAAAGAGGTAACAAATTCAGGTGCAAAAAGAAATCTGTTTAAATGTTACTGTGGCTATCTGACTGCATGTTTTAGTTGATTTCCATGTTATGCATGTGGGAAGCGCTGTGCATGCTCTTAATTGTTATGATGTTGTACTTCTTTAGGATCCTTACTTCAGCTACACCAGTCTTTCTTCTAGCACGTTGAATGAAGAGCTGTGTAACAATGCTTGGTATGTGCTTTTGCCTGGTAATGTTTAGCATCTCTGCTGCCTTCTTTTCTCAAATTGTATGTGTTTTTTAACATTGTAACTGAAGCACTCAAACTGATTGATTCACAAGAGGGGAAGTAGATGAACATCTAAATTCCTAGAAAAGCAAAAATTTATGATGGATTTCTGCTGATGTCACAGTTGAACTGGCTACAGGATTTCAGTTCCAAGCAAGTACAGAAAGTATTCATGCTCATAAATCCACTAGGGTATATAGCAGGCTTTGGCTGAGCGTTCTGCCTCTGTTGAATAAAAGTCAAGTACCAGATGAGAATGGAAATTAAATTTCCTCTCATGAGAAGAGCAAAAAGACCACAGTTCATCTCTAAAGAGAGTACAGAGAACATGAAGCAGAATGCTTTACTGTAAGAATAAGTGCTCTTCTGTTTTCACACATTTTCCTTACTTTTCCTTAGACCTTGAAGTTAAATCTGTTTTTTAACTCTTTTTAATATCAGATTAACTCTGACTGTATTCAAATTCCTTAATTTAGTCCTGTTCCCTCAAGATTATTCAGACAGATGGAAACCAGTCCCTCAATTACATAAAGATATGTTGGAAAAAACAACAGTTGATAAAATGTTTATTTTATAAGCAAATGCTCTCTAAAAATGACCTGCCATTTGCATTTAACTCTTAACACTCACAAATTCCTTTTTTCTTTTTCTGTTAAACTGAGATGTAAAGTTAGTTTGAAATTAGTTATTCTGCTGTTCAAGACCCTAAGTTTCCTAACTTTCAAGTTAGTGTTTTCTAAATATCTAATATATGAAGGAAGGGGGGTCCATTCACTAGTTTTCTATTGCCAGGACCTTCCCATACTTAAAAACTCCGTTTCTGTAATGGAAATGTGAGTCTTGTTCAGAAGCCATTGGCACAGCATATGTGAAACCAGAAACTGTAAGATTTCCAAGAGGTTTCATTCTCTTCTGAAAACAAAGAGGGAAACTTTTGTGCAGAAAACTGGATAGCAGCCGTCTGAGGGAGCATCAGTGTGAAGCTTCCAGTCAAAACATCCAGCTGCCTGTAGAGGAGTACAAAATGATTAATCTCATTCTTATGTTAGAGCCATCTCCTAGGTGTAGGCAGTTGTAATTTGTCACTTGCCTTGCGTGCTGCTCTTGTGAGAGTGGCAGTATGGCATTTTCCCAGAAATGAGGGACGGGAATGCCTGGCTGCCACTGCAGGGCTGTGGATCCCTTGCTGGGAGAGTGATGGCTGGGCACGAGCTCCTGGCCATCCCTCCAGGCACTGCTGGTGCAGGCACCGTGTCCTAAAGCCCCCATTACCACAGGCACTTGGAGAACCAGAGTGGGAAGCAAGGAGCAGAGTGCGCGACTGGCGCAGCTGGAGGAGGTGTTACAGTGCCCACAAATCAGGAGGTGGGCAAACTGTGTGCCCAAGTCTGTGCATGAGTTTGCCAAACATCACAAAAAAATGGGAGTTGTATTTTGCTTTTCAGAAATCAGGACACAGACCAAAGGTTCTCAGAACTTCTAAGTTAGCCTTTGTCATGACCTATGGCATATGTTGTGATTTTTGAATAGCAAAATGGGTGCCTGTCATTTGTCAGCTACATGATGCCCAGTAGTTGTGACATTTAAATCTTACAAGAACATCACCATTGTATGCATTACAACCTCTTGGACACTTTGAATTTTCCCTGGATAGTCTGGGGACACTACATAATTAGCATTTCAGAACTATTTTGAAAAAAATAAAGAACTTTTTTGGAAAACAGGACAGTCTTTGGTGGTTAAAAACTTTACAGATTTTTACATTGGGAAGTTGTATTTCTAAGCACTGTCCCAAGCCCATTGTCACACTACACCCTTATAATAGGGGATTTCATTAGCATTTTCTGAAATCTGACGTCATTATACAAAATCTGCTTTCAGTGAGATTGCATTCCTGCCAGCTAGTTTCCAGCAGTTTTTCTTCAGCTTCTGTTCTTTTCATTTGTTTTTTTATTTTTGTTTTCATTCAAAATACCCCCATTAAGGGTTTGTAGTTTACTTTTCAAGTTAGTCACAGCTTAATAGTAGAAGACTCTGCTAAATTTTTTAGTGGCCTATTTAAATTTGATACACTCTATTTTTCTTAAAGCCTTGAAGGAAATTTTGGATGTGCAAGATGGTTTGGGATATTTTTTCCTCTTTTGGAAGGATGACTTTTGCATATTACAACTCCAAGCAAATATTTGTAGTCTTTTTCCATCTTACCTGTATGCAAATGAACAGTTCCTTCCCACACTTTGAGTCATCTGAGATCTGCATTACATTAAAATAAACAGTAACTCACCATATCAATATAAAACCCTGTACATAGGTACAGCTATGAACAGCAAAAACTGCTTCCTACTTGGGGGCACTCGGCAGAATCCATCATCATGTCTGTCTGATAGTAAAATAGGCATGCTTCTACAATAGCAAGTGGGTCTAACCTAATACATATCCCACTGCTAGGCCTAATATGTGTAAATTACAATTTCAAATATATTCTTCAGAAAAAGAATGCTTATCTCTGTGTCCAACAAAATAGTAACCATTACCTAATTACTAACCAGTAGCTAGTAACTATACTAGTAGAGTGTAACATGAATGTGAAAGTAACTTTGTCACAGAAGATTTACATTTGTTCTCTGGTGAACGGTTGTGATCACGTGTCACTGCTTGTTGCATGAGAGGATGTATTAGTGGGCATATGGGCACTAGAATCTGTTAGAAATTTAATTAGAAATTTGGTTACTAGCTAGCAATATTAGTGATACATTTTTTCCAGTTGTAAAAAGCATATCTGTTCAGTCTTGTTGCCTAGAGACATCTGCATTAGCCAAAAATTTTCTTTGAGGTCACACTGCAACTGTGGAGTTGCCAAAGGGCTCTTTGGTGGGCCTAGTGAGCCTCTACATGGGGAGCTCACCCACAGGGCTTTCAACCCTGCAAGCCTGGCCCAGGGCAGCAGGTTAGTCTTAGCCTTATAAAGCATCCTTCAGTAAAGATACACAGGTAATGCTATGATAACAGCAATGCACCTGAAATGCCAACATTGTAGGTACAGCAAAGAGTTAAGCTCCTCTTTTATCTCCTCAGGCTCAGTTCTGCAAAATCTGTCTGGTCTGGCTCAGTTCTGTGCGTTTTGATCTTGCCTTGGGTATGTGACAGCTGTAATTTAGATGAATAAAGAGGGGTTTAAAATAGAATGATCCCTCATGCATTTCTTATTAGGACCCAAAACCATGAGGTCAGCTTCTTAAACCCTGAAGTAACCACCAGGTTAACTAACCATGCTAAGTGTAGGTTTATTGGGAATATTTGATTCTTTGTGATGGTTGTAGATTGAAATAAAGCTGTTCTAGCTTACAGGAGTCAGGCTTATGAGTTAAAGGGCAAACTCCTTCATGCACGCTCTTGGTCTCACTCTAGTGTCTGTCCTTTGCAGCATTGTAGGAGTTCTGCTCTTCAGTACTAATAACTAAAAGTGAGGCTCTTAGCAGGTTTGAAAATTGCTGTGGATTAGATGCGTAGTGAACAATCAGTTAGAAGGGTTAATTGAAGAGAAGGTGAACATACTGGGAATTCAGAGCAAGAGCATATGAAAGGAAGTGAAGAAAATGAGTGCTACAGATATGTTGTGCTTAATTTTTCTACTCTAATTGGCAAGCTTCATTCAAATCTCCTATACAATAGATAGAGAGGTTCATTTCTCTCTGATGATATTAACTGTGATAAGATAATCCTGTTACAGGCAGAGTCAGAAACCAATAGGATATGTCTAATGTTGATTGTAGTGGATCCTTCCATCACTGTGATACTTTCCTCTAAAGTACAAGGAAATTTTTTTTTATATTCTTTGCATTATTACCAGAACATGACAACAGCACACCAATTAGTGCTGTGACTTAAAAAGCTTCTCATCATCCCATTGGTTTTCAGGTTTGATTTCAGAATGAAGTTATAACTCAGAAAAAATCCACAATATTAAGAAGTATTATGTTTAGCATGTGTCTAGAAAATGAGCCCAGAGAGAAAGATTAATTCAGATTTGAATACATACAAGTGGAACAAAACAGGGTAAATAAACAAACACATTGCCAACCCCTTTATATTTTTAATGTTACCACTGAGTAATATTCTCTGGTTTTTCTCCAGGCATGATGACATCAACAGGAAAATCCAGAAATCCGACAGTCAAAAGAGTATTGAAGAGCCAGAGCTGCAGGAATTCTTCCTCTAAAACATGTCATGATGTCTCACTTTGTTTGAAATACCTGAAATATAGCCTTTTGAAACACTTATATGAGACATAGCCCTCACCAGCAAAACAGCAGCTGTTAGGATGCCTTAATTTGTATCAGTTATACCATATACAAACCTTTTTTATGATATATGTGTATATGTAACTTGTTTGTAAGCTGTGCTGTGTAAAGGCATGGGTGAGCAGAAGTAACAATTTGAAAATTGTTATGACACTTGCAAACTCCAAAATGTTTGTTAGGCCACGGAACACGTTTTGTACTTTGTGTCTTGCATGGATATATTGTCATATATCTTTATTTCCCTTTGTCAACAGCATATACTGTCAAAGTTTCATCCAGGACTCTGCCTGAGCAGCTCCTCAGTGAGATCAAGGCAAAAGCATTGATTGTTTTTTTAGTATGTTTTGTCTGTTGTTATTTCTATTTTTTGTAAAAAGGAAATAAAGATGGTGTTAATAGGATACTCTGAGTGCAGATATTCCTGTAATTCATTTCCTCTTTTGAGCTGTAAGATTTTTTTATTCTTTTTGATGTTCATTTGATAATTAGACAACATCTAGTTTCTGGATTTCAGTCAATTAGTTGTGTCAAAAGTTGTTTTAATATTTAGTAGTCCTTTATCAGCTTTAAAACATGTAGAAATTTTTTTTAAAAACGGTGTAAATGCAGTTTTAAATTACCAATTACTGCTACTTGTCAAGCACTGGCAGTGTGCTCAGCTTTGCTGAGCTGTTACTGCATAATCTGCTGAAACTCTAATCCACATTCTCTCAAAGCTGTCATGATCCCTTTATTGAATGTTCTTTTAACTTTTCAGAGAAAATGAATTTATTCACTTTGTTTCTGGTAAACTATGAGTACGTTCTTCAAATGCATCCTACAGCACAACATCCAAAAGCAGACTACTAGGCAATCTTTACTTGTCACATTTATTTATAGCAAATATGTGTGCATACATTTGCTTTATTTTGTTTTGATATGTTGATTTGTTTCCATTTGAAGACTGCTACAGTTTTCTGAGAAAGATTCAAAGTCATGAGGATTTGTTTTGCTGACTGTTCTTATATAACACAGGGAAGTCAAAGAAAGTTTGCCAAGGAAATTTTTTCTTTGTCACAAAGACAGTCATAGAATCATGAAGTGGTTTGGGTTGGACAGGATCATTGAGCTCCAATCTCCCAGTACTGGGCAGGGACATAAAAATTATGATCTTTAAAAAAATTATGAATATTAAATTCCTGCAAATGCAGAACTAGTAACTAAAAAAAATGTGGGCACATGAGGATTTTGATTAAGTAAAATGCAGCTGATTTCTGTGCAGTTTCTCTTGCCTTTTCTTTAGGCTTCATTTATAGTCAGTGAGGAGAGAAAAACTTCCTGATTATGATTCATTCTGCCTATTAGATATGTTGTATTTGCCCGGAGAATTAGCTAATCCCTTCCTACTTACTACAGGGGAGCTGAGATAGTCAAGCTATAGGAATAGTTACTTACTATTTGGATGCCTGTAATTAGGTGGGATAAATGTCTTTTTTTGTGTGAGTCTTCAGGGCGATGCCACACAGCTTGCAAGGGCCAGGATGCCTGAATGCCCCAGGCACCCTGGGTATGCACAGAATACTACTGGAAAAATACAGGGCCAGCTGAGACATCAGGAAAACAAACAAACAAACCCCAAACAAACAAACAACCCCCCCAACATAACCAAAACAAACAAAAAAACCTCACTACACACATACACACAAAAAACCCACCCCAAAACCCACACAATATTAAAAAATGAAACTCAGAAATTCTTTCCACAGTTCTTATCTGCCACTTGGCAGCACTCCGATTTTTTAGCTAAAGTGATAAACCTCGCACGCTAGCTGACCTGTTTAAAGAAACAACCAAACTTCCAAAAATATCTGTGAGTCAGGAACAGCAATACCTCTAACTGGGCCTCCTGTCATCTGTGTGCATATGAAAAATCTGAAAGCAGAATGAGAAGAGACATATGTGCTGCAATTGCCAGAGTGGTGAAAGAGAGTTAAAAAAGAGAAATTCTGTGTCTGGTAGAGTGGCTTAAAACAAACTGGCAATCTGCATTTTTGAGAATGTGAAGAGAGTTGACCATGTTCATGTGAATGGCAGAAGCAGCAGTCCTGCTGAATGATCTTGACTGACTGGGGATGTGTAAAGTCTGCCACAGTCTGTTGTTCCTAGCTGAAGCAGGGGATAAAACTGAATTTCAGTGAAAGGATTTGAAGCAGATCAAGATGTAAATATTGTCAAATCCTGGAAATAAGAAACTGCTTACTCTAGAATCTTGAGGATTTAAAAGTTATCTGTTCTCTGCAATGTAGCAATTTACAAAGTGTTTTCTTATACAGCATGTGGAGAATCTGCTGTATAATGCAAGTATGCTAGGGCAATGCAGATTACTTGAAGAGAGACAATATGATGCCAGGAGCTGTTTGGGATGTGTGGTTAAAGATATCCATGGCTCCTGAGCACATTGCAACAGAAAGATGTTTTGGGGCAAGCTGGTGCAGAAGAGAGACCAGCTTGATGTAAGCGTGAAAAGTAGTGTCTGGAAGGCTTAAAGTGAACTTGTGTTGTATAAACTGCTGATTTTATTGTTCCTTATTTGTAGTCTCTTTCCTACCCAGGGCCCCAAAGCCTGCACATGGTACATGTGATGTCATGCCTTATAGAGAAATGCTGATTCTGTGATCTTCAGCTGGCTGATGCCTGTGTGCTTTGTGTATTTGTATTCTTAGTAGCTATAAAATCCAGGTGCTGTTACTTCTCCTGTTTAGTTTGTAATCCTCGAAGCATATCCCTTCTGGCATGAGTCTAAGTCAGGCTTCTGTCAGCAAAGCATAAGCATTTCCTAGAGGCAGAAGAGATGATCAGGGAATTTCCATCAAACATCTTCAGAAAATATCACCTATCCAAAGCTTTTAGCAGGAACATAAACCCCTTATGATTACAACTCTTACATAAAAGATCCTCCTCCACCCACTCAGAAGTTTTTGATCCAAGAAGTCCGTGATCTGCTAATGAACCAATGTGTGTCCTAGTAAAACTGTACCTGTGGACACCACAGATACAAAGGATAACTTTTCACCCAGAAGATGTCAACATAAGCCTCCTGGTGTTTATCCTGCAGTTCTGTACCAAAGGTGATAAACAGAGTGCCAGAGAGCTGTAGTGAATTCCCAATTTCAGGTAATCTCTGACTCCTTTTTTGAAAAATGAAAATAATTTGCTAAGAGCCTTGTGATTTTTTCATGGTTGACTGATTTCTTTGGTTCTGGTTTGGACTGATTTCTTTTGTTCTTTGAGACAAGCAGCATATGGACGCACATGCAGCATCAAAACTGCAAGAATGGTGCTTTAATTTCATCAGCAGAATGGTAGGCTGTGCTTTGTTCTGCATCAGGAAAGGAGCATTTTCATAATACTCCATTTGTCTGCCTTTCAGTGTCCAAGTGAGAGGTCAAATACATTGGTTTAATAAGGTATTAATAAATAAACTATAGTCAGGATAGTTGTATGAAGTGGATGGAAGAGACTAGTTAGACAGGTTGGATTTAATGTTCACTTCACTGTAACTGTCACTCAGAAACCTTTTTGTAACATCAAGCTGGCATAAGATCAATGGCATAACAAAATATGACTGACAGCATAACAGTAAAAAAACGACTCCAACATCCACTTATTATAACAAGATGGTAACTGTCTCAGAAATATGCTGAGAGCTGATTTTTTGCATGTTTCATCATCTACCATCACAAAAAACATCAGAATATGATCATGCAATACAATCAAAACTAAAGTAAAAATGTCAGCACATCATATGCCAGGTATGAATTAATGGATTAGTGAAGGGATCTCAAAGGTGAGACAAGTTTGCATGTAGACTAAAATTCACCTCCTCATAGGCTTGAAATATTTCTTAGCCTTTTAAAACCTACTTAATAAAAAATCAACAGAAAGATTTGTTTTAAAAGTAGTCCCTTCATTTGTAGCATCAAACTAAAAAGCGTAATTGTCTGTCGTGAAATGGTTTTTCAATGACATAGTAGGAATAGTTTCTCAAAATATATTTCATTTCCTGTTCTAAGTTCTGAATTGTCTTCCCCACTGTACAGCTGTTCCCAAGTATGGGCTGTTATGTAGTTAGCTTTTGTATAACCTTTTTTTTCTCTGCATTTTGAGGTTGCAATTAAGCAAACAGTTGTGCAGGAAAAGTACAGCACATGCTCTGCAACCAAAATATCTTTCAGACATAGAACTATGGTGAGCACTCCATTCCCAAGTATAAAAGCCCATGCAGGGGATTACCCTCAATCCATCCTCTGCCTCTGTAGAATATCACTGCCCTATCACTTCTTCCATCACCAGACATAGTGTTCACTCTTTGTACCCATCTTTTCTTCATTATAATGGCTATTCAATATGTAACTTTGATCCAAGTATCAAAGACTTTAGACAGGAGAAAGCAGGTAGGTCCTTAATATGCCACACAACATCTTCCAATGAAGAAGGGTTATGCTGCATACACAGCACCAACCACCCATCCTCTTTGCACCTCATTTAGTAATGCATCACCACTTTTCCAGGTACTCCAGATTTTGTAGTGTGGACGGCTTTTGTCTAACATATACGGTCAGCTGTAAATAATAGCTCTAGCCATCTGTTTCCTGGAGAACATTTTTTGACAGCTGCAGAGTCACTTCCTTTCCCACTCTAACAGTTAGGTGTTTTGCCAGTGTGCTTACTGGCAAGCGGTGTACAGGAAGAAGGAAAATAATTATTCAGGGTATATTTGGGAAACTGATAAGAAATCCTGATGCTGTTAGAACACAGAGCTAGCTTTTTATCTCTGTTTTCAGAAGGCAATACTGCTCCAAGAAAATAAAATCATGTGGGTCTGGAAGTGAAGGAAAAATGCCCAAAAGGAGTTTGCCCTCTTTCCTGTTCCAACCTGAGCATAGCCTTACATTTGGATAGGGTATGGAAAAACTGCAGCTTAGGGACAAATTTCAGGGGCTTTGCAGTTCAAAAAGCTGTGGCCTGGCCATATACCTATGTGTTTGCATACGCATGAAAATGTTAAGACCACTGTCCTCCAGTACACAGCTAAAAAGGAGGATGGAAATAATGCTCCTCCTTGTTGGTCTGCACATTGTCTACTAGGGGCAGAACAAGCAGCAGTAAATATAGAACTTTAGCAGATGATATGGAGGTCATGTGTTAGTAAAATTTTCCACTAGTAATGATAGCACTGGAAACAATAGCCGGGGGAAGATGGGAGAGAGTCGTAATCAGAGAACTTTAAGAACAGGTGGGAGAAGCAACTGTCTGAAATACATGCCAGCAACAACCATCAGAAATGCCATGAGGCAGGCAGCTGGACCTGGATGACCTCCTGAGAGCCCTTTTAGGCAGGCCTCCTTTAACAGGTCTGTAATTCTACTGCTATTTTCTGCTTAAAGAATCAACTTAAAAGGGAAAACTGTGAGGTCTCCACACCTTGTGACTTTTATAGCACTGTCAAGATAACCAATAATTCTGCCTGTGTTCCATGATATGGCATTTATTTACTGAGAGCACTGGTCAGGTAAGATTCACCTACAGGTTTGCTAAGGATTTAAATAAGTGACTTAACTTTAAGCTTTCTTGAAAATGTCTACCCAAATGTAACAGCTTCTAAAATATTCTTCTGGTCTCTTAAGATGAAATCCTTTTGTTCAGTGCAATGCCCACTTTTCACCGGGCACCAGGAGCTACAAGCAAAAGGTTTTTTACAGGAGTCTCACTGTCGACATGTTACACTGTACATGAACTGCCTGCTTCCCTAGCAATGGGAGCAAGGCCTGTGCAGAAGAAGCTGCATCATAAAAGTGCATGTGTAAAACAGGCTGTTCACAGGTTTTTTTCTGTTTTTCAGAGGGAATTGTTTTCATATGTCACTTGTTGAACTTGCCACAGGTGCTAGCTCTCTTGGGTACCTCATGCAGCAGTGCATTTACATGCTGCAGTGCTTGCTGTTTCCTGCTGGTGTCAGGGGATAATTCACTGATGTTGCTCAAGAAGAGCTTGGCAATACACAGTAGGATGCTGATTAGATCTATGTTATTCCAGGTCCTTTATTTACCAAGTAAAAAAGTAAATAAATCAGCCAATTCTTTTATTTCCTGGAGCATGACATCTGACAGTTGACTTGGAGGAGACAATAAACTTCCTCTTACCATGAAGATTTAAATCCCAAAACCATGTCTGAGGCAGCTGCATTTGTGTGAACTACTTTCTGAGACACTCGATGATGAGAAAATCCTTGGTGTACCCCTTATAAATGATGTTTTAGATCACAATTGTCCTTGGATTTCCTAGAATCTTAACAGAAGAAAGAGACATCCTCAAAATCTATAGCCTATAATTTCTGGTTCCACTGGGAATGCATTTGCAATAAATAAATTTACATGCATTGCTTTTAAAATATTACAAACAGCACTGTGGCAAAAGTGCTGACTGGTCTGACATAAAAGTCACTTGGATGCCTCGGTGTCTTGAATGTGTTTGTCTGATATGTTCCTGGGCATACTCTCCTAAGTGGCTTTTCTGAAGCTGTTTTCCCTCTACAGTACGGAGTAGAAAACAAACATATTCTGGGCAACTCCAACTCTGTGGTAGAAAACTGCCATCCAGTGACATCCAGTGTCAGCATGGAGGATAATTTTTGCCAGTTTTGAGCAGAATAACAATATGTCTTCACAAATCTTTTGATACTGAAGGTAAGTGCTTTAAAGCATTAAAAGGAGTACTTCAAAGCATTAACAGAAGTTAACAACAAAGATTACTACAAACAAATTCCATTGCAAATATTTACCTTGAAAGCCTTTTCTGCCTTCATATAAGCAAGGTAAGCATATGCTGAAACAGGGAGAAAATCCTTTCTATGCCATAGCAATTAAAAACCCCAGACTGTCTCCTAGTTTGCTTTTTGTTACACTTTTAAAACTAACATTAAATAGGCGTATATTTCATTAGGCAGCGTAAAAAAAGACAAAATATTCACCTGGACATGAAATGAATGTGAATGTTTCAATTTAATTTGAGGTTGTGTTTGTGAAAATCCTCTACTGGAAAAGTAGTGAACTCGCTCTTTTGGAATTTCTGGTTTTGTTGGGCACAGAAATTTGCCACATTACAAATAGTAGGCATCTATAGGGAGCTATTTCAATGCCTATTTCGCCTTTCTCCTGAAAGACAAGAGAGACTTGCACTTCCATGTGAACATTTTAGACCAGATTCTATGTGTTTAACATGTCTGTTATCTGTTCTGAACAGCCTTTAAGACAAAGACTGGACCATATCCAGCAGAGACTGAGGAAAAGAGAGTTTGGACTTGACTAAAACCAAAGTAGCTGAGCCACATGGAGATTTACATTGCTGTCTCTCAGGTAAGTGCTTGGCAGTCAAGAGGCCCCTCACGCTTCTCCTGTAACTTCACCTTTTTAAGCAGATGGAAGCCAACATCTTTAGCACTATAAAGTCAGGTAGGGGAAAAGAATTAATCTGCTCTGCCAGTAAGGACAGTACAGAATTCCAGAAACAGGAGAAATCCATTTCTACAGAGATTGATTTTTCATTTCTTCCCTTGTCTTCCAAGTATGTGAATAGATATACACTCTTTTATATGTATATTTATATGTAAATATATAGATACACATCAGAAGAATTTAAGATGTCACACAGGTATAACATAAAATATAACTTGGCAGCTACTGTTAAGCTAACAGGTTTTCTCTGGTATTTTATGATCTTCATCTAGATTTATGGAGCAGAACATATGTCAGTCAAACATTGCCTATTAAGAATAACAGTAACTTTGAAGAACTGAAAGTATGTTGTGCCAGGCAAAGGGAGCTCCTTAAGAAATATTTCACATAAAAGTCTCTTTAGGAGCCACAGTTCTCCTGATGATATATTTAGAACTTGATTCAACATGGCTTGGAAAGATTTTAGATACAAACTTTTTTCAGGAGACAAGTTCAAACCATTTGCATTGGAATTCTATTTGAAACTCAGTAACTGCAAAATCATGTGTCATTAGTATGATTATCCAATTAGTAACTATCCTCAGAGTATTGTTTTCTGTATTCCAGATGCTTTTTTTATGCAACACTGAGTGCAGCACGCTCCAGGTTTTAAAGCATAGATGTAACATTTTCTCTAGCTTCAGGCACTAAAGTACTACATGAACACTTTTCAGCAAACTGTCGGCAAAATGCAGGAACAAAGCTGTTAAAATAGAAGGTGTGTGGGTAAGAATGCAGATATTATCTGCATGCAATAGTTTGGATTTTGGGTGGCAAATGGACAGTGTCCTGTGTGCAGACCACAGAAACACATCACGGGGATGCTGGCTGCCCTGTGGCCTCGCTGATCACCAGAGGGAGACAGAGCGTGTAACATTTCCAGATAGTGCTGAAAGTGGCAGGCAGTGCTCAAGGTAAAGGTAGCATGAGATTATGCAAGTTTCCAAAACAGTGACAGATAGGAATAATAATGAGACTTCACTCTGTGCTCTGTGTTCTTTTGGACAGACATGCATGTGACAGATGAGTAACTTCGTAATACCTCGGGACAAAATATTTCAGAATATAGGCAGGCTTACTAGTAATCATTTTGTTTTATTCTAAATTAATGAAATACATATGTAAACACAAATGGTTTAACGAAATCAGCACAGAAGCATGTGTATATGTGCATTTTGGGGTGCTACCTTGTTGAGAGAGAACAAAAGGAGTGTTTGAGACCCCATTTTCACCCCAGAGGGAACCTGTTGTTGTTTAAAAGGACATGTCTACAATGATATTTAATTATTTCAAACTTCTTAATGTGTTGTAAGTTTTGGTGGTGAGAATACTGAGAAGTACATTCTCTTTTATGGCCACATTTCTTGTAATTAACCTGTGTTACAACAAGGCTGAGAAGACAGCAGAGATGATCTCTGCTTGACACCTGCAGAACAGTGAGATCATCCTGTGGATGATGAACTCAAGCCTTTACTGTTTCATCAGCCAAAATAATGATTTAGAAGTCTACAGTGGCTGTAGCAATGACTGTTGGAAAAAACGTAGCAGCCAAAAATCATAGTACTGCTCCAGGCAATAGACCAGCAGGTCTCAGAGACCTCATAATTACCTGGATGAGATGGCTTCTCACAGGTCCCATAGCTAATCAACATCCTCTGCTCTCAAGAACTTGCATTTGCTAACTGCCTATGTGGCTAAATTACTTCATTCTGCTTTCTGTCTTACTTTATTGATAGGAAAGAAAAAACTGGCAACTTAATGATTTGCAAGGAGTTGGGCTGTCAGACAGTTTTTCCCTGAAAGCCCATTCAGTGTCATTTCCCTGACATGTGTTGGAGCAAAACCATTCTGAAATGGTCAGGATAATGTAGGCTCTCAAGTATTCTGTCTTTCAAAACACACACAGAAAATCTATCATTTCTTCTGTGCACCACCCATGATTGCTGCAGGAATGGATTGCTTACACAGCGCTCATTTTATGTTACCCAGTACAAACAGCTTTTATCTGTTCAAACACAGTGGTATGAAAAGTTATTTGAAGAATAGGGGAGAAGAAGGAAAGACATTGAAGCTTCCAAAACACAGCAAAGCAAAAATAATTTTTTTTAAATCAGATAGCTCATTTTTTTCTGTTCAAAATAGTGCCTTCATGTATGGCTGTGGCCTTGGCTAATTTTGGCTATTGCAACTGTCTTAAATTTACTGTGGAAAAAGTGTCCCACTTGCCAGTTCTATGAACCATTTCCTTTGTAGCACTGAAATAATGCCATTTCTTGATCAGACAGGCCAACGGGATTACCTGGTTGTTAATTTCTGGCATTTGGCTTTACTGAAAGTTTTTACATTTAAAAATAAGCTGAAATAGATAAGCAGACACATACTGTTCTCCTGTTCTGCTTCCTCTCAGATATGTCAAGCTTGCACTGGTACAGTGGCCAGAGAAAAGAAGCCATATGTACTTCTACAGGTAGAACATGCATACACATGAATATTATCTGACTGGAATTTACTCTGCTAGTGCATGGTTTGCTTTAGGAAATCTCTCTGTTCTTGCAAACAGAAACTTAAAACGGGGAAAAGACTTTTTTACAAAAGCAAAGTCTAGAATTACATCTATTTTGAGCACCTATTTTAAGAACACTTTAGAAAATATATACTACTATTGTTTTTATTTCATCATGTGTTTTCCTCCTTTATTTAGTCATTTACACAGTATCCATCATGATAAAATTTAACCATCTGTACTATGTCACATGAGCCAAATATTCCTTCTAATGAAGTTCCTTGGGAATATTGTCATTAATTTCCAGCTATACTGGGAATTTTTCCCAGTGTTTAAAATTAAGTAATGTCTTTCATCTCCAGAGGTCTTCAGAGTTTCTCACATGCTGTGGACCTGCCCCCACTCATACTTAATTCTTCAAAGAATTTGTCTCCAGTGACGTGATTTAGGTTTTAGTTCAGCACATGCAGTGTTGGGTGTGTATATATAGTGTTTTTACGTCAAAAGCAAACACGTTTGGTGTGAGCACTTGAGTCTGCACACGCACAAAGGCAGGTTGTGTGTTTTAAAGGGCCATTGTTTCATTTACTGGCACAGCGTAACACGGGAGAGGCTGGCGGGAGGCAGCGGAAATATTAACTATTTTGGCACAGGAGTCAGGAAGATAGCTGAGATCCAAAGAAGCAACTTGATGCTTTTTCACCATCTGCAAAAGGATTTTTCTCAGCTGGTTGGTACAAGCAGCCCCAGAGCGTGAGTGAGCTCATGCCTGTGTCTGTCTCGCAGAGCTTCCTGCCGCAGTTGCTGGAAAGCCCATTTTCTCTCTCTGCAGTTTCAGGCAACTTTGCAAAGGAAGGACCATGACAGCATGAAAGTGGAACATATAAGAGCTTCGTATGAGAGACCAACTTCTAAAAACTAGTTGTATTTCTTTCATTTGGTCCTTTGACTTAGAAAATAAATTACAATTTAATTGTAATAGGAGATTACTTATAGCCTCTCTTCCATATCCACAATTCTTGTTGGAATCTAAACCTCACCAGACACTAATAGCTATTCAAACTGTACTTTTGTCTGTGTTCTTTCTCCATTCTTCTTGTGGGGAGAAGGAAGGGTTAAGTCCACAGCCTCACAGAGGAGTAATAGTTCTGCCCAAAAGACAAGTCACAACCAAACTATTTAATTGTAAACGTCTCACTGAAGAATTGGTACACGAATGAGACATGACTTCATCCTTTAACCTACATGCTTCACTGGTCTAGGGAACCCTGGTGGGTTTGGCCCATTTTAGTCATAGTTGTCATGGGAGATCCATAATGACTTGGTAAAGTATCTTAAAAAATCTCCATGCAGAATCCAGCATATGGTATATTTATTGGCAAATGTTAATCCCCCTAGGAACAAGTTCTGCAGTAACAAATGATGAATTATGTGGCTTCATAAGCACTCATGTCATCAAATGCACCACTGACCTTTTTACATTTTCTGGGGGATTTTCTGCTGTATGCAGTTTCTCTAGTTTGGATCTGAAGCAGTTTAACACCGTGTCCTGAAGGAAACAGGTAATCAATAATTTCAGTTTTGGTTACTGTAAAAGGTAAATGAAGCCTGTGTATTTGTTGGGTAAGTAAGAAATACAGGGTTTAACAAAGCTTAAACAGGGCCTAAGAGAGAACTTGAACACTCACAGTACAAGGACACAAAGTAGACTTCCTTTACAGGAAAAAAAAAGTTAAGAGTAGGCCAAAAGGTTTAACACAAAGAGTACCAGAGTTTAAAAAAAAAAAAAAAAAGATAATTTCAAGCATGTTTTCTGATGGCAAGAAGCTAAACTGGGAAAATACTTCACTCCACTGAACAAGTCTGATATGAATTTTCACAAGAGATAGCCACAAGGTAGCCTGCAGTTAGCAGCCAGCAGCCAAGACAATGAACTCCCATTGCAGTTAATCTGAGAGATTATCTGAATCTGTTGCCTGGATACCATGGTTATAATTTTGGTCTTGTTGGAGGGGGAAACTCTAGGAACTGTACTGAGAGCAGAGAAGACCTGCCTGAAATTACCAGATTGAGAAAGGGAGCTGAAGATCAGGATGCAGTCACATCTGGCTGATCCCATAATTTGAGACTAGTCTGCCCACAAGAGCAGTGTCTGAACCACCATTTCAGCAAAGATTGCTGCTCAAACCAGAGCACCTTTTCCAGCAGACTGGTTTTCCAAAACTTATATTTTAGGATCTAATAGAAAGAAGCAGCTATTATAGTGAGTGTGGAACACACACAGATCTGTGTATAGAGCATACAGTCAGTGCTGCACACAGGTACCCACTGGCTGCAGCACAGGCAGAAATTTGACAGCCAATGCTTTCATTTTCTTATTGGTCATAGACCATGTTAAATTCAAACCTAACTCTTTGTTGAGACAACTCATGAATTTGAGTTCTTCCATTCTTGACTTAATCACTACTAAACTCTGCTTCACCAGCAAGAGCTGGTATCAGGTAAGGCAGTAGGCATCGGAGAAACTGAACCTATATTTGGCAAGGTGCATCAGCTGCCAAGTGAATCAAAGGAATCCGCAGCAGCAGTGGTAACACAGTTGGTTTTGGTCCTGGCTTCTCCCTTTTGCTCTGCCTGACAGCTGAGATGAGCTATCAGAGCTCTGTGTTGCATGCACTCAGCTGTGGACAGACACATAGCTGCTGGAAACACTGTTTATCCCTGTGGCTGAATCTGCAGAAGGCATGTAAGTAAAGATATAGTTATCTTGATTTTAAGTTACTTGTGTAGTAGATACCAGCACAGATCTGAGGAATGACTATTTTAGTTTACTGTGTGCTGCACTACATGCCACTAAAATCCGTGCTAGCAATTGTGTAAGAGTAAGCTGCTGGCTGGACCACTACCACTGTTACTTTCTTCTATTGTAAATCCTATGGGGCTTTTCTCCATGGCTTGTCTGGGCTGCACTGCAGAAGCTGAACAGATTGCAAGTGGAGCTGAGCTGGAAGTGCCACCTCCTCCATTTTTGTGAAGACTGACCGTAGCCACAGAAAGCAGTGCAGAAAGCTGTGCACTTCTGCATCTCCACTGCTATCTTATGCCTCAGGACGCCCTTACAGAGCCACAGGGAATGCTCACCAGGGATCTGCCAACCACCTCTCTTACCCTCAGGCCCCAAGGTAAGGAGATGCTTTGTCAGCACCACAGAAACAATCCCTGAGCTATCACTAACCCGAGAAGTATGAGGCAAACAAAGTCAACCAGCACAGGCACATTGGAAAACACAGTAATTTAAGCGGACTGAATCGCTTGGGGCTGGGGTTGCCAAGAGAATTTTTGGGCTATGAGAACATTTATACACGCTGGGCCTGGGCTGCCTTCTCCATCCCATCATGACTTCCAGCCCTAATTGATTGGAACTGCCAAGCCTGGCTGCCAAGCAGAATATTTTTACAATCCTGGTTCTATTTATGCACTGACAAATACAAAACTTGGTGTCAGAAAAGAAACTGTGAAGCAGAACTGCAGAAAAAGAGAGGAGTTGGCAGAGAGGACTATGAAATGATGAACAGGGCACTGAGGGGTAGTGCCACATGTTAGTACTGTGCCTGGTGCAAGTGAGTGCTGAGAGCACTTCAAGAAACATGCCTGTACAGGTCTCTGAAACATACTTTGGCAAGATGCTTTATTTTGAAATATGCACTGGCCTCTGCTGGAGATGAACTTGCTTTTCTGCTTTCAGTCTGGTTCAGAGACAAGTGACACCCAAATTTATCACCTTTATCAGAGCATTTTTAAGCATGAAACCAAACCTATTAAAAAATGAAAACCACAAAGGATCTCAGTAGAAGCAGAATGTTTTTATTGTCTATGACTGAAAAGGAAAACTGTTTTGGGTTTTCTGTTTTGGAAAAAAACCCTCCTCTTTCTCAGGCAGGAAAACAGCCTTTTTAGCCATAGAGGAAAAGGCAGTGTTCTGGTTTGATTTCTTCTCCTAGCCAGAAGAATTGGTGCATGTCCACTAGTTATAGGGGAATCAGTTTGGAGGACCACAATTTTTTTAAGGCTGTATTTTTGCACCCGTACCTGACAACCCATGTATTTATTACAGCTGACCCAATCTAAAACATCTTTTCTCTTTCATTGGTACCTAAAAAAGACATGAGAATAGTAACAACTTCTCTCACAACATATTCTCACCTCTGTTTCAGCTTATGCAATGACCACAAGACTTCACAAGCTTGTTTGTCATACTTTTAGTCAGATGGGGCTGTCTCTCCAGTTATGCTTGCTGCACTTTTATGAATGCATCAGGTTTAAGAAGCACACTTGGTAAAACCCAGAGAATATCTGGAGTGACCCCTAGGAGACAGAGAGGTGAGGGTATTCTGTAATGTGATGGTTTTTCTTTACCTGAGTTCAGATCCTCTCTGCTTTTGCTCTTTTGCTGTGTGATATGATGAACTTTTAATTCCTGTCCGTCTCTGAGATTCCTACAGCAATGACTGTCTGCAGCTGCCAATCAAAGAGTAAAAGTGAGAAGTGGGTGCATTTCCATATATATTTGGTAAGACCTTATCTGAACCCTTTCTGTGGGTTTCCTAACTGCAGTCATGAGCAATGAGATGCCCACGCAGAGACTGAAAGCAGATAAACTTATCAAAAGGACAGTAACAAACCAAGGAGGTTCAATGAGAAGCTGTGTGACTCCTTGAGTAAATACAGCTGCAATCAGAACGCCGAAGGTAGACTGGCCCAGAACTGGTTTAGTGTGGTAAGATCAGTGTCCCTTCTCATGCATTAAGTAGATGACTTGATCTTTTATGTGATCCACCAGGAGTGTTTTATGAGCAGAACTGCCACACAGTCATTCGTCACTTCAGCACTGGGAGGATGACTGCTGAGTGCTGCCCTTCTGTCTGCCTCCAGTTATGAAAATTGATTGTGTATTGATTGTATGGTATATTGACTTACTGCTAACACCATAAATAAGGACTGCAAAACTGCCTGCTTTTTCATAGCTGAGAAAAGGGATTGCCTACACATGAAGAGTGCCGTATGTGTTTTCACATTCAGGCCTTTGTAGCAGCAGCTACGAAGGGGGAGGAAAAATACCCAGCCACCTCATATGACAGAGCATCAGACTGAGGCACGGCCACCTGCGGGCACAGGAGGTGGAAATATCCTGTGAGGTGCCCCAATCACCTCTTTATTCCCACTCAGCCGCGCGGGAGAGAGGCCAAACCTTCCTTCGGGCATCCCCAGCAGGCGAGAGGCGAGTCCCCGGCCGCTGTCCTGAGGCAGCGCCGCCGGCCGTGCGCGGGAGCGCTCCTTTCCCGGGAAGCTCGCTGTTTCCCAGGAAGGCCGCAGAGGGGGAAGCTCGCTGTTTCCCTCAGGAAGGCAGCAGAGGGGGAAGCTCGTGTTTCCCGCAGGAGGGCAGCAGAGGGGGAAGCTCGCTGTTTCCCAGGAAGGCCGCAGAGGGGGAAGCTCGCTGTTTCCCTCAGGAAGGCCGCAGAGGGGGGAAGCTCGCTGTTTCCCTCAGGAAGGCAGCAGAACGGGGAAGCTCGCTGTTTCCCAGGAAGGCAGCAGAGGGGGAAGCTCGCTGTTTCCCTCAGGAAGGCAGCAGAGGGGGAAGCTCGTGTTTCCCGCAGGAGGGCAGCAGAGGGGGCCCTCGGCCCGCGGACAGGCCATGCGGGCGGCTCGGGGTCTCCCGACCCTCGGGAGCCGCGGGAGCCCCCGGCCCGCCGCCCTCCTTGGGCACCGGGCACAGCGCAGGGTGCAAACGGGATTTCCCAGCACTGTCCCCGAGTTAAAGGCTGCGCTGGAACGTTTCTGCAGTCCGAGGCGGCGTGCTTGTCCTCTGCAAAAATAAAATTAGGCTGAGCAACCCAGGGGACGCGTTATTGGGAGCAGCTGAGTTTTTCTGGGTCTCCCCTGCATCCTCCTT
Organism: Melospiza melodia melodia; assembly: GCF_035770615.1. Classification (NCBI taxonomy): domain Eukaryota; kingdom Metazoa; phylum Chordata; class Aves; order Passeriformes; family Passerellidae; genus Melospiza; species Melospiza melodia. The sequence continues at coordinate 72,872,266 of NC_086226.1, read as the reverse complement.
CCCTGCCACAGGCAAGCTGAGAAAAACCTTCCCCCATCACGCCCAGCACTTGCAAGAACATCTGGTGGTTCCACCACGTTTACTAAGGCATAGTTAGGTCTTGCATGTGGTTGGAATTGGCAGGCCTCAAAGAGGAAGTAAGAGAAATGCGGTGAGATTTAATTGCTTCCTGTGTATCTAGGAGAACCGCCCTCAAAAGGTGTGATTTTTTAAGTTTTAGTATGATTTTCCAGGAAAATAATTTGTTTGCAACATCAGAAATCAAGAGTTTGAAATGACTCTCCAGAATATTTGTCCTTTGCAATCAAGTGTATTGTATGAAAATGATTAAAAGGATACAGAAAGAGCTTTCTCTAAAAAGACAACATTTTTTTAATCATACATAGAATAAAAAGAAAGGCAGTAAGGAATTGATATATCACTCATCACTAGAATTCATTTTGTCTCTGATTCCACAGCCCAGCATTAATGCCAACAGGATGGTGCACAGAAGCATTCTAGAGGAAGCCACTGTAATACCTACATGGTATCCACAAAATATGACCCTGATTAAAGCCACCACTGCAGAACAATTTGTTTCAGTAATTATAATTTCCTGAGATTTCATGTACTCTACATGAATAAAACAGTGAAGAGTTGTTATGTTTAGTTCAAACTTATTCTATTTGTATCTGATAAGCAAGTATTATGTACCTGATCATAAAATAAAACCAACTCCTGATGGAGCAGCCCTACTACTCAGAGACAAGACAGATACAGAAAGGGAAGGAAGAATGAATGGCAAACCCTCCCATTTTTATTTACTTGTGATGTTTAACATTTCCCTGGGTTTCTACCTTATGCCATGATCTCATTTTTGGGGGGTCTCTTTAGGTGCAATATATTATATTTGATTCCTCAAAGGAGCCGAAAGTTTCATGATGACCTGAGGAAAAAGTTTTGTGGAAATTGTAAACTGCTTCCTTTTTACCTTTTTTAAAACCATCAGGGTAGAATGATGCTGACTTTATGCTAATGATTCACATGGAGTCCTCAAACTGTCCGAATTGTTGTTTTGTCAGCACAAACTGCTTTGGATAAACAGGGAGAATCTGGCCAGAAGATGACTGCTAGAGAGGTAAAAATGAGGATAAATGCAACTCAAGAATTTGAGATAAAAGTTACCTATCTTCTCCAGGGCTGTGCAGCAAATCCATCTCTGGGAAAGCACAGGAAGATATCACCAAGTTGAACTTGCTTAGGACTAGCTGGGCCACCAGTCTGCTGCATGCCACAGCATGGATATAACAGCATGGATATAACAATGTGCCTCTAGAACATAAACTCCACAGAGATTGGGGTCTAAAACTGGGTTTGTGGCTCCTTACAGCTCAGGAACCCTTGCAGATCCCTTGTTTTTTCACATGGCCTGCTACCTACTGTCAGCTCCTTCTGTAAGCACGTTTGTCCACCTTCCTCTCCTTAGGCACAGGGTGTCTCAGCAGTTGTGACTGGAGTCAGGAGGAGACAGAACAGCCAGGGAGGATGGAATGAACTACTTTTGGAAGAGCCATGCAAGCAGACTGTGAACATGGACAGTGAAAGGTTCTCTCTCTGGCTGGAAAGACAGCAGGTGAAAGTGAGGAAAAGCCAAAAACCTAGACAATTTACCTGTACCCACATGTCTCTCGGATCTTCAGGTGACATCATGTCACCCATCTGTCAGCCTGGAGCCGTGGAACCATTTGATGTGCCCACGTGTCAGTGGATAGCCAAAAAGCACAAGGAGGCTGGGACTAGCCTGGCAATTACCACCTAGTGATGCTGAACACTGAAAATTTTCTAAAGGCCTTCATGCTCAAACTTACACTCAAACCAGTCAATGTTTCTAATGCTTGTCTAAACGGGTAAAGAAACAAAGCACTGCTGCTTTGAGTTTTCTAATTTAAGTACAGTGGCAGAGAAAGTATTTGAATCTGACAGCCCTGAAGCATCACATCAGCAATGTTCCTCCTCCCAGTGCTGTACCAGGGTGTCACTTCTGTCACTTTCCCATGGGCTGAACACTAGAGATGCTACGGCTCTCTAACAGTGCACATCTACCTGGAAAGAGCTAAACCTTCTTTGATATTTTATGTGTCATCCATATAATCATGCTTTAGGGTTTTTACTTTTCAATGGGTCCTGTTTTTACAATAAGCCCTGTATGGGAGGAAAAGGGTTGGAATAATAAATAAGCATGAATAGGGTGCTTGAATAATGATCTGAGATCTGGTCTTTCACAACATTCAAGAAAGCCATCCTTTTCTGCCTTGCATTATGCTGCTGAGATGCTGCTGCTAACCTGATACTATTTCTTGTCCATCTTGACTAAAAAGGTAGCATTTGATTTGGAAATAGTACATTTTTTATTTTAAATGGAATAGAAAAAAATTGATTTTAAGCCCTAATTGCATACATGTCAAATAACATGTCACATTTAAAGGCTGTTGTGGGAGCCAACTGGTGTAATTGTATCTGGACAGTGTTATCTAATTTACCCTGCTTTGTATGATTTACTGGTATGTTTTGCTGTGGGTTGCATTATTTAGTTGTTTGATAATCTCTTTTCTTTCTGTTGTGATTTATGACATGGCATTTCTCTTAGTTTTATATCAGTGTGTTATTTTGTCAATCAAATTCTCTTTGTGCAGTGGCAATATACAAAAAAGATAGTGGGGAACAGCCCATATAGTGTATCTAATGTTTACTTTAAACAGATTATTTATGTCAAAATATATCAGAGGAACCAATTTGCAAAGCAATGGTTAGTTATACGTAAAGAACAAATGCTGCAATCAGCACTCTATGGGTTTGCTTGTGTATGTGTTGTGGACCTGCACAGTTGTCTAAATGATTAATGGGCACAAAATGAAAACTCTTTTTTTCCCTTTTGAGCCTTTGTACTTTTCCCTTCTTTTTCCTGATGGTGGAGTCATATCCTCTGTCTTTGCTGCATCCCATCTCATCTTTCTAGCCTTCTTTGGGACAGAAGGAGGACATCCAGGGCCTGGCTGTTGCCTTTCCCTGCTGGAGGCTGGGGAGGCTCAGGGGGTTTTGTCTGGTTTGGTGGCTGTGTGCCCCTGAGGCACAGATGATGAGCAAAAAGGGGATGCAATGCATCCCAAAGGCTCGAGGCTGCTCAAGAGGCCATGTAAGGAAGCCAAAGGCAAGATGTAGAATACGTTAACTGTAGCCCTCAACATTTCCTAGTGATATGAGAATGCTAGTGTTCCATTTGATTGATTTCTACAGAATCATCAAACTTTGCAGTTCATAATATTTTAGATTTTACAAGCTCTTTACCAATCACTTACTGAGTTCTTTATTTATGAGAAGGAAATGCAATTTACTGCAGTGAAATGCACTTTAGACTTGTGAAACACCTGATTATCTATGAACTCTCTACCAAATATGGCAGTGGAGTAACAGTGATACTAATAATATCATAAAAAATTGAAAGACCAATCTGTAAGTTAAGGCTTAAAAGAAATTTTCAATTATAGTGTTTTCAATTTTATTGGAACCAATTCTACTAAGAGAGGCACTCATTCAGAAAACCAGCTTGAGTACTAAGCAGTTGAATGATGATGCACAGTACATGTGAGCAGCCTTCTTCGATAGCTGCAGAGGGCATAAAGTGTTAAATTGGTGCTGCTCAGGTTTGTACCAGTATGAATTCATGACACTGTTCCCAGGAAAAGCAAAAATCAAATTGGCTTCTGACGACTCATATTCACCCATGATATTAATTTACCTCTTTTTAAGCATTCGATTTTTGACAGTAACCTCAGTTATTTACATATGATTTAGAAGTCGTCATGGTATAATAAGGACTTTAGATGGTTACAAAGAAAACAAAAATAAATTGTATTTAGTGAGAGGGAGCAAACACGCCTGAATTAGCTTAGGAAGGTGGAGCCTTTTTGTTGATTTCAAAGAGAATGCAAAAGAGTGCAAGGCTGAATTAAGTGTACTTGTATCTTTAATACCTCTCACATATTTGTCATGGGGAAAAAGTGAATCTGTTTTTAGAAAGAAACCTTGCCCAAAAAAAAAAAGGGATCATGAGAAAGTGCAGTCCCCAGCTCAGCTGTGAATTGGTATTTCCGGGTTAAGTGACCAGAAGGCTTTATGGCCCTTCTTAGAATTACAGGTCTACATGCCTTCTTTCTCTGTCTTTATCTCTGCATTCACAGGCTTAGTGGATGCTAGGTATTTAACAAAAAGATGACAATTTATTCACTTGAAACAAGAAATCTTGACAGGTCCAGATGACTTTAAAATTTACAACATAAACAAAAGCGAGACAGAAAATAAATAAATACTTCACATCAAAGCTGCTGCTGAGAGTATCCTTGTTTTAATAAAATATCTAGAAAGGGCATTTTTTAGGGAAATGAGAAGACAAGAGGAGTGCTGGTTTAGATGGAGGAAATAAACAGGTACTGTCTTTGGTTATCTTTCCAACAAAATGCAAAAATTCAAAAAATTAACTGTGGAGGCAGTGTTCAGACTGTGTATAAATCAAAGGCTTTCCTTTAATCTTTTACTAATCCCTTACTTATCTTGCCTACTGTACATGCATTGTTATAAAAGATACAAGCAGAGCAAAGACACACAGATATGCTAAAGCAGTTAAATTACAGTATTTCAAATACAAAATGCAGAAGGCCCACCACTGAAAAAGTATTTGATTTGACCCAGACACATTTAGTTTTTAAGATTAATAAAATATTCTCACAGACATTAGCAGCTCACCTATTTTGGAATTATTGAATCACTTCTTCTTTTCTAAATTATGATAAATACAAAAGATTTGTAAAGATAAGGTATTGATCACCTTTGGGTTATACCAATGCACTAAATTCTCATTATAATTTAGGAATAAGTAACAGTAATGTAATTCAAATTTATTTATTTTTATGTGTATTTTATGAGAGAAATTTGGCTAATATATTTATCTTTTGCTATAAAAATAGTTCTAATATAAGAACAGAAGTTGGCCCCTATTCCAGTCCTTTTTTGAAACTTAGTTCAAGATGAAGGTTGTTGAAAATAATAGAAATTATTAGCAGTGATATTGCTTATATCTGAAGAACAGAACTCTTCTACTCTTGGTGATAATGGATTTGACATTTGAGTGTTTCAAAAACCTGCAGTATTTTCTTAAAGCCTACAATGCAACTGGAATTTGTAATCTGCTGTGTATCAGACAATTCAAAAGAGATATTACTACAGAACTGAAGCACAATTTTACTTAGCTTAACACTGTGTTATGTTTTATTTTATGAATTACCCCAATCATCTTGATTTTAAATTTGGAGAGGAAAACCTTTCCAGATATGACTTTTATAATCAAGTGTTGTTGATTCCACATCCTTTAATGCATCTTTTAATGGCTAAATGTGAAGGATTATCAAGTCATCAAGTACAGAGCACACAGTATCTGTGACTGTATTATTTCATCCTAGGTATTTTTCTGAAAACTCTACACCACTGCGCATTGTGTATGATGGTGCTGCTGGAGGAGGTACGAAGCAAACTTATGAAATAAAGTAAAAAAGAACAAAAACAAAACCAAAAACCAAACAACCAAAAATCCCAACCAAAAGAACCACAACTCTTTAGAGACTGGGTAAATAGTAAGAAGCATGTTTAATACAACTAATTTATAGATGAATGTGGTGCCAAGCTAGAATACATTAACAAGGTAAGGCTGCAGGGCCTCTAGGTAAGATAATATATTGCTTTCATTAAAAAGCAATCTGCATGGACCATATCCACTAACACTGGAAACTCTGCAGCTGTCACCTTTATCAGGGGAACAAGAGCAAGCCACTACATTTTAATCACTGGAGTTTGTCAGGAACGAAAAACAGCCAGCTTCCCACAAATCAACAGACATGTATCCTGATAAGGAGAGTGAATTGGAAAAGGACAGCTACACCCCACACTACACCACCTATTCTGGAGTGATCAAAGCACTGTAATTGTAGCAGATAAATCTACTGAATTAGGCTCTAGGATGGAACGTTCATCTTTTCACAAAACAAATGCAGGTTTACTTGAGTCATCTGAGACATATTTCATTATTTAGTTTGAGTATTCCCAGTACTTGCCACAAAGGTGACAAGAAAGAAAAATGGGATGTCTGTATCCAAAATCTAGTGGCATTTTTTCCAGAATCTCTTTTCTGGTCATTAAACAGTAATTAATATCAGAAGTGCTATTCCTGGGGTATTCTTCTGCATAACTCTGGCAATAAAATTAAACATGGTTATTTATTAATACTTGTAGCCTTTGAATTTTTCATATCTGATATGCATGAGAGCAGATACTGTTTTTTCTATGGTAGATAATTATTCTTCAAAGAGAAAGCACTAAGAAATTGAGACAGACAATGCTTGGGACAAGAAGAACTTGAAAATTCTTGTGGAAGACATATTATGAGAGTCAAATTATAACTTCAAATGCAATCATAGTTATACGGTTTTATTTTATGCACGGATAGCAGATGTGACCCCTGTAATGGACAATACAACAAAGATTTCTTGTAATGAAAGAATCATTAAAGAAAGACTTTAATGGAAAATGTTTTTTTCCAAAGGAAATGAAAAAATCTGCTTATTTGTGGAGGAAAGACTAATTTTTTAAGGCAGGGACTAATAGACAAGATTTTAATTTTTTATTTTTTTTTAATATGAACAAACACTGTAAAAGGAAATTACTTTTTTAGGGAGAGTTGTTTTGATTTCCAAGAGCTTGGGAGTACTGATTAAAATCAGTTTAATGTGACAGAGGGGTCTTTTAAAAAGGAGTTATTCTACTACTGGGCATGCAAGGCTTTGAGGGAAGGACATATATTCATTTCCTAGGATTTGCAGTTCTGAACTCCCCACCATGTACTAAATTTGGTAGAATTGCCCTTTTCTTACCATTTGTACCTGAAGTTTGAGATCTTAATCAGCAGTGAGAAGGAAATAAAATAAATACTGTCTCAGTAGTAAGGTAACAGTATCAGTGCTAATCTTGAAAGTACAATGCACCAAAAATCATTACTGCGAACTGTTATTTGCTGCTCATGTTATATGTCTTCTTATTTATAGTACTTCAAAACTTTCCAGTGCTCAGAAAATATTCCAAATAAATCAATTGAATTGCTGTTATTGGAGCCCTCCAAGGCAGTTTCGTGAAATGAGATCCATGCTGTTATTGCATATTTACCTGCAGTTAGCAATCACCAAATGTCAAAGCCACAAGTGTCAGAAATGAAACTGAGTTCACAACTGGAAAAGTTACTGTGAGGCTGTCCTAAGAGCTAAGTTTCAGAGAGGCCATCCTGTGGTGTATTCTCCAGAGAATGTGAGGACGCGCATCCCATCTGTGGGAATTCAGGAGGGATGTGGAGGCAGGCCCCAGCAGACAGGTCACCACGGAGACTGCGGGAAGCGCCTGAGCACACGAGGGGCACCCATTCGAGCCTCCATCAGAAGCCTTGGGCATGGGCAGTCTGCCTTCCCCGGGCTCCGAGACAAGGCAGGAGGTCTGTGCCTGTGGGTTTGCTGCTCCTGTGCCCCAGCAGGACGTGGCCACGCCGATGCAATAAACCAGATTTCACAGGCCTGTCGGCCGTATCTCGGCACTGCTTGTAGGCCTGGCTGGCTATCCATGAGAACAGCGAGGGCTGATTACAGCACTCACTGACCAGCAGGTAGCTGAGAAAACCAGCCCCTGCCACTTTCTCTCTGTTTTTGTTCACGCTGAAAGCTGTGGTATCCAGGCATTGCCCCCAGCACTCACACACGCAGAGAGAGCTACGCACACAAAAACTGTTCCAGTGCACTCAGCTGCTCTGTGGAATCCATTCACAAACACAAAGTTTTCACTGAGATATTCAAATAATTAAGTAATTTCAATATCACAGTGGTTATGTACGTCTTACTGTGACAGAGATGGGGATATAAGAATCTGTTGCAACAGGAGGATGAAGTAGACAGCGAAGACACACCTACCTCTGTTTTCAGGGAGTTTAATTCTATAAATGATCTCAAAGTATGAGAATGGTGTTGATGAATACTTCTGAAAAATAACAGGGAATTGTCCTCGAATTTTCTAAGTTCTGCACGTGTTTATGTATGAAAGAGAAACAAAAAAATCCAAGCTGGATTGTTTCATATGCTTGAAACCTGTTGGTTAGCTGAAAACCAGAAAACCAAACATTAAATCAGTTTATTCTAATGTTTCACCCTCAAAATCAATTATTTTTATCTTCTCTGCATTTCAACAGCCCTTCTAGATGTAAAATAATATCCAGAATGGCAAGAGAATCAAGGGTTTCTTTTTTGCTATCATTTGCTTCTGGAATAAAAATTTGGGTCATCCATCATCTGGAGAGCTACTAAAATAAAATCACCAATATTCTGTCAACTTTATGAAGGAAGCCCCATTGTCTTTCTGTTTTCTTGTACTTTACAAGAGAAGATCTGAGTATTTCATGTTGATTGCTTGATTGGCTGCACTGGGACTCTTTAAAAATACTAAAAAATCAACAGTCTGGTACAAATCAAACACAGGCTTCTATCAATCATGAGCCTGGGGTATTATCTGAGGTTTTTACCCAGAAGCATGTCATTAAAAGTTGCAGAAATTAATTGGTGCCATTGGCTGTAATGGCTTTCCTGACACAGTTTCTCAAATGTAAAGAAAAATTATGGATAAGGCAAATTCCTCATGGGATTTTTATAGATGTCTGCTTTGTTCTGTTATTGTTTATTGCAAATGTTATTACTGTGATCTATTGCCCCATCATGCTTTGTCTATACTGCTTATACCATTTTGCAGCCCGCAACACAACTGAGGGCTTCTGTCACTGACCAAGATAGCACTTATTTTTAAATTCTATGTTTTATATATTCCTGTAGTGATCTCAAGGCGTTAATTTTGTGTGTTTAAAATTTCATACTTACTCAGATCTTGTTCTGATTGAATAAATGTTGCCAATGATCTGCCTAGAAGAATTGTGAATCTTGTCTCAGTGTGAGCTTCTGCTGCTCTTAGTTGGTAGCTGTACAAAGCTGCAGGAGTTACCCATTTATTTCAATTGTTCTGATTTGCATATCTACAAAGCAGGTCTGTTAGATGACAGCTTTCACTCCTTTTTTTATTTAAATTTATTGTTTATTTATTACTTATTACCATCTTCTTGATTACAAGTTATTTTACCCTTGCAGAAAGGTAAATATTTTAGGAGCAGAAAACTAAGAAATTGCTTGTGCTTACAGCAGTGCAAAAGTAGTAGTAAATGAATTCCCCCAAATTAGATTTGACATTCAAGAAAGATTTCATACTTAATACCAACAGGTCATCTTACCATCATCTCTGAAGCAAGATTATACAATTACATGCATTTCCAATTATGCAATTATATTGTGTTTTCCGTTCTGGGACTCGAATTATCTGTTCATAGGACTTTGGGACCATAAGTCTCTCTTAAAAAAAGGAAAACAAACAAACAAGTGGACAAACTGCTGTGAATTAAACTTTAAAGTATATATTTCTTCATTAAACCCTCTCAGAATATTCTGTGTAAAACTTATTGGACCTTTAGGTTAACATGTACAGTGCTTTCTGTAAAATGCTAATAGGTTGTACACGGTGCACTCTGGCAACACAACCAAAACCCAACATACATGGGCAAAAAGGAAAACTCACTGCTATATTACCATCTCAGCAATGTAGGGCTGTTTCTTTTTTTCCCAAGGCTTTGGGCGTGTGGGAAGTGGTGTAAAAGGATCAGCATCATTAGCCATCTGCACAGTGTCCAGTCTGTAAAACAGTGATGTTTAGCCAGTCACCTTGCAGTTTTAATCTCTTTCTGCTGTGCACATTAGTAGGCTGTCTCCTGCCCACACATTTTGGTTCTACCTGGCGGCACAGTGCTCCTCCAGTCACTGGTTCTGGTAATGTCAGTGTGCAGCTCCCAAGCACACGCTTCATCTCTTTGTCACCGTCAGCTTGGCTTTGATTGGATAGTTTCAGAGCTGTGCTTTCAGAGTATTTGAATTGATTATCCTGTGCTAAAGTTGTAAATCCTTGCAGGGCCCCAGCAAGGGTTCAGTGCAAACAGAAACAATGGACTCTGTGGTCTCATGGGATCAGTGACAGAAACACAAATTTTCTTTCATAAGGGTTTTTTGCTTTGTGCCTTCTCTTGCCACCAATAGCCTTATTCTACAAGATCAAGGTTTATGCAGTGATATGTATCAAAGAGTAGGTTTTGGGTGACCTATTTTACATGTCATTATAATAGCATTGTTGATCATCCCTATAGCAAAAACATGACCATTTTTATTTGGACTTTTGCTATAATTTTCAGGAAAATAAGGTCTCAATTTTTATGGCTCTACAGATTATGACTTTTCTAACAAAGGTTGTTTCTGCAGGGCCATATTGTTTTTAGGCTGGAGACATTGAAAAGTACCATTCTGTGATTCTTGGATCAAGGGGAAAGGCTTTCTCTACCCTTCTTCCAAGACTACTACTCCACCTTCTTTTTTCCTTCATGTTTATTGTTCCATCCTCATCTCTCCCCTATGGGTCATACAGCCCATATCATTTAATGACACTCACTAGGGACTGCTAAGAACAGTCTGTGTTCTGTGCTTGGTGTCACACCATGTCTTCAGAAGATCACATCAAAGGGGCCTAAGCTGGAACTGCCAGTGACACTGTTTCCACCTGAAATTATTCCTTTTAGGACCACAAACACCACCATTCCCTTAGCTAGGTACTTGTGGCACAGCATCTTTAAAGACTAAAGCAGCCAGGGCACATGTGTTTTTGCAGCGTCTGGAAGTTAAAGCAGTGCTTAAGAGGTCTTGCTCTTGTCTGATCACCTCCCAGCTCCTTGTGATGTTTTAGGTTCTCATGATGAGCATGACGCTGAAGCCATTCTGTGAAGGTGTCACACAGCACATCAAGCAATACAATGTTCACAGCAAAACCTGTAAGCAGGCAACATGTGCCTTCATTTTAAACCAACTAAATTAACTATTCACCACCAAATTTAGACTACTCATTATTTTGCAAAACTGTAATAGATCCTTAAAAATCTCACATAAAGCCTACATTTGTTTGATTGTTTTCAACAGTCAGTTAAATTCTCTGTAATTCACACCTAGAAATCTAAACTTATGTCTGAGGTCTCACAATCACGGCGTGTCTTTGTACCAAAACTAGAAATGAGCTGCATGTGAGGTGCCTTATTCATACTTGTCTAATTTCATTGTAAGAAGAATGCTTGGACAGTATTCTGTTTCTTCTTTCTCTCTCGTTCAGGTAAACTTGTAGAAAGTTGCTCAGTAGCAATGATTTAGAAGGTTTCTGAGTGTCCGTGAGAACTGTGTGTACCTAGCACATTCCCCTGGCTGCCAGCTCCCAAGGTGAGTCCCTGAGGAGATATGAGGAGCAACCCAGAGAGGGTGGGCAGTTGTCTGCTTCAGTGATTTCCACCATTCCACATTACCTTGCTTGTGCCTTGCAGGTGAAGGAGGCAGGATGCACTTAGTCAGCTGTCACTTCCCCCAGCAGCTGATCAAGGGATATATAACATGGATACAAGGACACCAGCTTGCTGAAACTCAGCCATTTCCTCTGCTTCCCACCAGCTTCCAGTTGTAGTCCCCACCAGGTTTCAGACCAGTCTTTCCTAATTATACCCCGTGCACTGCTCTTCTGACAGTCATCCTTACAAAGAACAGCTATAAAAATCAGTTTGTCAATGTGCTCTGGGAGTGGAGTTCAGTTTTCTTAGAGAATATGGTTCTGATTTATTGAATCTGCTGATCACTTGACAAAGCCAACAGAGAGAAACCTTTATTTTTATCTGGTCACTCATGTAGCCAGGCCCTGCAGCACACAGAAAAGGGCTGTGCTGGTTCCACACACAGTGGTACTGAGGGCGTTGCAAAGGACCTGCTCCTACTTTCCCACCCAGTGTAGTTGTGCTGCTCTCAGAGTGTAGTCAGGTTCTCTTAAAGCTGTAGAAAAACAGGATCCAGACCTGACCCCTTTTCACAAATGAGCACGGGTTCGGTCCTTAGTTTGTGTAAGCTGGCACAGCTGTGACTTGATTTTGTAGGGAATGTAGTGACAACTTAAAACAGTTGAGAGGCTGGCTTACCAAGGAAAGCAAAGAAAAAAGAGACATCGAACATTAAAAATATGTTGATAATAGATTTTTATATATATATATTCTGCAGGCCTGTCTTTAATCTTTGAAATTTACATAATTTTCCATCTCTGAGAGAGAACATTAAGTGTTTTTGATATATTTTCAAAGGTCAGGCACAAAGTCATGCTCCTTTAGAGGCCTTATGTCTGTTTGTGCTTTTTTGATGTTTGTACCATCGTGCAGACTCGATAAGTAGATGAATGACCATGATAAATGTGCATAATGAGAAAGTGATAAGAATTGCAGCATCTGACATGAGTTATGTCTCTGTTGTCCAGAAATGGAGATGCTCTACTTTTATCTTTGCTCTCCTAATTTCTTAATTAGGAAGAAAGCATATTTTCCACCCATTGCATATATATTTGGCAAGGATGCTGTGTAATAACAAGATATGTCAGCCAATGAACTTATTATAGATATTGCTGTATTCTTTTTGCTTAAAAATGTCTCTCCTTCTTGTAGATCGGGAGACACAGGATCAAGGTTTGTGCATATATATCAACAAAAAATTCTAGACATAAAAAAAAAAAAAGAATAAAAAAGGTTAGTGCCCAATCCAGCAAGTACTTGAAAATACGTGCTCATTTTCTCACATATAAGGTCTGATTCAAGTTGCTGAGATTAGTTTTATGAGTAATGACACACAGATGTATTTTGAAAAACCTAGCTATTGAGATCAGATTCTAATCTGAGTTGCCCAGAAAGTCGGGATCCTGGAAGCCTTATAAGGGCAAAATTCCCTTTAATGAGATTTCTCCAACAGATAGGCCTCTTTAGAAAAACAACCAAAATGTAGCCATTGAAATAGTCCTCTAAAATTGAGCCACTGCATGTTGTTGGAGAATTAGACCTGTGGATTTTTTAAGAAAGTGCAGCCTGCTTTCAAGGATGTTAACTTTGCAGAAATTAACAGAGTGGTCTGAATTAATTTATTCCTGGGACACTTTCAAGCCAGTGATTGTTTGTTGTCTTACGTCTCTACTCTGCAGAGATTCACACACTTGCATGTGTTTTCATGCCAAGCACTTCCACATTTGTGGAGGCAGAGTTTAATGGATTGAAGCTACTTCTCTCAAAGTGAGTGGCAAAACTGTTCTCTTGAGTGAGAGGAAGATAAGATTAACAGCAATAAATATATTGCTGTTATATATACCGAGCTAAAAAATTCTGCATGCTGTGAGCTGCAAAACTGTATTGATTTCAAAACCATAGAAAAGGAAATTAAAATTAATATCTTCTGATTATATACTTCACAGTTGTTGTAGTATAGTATTTCATTCTGCCATTTAATTATTTGCATTACTTTTCTGTGATAATATGGAATTACTTGTGCTTAAAAGCTATCATGAATATTTGAAAGCAACTATCCAACATAACTGCAAAAGCATATAGTCCACGTTTTTGTTTTGCTTTCATCAAAAGCCAAAGTTTATAAAATATTAGCAATACTGTATGTAACAAAGAGGAGAGAAACATTTTGTGGAGGGTGTTTATTTAGACTTCTTGGTTTCCTTTCAAGCCAAGATTTGTTTACTAGAGGCATTACAATTTAGTGAGACAAATTAGGCTAAACTTTTTATCTCTGGTGGTTTGCACATGCACTGATTAAACTAGTATTTCTTCTAAAGATTGCCTAGGAAGATAAATGAACAAGAGGAGCAATTAGAGTAAGGAAAAACTAAAGATTGGCTGACATGATTTAAGTTTACCTCTAAGGCAGTTTGTCATTTTGTCTCTATAATCTCTATCAGAATTGACTAAAACCGTAAACATAAATCATTATACTAATTTATTTCAACACACTGTGGTCTGGGAGAAGAAGATTTCATTTTTTTCACAGACTTTGGGGGATTCAAACATTTTCAGAACTTTTTAAATGTAGTATAAAAACAAGCCAGCCTAAAGCATCATTGATTAGTATTTCAGCTTCTTAAAATCTGATTTTTTTGGTGTTAAGCCAAGAAGTGTTCCTGTTACTATTGGTAAAATATCTATTAAGAATTCAGAATACACGGGCATGGATTAAGTGACTGGATAAAGCTTAACGCGTAACAAAACAAAATGCAAGGCCATCAGTTAATAATCCTCACTACAAGAGTTAATAAGCAGCCTTCTCTCCCAAGATGCATCAGAACTAAGTCTGTAGGACCATGGAATACCTTTGTTGAAGGGAAACCGGCAGATGCCTGAGGACATCCTGCAGTATAAATCTCCATGAGCTGTCACAAGACCTGTTATAGACTCTCCAAAAATAGAGTCCTGTGTATCTTCATTAGGAACTGTGCTAACAACAGTGTCCGCCTCCGATTTTATTCAGATGCCGCAGTAAAGCAGGGATGATATTATGTTGTTCTTGTCAAGTGAAGTATTCCTTATCAGGGACTTTAAGGAACAGATATTCCAACACTGTTTAAATATGTGTTGGGCTGCCTGTTAGTGAATGGTCTCGTTTGGTTCGGTGGAGCTGCTGATGGCAGCAGGGCTGCTGCCTGAATTGCTGCTCCAGAGGAAATCTCATCAGACATCCTACCTCCCTCATGCCTGCACTCCCACACACCCTTGATGGCACAGGCTGTGGGCTGCCCAATTTCACCACCTGCCAGCCCTACCAAAACCAAAGCAAATGAAAGTTTACTTCCTGGCAGAAAATTAGGAGAGGGAACATATCTCCAAGTCTGGGAGGGCAGCTTGCAGTATGGTTAAGTAGATTCTAAATATTCTGAAAGTGTTTTTAAACCTGAGCTAGGGGTGGCACTTTCTTACCAAACCCTAATTTAAAAATAACTAATTTCAGGGTGATCAGAACGTTAGGAGCATGATTTCCTACAGATTTGTGTTTCCTGGTTAATTTATTTCGTAGTCCAAGAAGGAAAGTATTTGGCACAGTTACCATCCCTATCAGAATTATGATCTCTGTGCCATGTCTTGGCACCTGTTTCCATGAAACCCTAAGGAATTCAACCCAGCTTCATACCAGTCTTGCTGCATCCCCCATAATTCCAAGCAATCAAGGGTTCAAATACTGTTAAAAGGGAATACACAGATGAACACTAACATACTTACATGATTCCATAAGACGCAGAAAAAGCTTAGTGAAATGCCATTCTTTCCTGGATCTGTATTTCTAGACCAGAGCTTTTACTAATTAAGTTTTGTGAACAACTCAGAGCACAAACAAAAACCTGTGGCTCTGTGCAGTCAAATTTACACAGGGTGCAATAGCACATCAATTTTTTTCTAAAAACAGATTTAATTTTGTATATTATTTCTTGATCGTGTGCTTTGAAAGGATAGATTTCTTGTCTTGAACCCTGCTGTGATGACTGCAGTTGTCTATTAAGGCTGGAACAGTAATTTCCATAACTAATGGCAATGTGTGGGTACAAGAAACCACTCATGCCCAGAAATGTCGAAGGCTTCTAAAGGTCTTTAAAATAGTTCTGTGACTGAGATAAGCATTAATGATGTAATGAACAAGGATTAGCTCCGCTGCTGGCTTGACCCCAAAGAAAATGATGTAATTCCAAGGAGCAAATATTTCAGTGCTGTCTCTGCAGGTAAACCAGGCTCAGTGAAAGCCAGAAAAATTCCTGCTTAGTTGTAAACTCACTCAGCCGAGGGGAATAGTGCAGTCTTCTTCCTGAACAGGAAAGACACGTTGAGAAAACGCTCATCCCAGCTTTGAACTCCAGAGGGCAATAGTCCACAGCACGACGGGTATGCAGGTATGTGTTCACTAAAAAAATTTTAAAAAGACAAACCAAACCAACCGACCAAACAAAAACCCCCCACAAAACAAAAGGAAAAAAAATTAAAAATATAATTCCCAATAGTTTCCTTGATACTACCAGCAGGACAGGAGTCGTGTCAATAGACCCACAGCATTGGTGGGTGCAGAAGGTCAGCCAGGGTTGCCAGAAGCACAGCTGGTAACACAGTGTCGGGCTTTTTTTGGGAAAAAAAGGACGCCTTCCCTCTGAAAATAGTCAAATGTGAGTTCAGTGACATGCTTGAGGAAAAGCAGGATAGGATGTAAGTGAGGAGAAGATAGGTCATGAAAGCAGGATTGTGTAATTTAAATATGTCCTGATGTGTGTTGATTAATAGCATTGAGTGTGGCAAGTCTATAAAATCTTATGGTTATTTACTCTGATTTTACTTTTTAATATTGCACTTTTCACATGTTAAGAGAACAGAAATTCTTTCAACTATCATCCAGGCTGCAAAAACTGTTGCACAGCTTTGTTAATGCTACATAATGTTTGACTCTGAACTAGGAGCAAATATGCTGTATTACCACTGAATACTTTAATAATGTCATTATTTTTTTGAAAGCCTATGTTTTTTGGAGCCTATGTTTTTTAGTAAATCACTCCGACTCTGGGTGTCTCTGGCAATAGCAGAAAGCACTCTCAAGCTTCTCTCAGAAGGTCACTCCTATTGTGGCTTTTGCTACTTCCCAGAGCCCGGCAGTAATTTTAATTCCTCACCCAGATGTGTACTGCCCACCCTGTCACTGGAGGCACTGTGCCTCTTCTCCCACCATGCAGAGGAGGTTTCCTCGTTCTACTCCAGCTCTAGGCAGGAATGAACTCACATGGGCACCATTATCAGTTTAATTATGCAATCAGCAGAGCAAACTTGAAGAGACAGAAGGTGGACGGGGGCAAAACCAAGAATGAAACTGAAGCTGTCCATTTGTGTGTCATTCTTCTGTGCTTCCATAAATCATATTTTTTTTAATAAAGACAATGCAGTGTTCATTGTTACATGCTAACACCACTTCTCTCCCTGACATTGAGGAAGAGCTATACCTGCCTACCAAGCCTTCCCTGGCAAGGAAAAAGGGATCAGCAAGCAGTAGGAAATTAGTCAGACACATATCTCATATTCAGAGAGGTGAGGGATGAAAAAGTACTTCACCACACACAGATAGTTCTGAATGTCTTTTTTTTTTAAATTATTCCCAAACCAATATTGACCAAATGCTCCTGCTCTTGTAGCTACTTGTTTACATTCTAAAAATAGCTCGTTATTTGGCTTTATTATTTTAAGGTTCTCTGTGGTTTGTCTTCCCACACTAGTTTTCAGAGTGGATGCATACGGATGCATTTTGTTGTAGTTTAAAGAGACTTAAAGTCTAAAACATTTCCTTGGTGCAATGCTAACATCAATGGTATAATGAACCTCAATGTTAACTTAAGGTTCTTACACTGTATGAAAGGACAATTTCAGGTTAGGAGTAGGCATGTTGCAGATACCTTTGGATCAAAACAGAGGTTAACAAATCGGGAAAGTTACACAAAAAATGTATTATGCCTCATCTGATGGTGTGACAATGTAGTATGTGTCATTTCTAGTTCAATTTTAGCTCATCAGCAAGATATCTTTTCCAAAGGTTTCAAATCCTGTGTTAGGTAGGTAGGATTGAAAAAAGAAGAAAAAGGATTGAAGTAGCAACTCACATGAGAATGTTTTTGCCTGACTGAACAACTTGGCTTCTATATATTAAAAAACCCTAAAACACATAATAGTATCACTTCAATTTTACTTAAATATTCAATTACAGCTGTCCTGTGTTATCAGAATTACCATTACTACTGATGTATATTAATGCTGACACATGTGAAAGCAAAAGTTTTGTTCCTAGCACAAGCTTTGTCTATAGTGAAAGCTTATTTTACTTTTTAGTGCCAGACAGTCCCTACTTTTCTGGCATTAAAGTTTTTCTCCCTGTATATTTTATCTCCTAAATTTTTATCCTGCCTTTCTGACCTTTTGAGACACTGCCTAATTCTTTTAGAGTGCTGGTTGTAAGCCACCCTGCACCTTATTGCTTGAAAAGTGTATTCTGTGAAAGAGCTTCTCCTGTGATGGCCACAGAATTCCTGCACCTCAACACAGATTCCATTCTTTCTGCACAGGGTCAATGAAAAAGCATTGCAGAAAAAGCAACGTGGGGCTGTATTTTAAGGTGTGATCAAACCCTCCTATGCCAAAATGAGCAATGAGCTGCATTTAAGTCCTTTTATTCATTTTTCTATGAATGATTTATTTGGATGCCATACTGCACAAGTCCACACCATTCAAGCATATTTTATTTAAATATGTCTTTCAAATTGGGAGAAAAGGCATGACAGACAAAACACGTGACTGCTAACATGAGCTCATCCAACTTTCAAAATGCAACGTGGCAGTCATCCCTTCACACTCTGGGCAAATGGCACATGGTACCAGGAGACATTAGGTTTTTAAAAGTGAAGTTAAACTGATAAATTAGACCTCATTTATTGAACAGCAGTTACAGCCAATTGCCCAGGGAGTAATTTGACACCTTTGAAGACCCTGCTAACTTAATTGGTGATAGTTTGGGGGCTGAAGGAAACATTTAAGCCCGTAGCAGCAGGACACCGTGCAGCATGAAAATGGAGAAGACAAGCATTCTCACTGACAAGGGGAGTCATATATAGATTTTTGTGTCCATTGTTTTTGCTTATTTGTGTGTGTGCTTTACTCAGTCAATCAAATATAATTGACACCACTGGGTTCTGTTGTTTTGTGGATGACAGGAGCTAATGCAAGGGAAAAAAAGCTGGGAGTAAACTTCCCCCTGAAAGGCTGTGTAAAGGTTTTTCCACTGGGCTTGTGACATTTTTTGCTCAATTGTATTAATTGATGTAGTGACAAGGCAGTTGGAAAGATGATGGATACTGATCACTACACTTTTCTTTTTTTTCTTTTTAAGTATCTGGGCATTAACATAAACTCTCCTTTTGTGCAAGCAGTAGGAATACAGCCAGTAAGAATGTAAGATGAAGATTTTAGCACGTGCAGACCAGGTTTATGGGACTCAACAGTCGCAGCTGAATACCACTACAGAATGAAAAAGGCATGTTGCCTTGGGACAGACTTTTACCCAGGACAACCATGTTCCCACCTTGATTTTTTTCCCCCTTGTGTTAGAAACTTTGATATTTACTGTGCTGTTTCATGAATTCAAGGGGTGAGTTTAATTAAGACTAACCTGTCTCTTCCCTAGATTTACAGTATCTCCAAACTCAGTTTGGAAACCCAGCTGGCTGCCTGAAGTGGCTGGGGAGGTCAGGTTGCCGCAGATAGTCACCACAGCTGGGTGACCAGCTCCCAGCTCTGCACTGACGAGGGTAGGTGGTCCTTGGATTCAAATCACTACAGTGCAGAAACTATTCTGAGCATTTCTGTGAGAGTGATGACATAATCACACAAATATGCATTTGTTATTCCGCCTCCCAGCTTTCCACAGAAGACACTATAGCTCCAGCACAAAGGAGATGCCCTCACATGCATGTGACTAAATGCTGAGTGCAGAAAAAATGTGTTAGCACAAGCACAGCTTTGCCTTTGAATGCTTGATCTGAGTTAACACAGACATCAATCAGTCAGTTTTCTGAAGGACATCATCTCTGGAATTGTCTCAGTAGGTAAATTACATAATCAAAAGATTAGTTTTTCTGAAAGGACTTCTAAGCCAGTTCCTTGCTTCAGGAGTACATTCAGAGGAGCTGGCTAAAATGGAAGTTTGTAGGAGTCCAGACTTCTAAAGAAGAAAGTCTGAGGCCTTGACACAAAATGTGACATAGATGATGCCTATGCTCATAGATTATTTCACACCTGTGAATCAGCATTAGGGGGAGCATAGGCCTTGTCTATGAGCACACAGGTTGAATGAATATTGTACCAGTCTTACTCTTCCATTTATTCATTGTCTCTGGTTGTGGTTAGTAGGCTGGGATGACAAACACATTTTATGTGTTAATCTCCTAATTAGGAACTTGGTTTTGAATGTCCCACCACATACTTCTGATTTAAGACCTACACGTAAGAAGGATCCCTGCCTTGAGAAAGCTGTTCCCTAAGATCTCACACAGATCCAGATCCAGAAATTCGTGAATAAAATTCAGGCAAGTCCAAGAAAACCAAAGAATTTTTTTCACAAATTCATTTTCCCATGAGTGTCCCATAAATATTTCCTTTAGCATATTGATATAGAAGACATGTGTCCAGAGATTAAGTGATCTGAATTCACTTCCTCCTTTATCAGAGACGTTGTTTATGAGAGTGTCCATTTAGGGTGAGAGGCACAAAACAAGCACAAGGAAGTATGTGGAACAGAGAGACCCAGCTCTGCTCCGGGGGCCACCTCTTTTAGCCACAACTTTAGCCAGATGCAACCTCTTTCCTTTAGATTTCTGAGCTGGTTCTTCTCACACCACGTGTGTCAGAGGTACAGTGGATCACAACAAATGGTGTCTGGTTATGGGGTCATGCTTTACCTGCTCTTCTCTGCCTGATATGGGGCAACGTTTGGTATCTGGACTTGTGGAAGCATCACGACATGAGATCTCTGTAGGATGCCAGATGAATGTGATTCCACTAACTTGCTGAACAGGTAGATCCAGCATGAAGCCTGACCTTTCGTAGTAATGGCTGTGAGCACCTTTCTGAACTATGAGCAGTTTGGCGTCAGGTCTTGTCTGGTTGGGCAGCAGCACAACAGCTTTACTGGCAGACATGTAAGAATCTGGACACTGCCTCTTTTTGCATTTAAAAACTTCAAAATTTTTTTATCCCTATTTCTTCAAATCCCCAGGAAAAATGCAACAATGAAAATCTATTGTTTGCCTCTGATTTCAAGCTTCAAAGCTTTCCCCTTTGGATGGCTTGGTGTGCCTGGTCATAATGCATAGTGTGCAACACCTGAAACAGTTCAGTCAGCAAGGCCAGATACCGCCAGAAAAAAAATGTGTAAACATTTGCAATTTAAGTGGTGAATAACCAAACACAGATACTAAAACAAAGTAAACTATGTCAGCATAGAATTATCTTCATAGCTCAGTCAAAGAGTAATAAATTCTTTCTTATTATTGCTTTGGTACATATTGACACAAACTTGTGATCGTTTCAAAGTATTAGGCTGTTGTCATTTCTGGCCTCAGTCATAAACCAGTAATAAGCTGCATACAATTAGTCTGTATAGATGTTTGCATTGTGTGTTATATTGCACAAGCTGACAGGAATGGAAATCCTGGCTAGAGATTAGTTGATTACCTACTAGTTTGAAGAAAGCTAAGTAGCTACAAAGGGAGAGCCATAAGTTTCACACTTTATTGAGGAATAGAGTTGTCTACCTACCAGAGTAGACTCCTGATATAAAAATTGATGTGTTTATGTACCAGTGGAAGGGATATTTTTTTTTTTATTAGGAGGACTAAGGTCAAATAAGATCATTAGAAGGCACTTTCTTGAGGCAACCTTAGCATAAAGAGATGCACTATTGTTGTCGTAGATTTTTTAACTTTGTCTATTGTATGTGTAATATTTCTAACTGTTTTTTTATTTTATGGACAATTACTAAGCTTAGCCTGCTTTGATTAGTGAGTTAAATGAACTAGAAAACAACATGATACTCCTCTTCCAAGGATGTGGGATAAATAAAAAAATAAAAATAAATAATAATAAATTAATAATAAAAAAAGCCAAGGGGCACCTGAAATATTTCATCTCCTCAGCATGTCTTCCACACTTCAGGCAAAGGATCTCAGGCCCCTCTTAGAGCTGCATGGGCAGTGGGAGAGTGGGCATCACCAGGATCACTAAGATGCATTTTAGCAGCGACAGCTGATGGGACTGAAGGTTCTTGCATGCAATAAAATACTAGGATATAATTCTAAGCATGCAGGCACACAAAAGATGTGTCACATTTGAGAAAAGGGGATTTTCCAGCTTGCGTAGGAACTTGTAAATGATGAGTGAGAAAAAACTCAGTATCTTGAAAGAAGGCATGAAAGTTGGTCTCCCAACCAAACAGCCTGATGATACTTTCAATTTTGATGTCAAGTTCCTATAAATTATTCAAATTCCATTAATTTCATTAAACTTTCAGGCACACACTCGTGATGTTTTAGAACATAAAAATGTCCTCCATGTTCATGTGGAGTATGACATGGGTGACTTCCCTGAGATGATATACACAGCAAACTGCTGAACCAAATCTGGGACACTGTTCTTGTGAAACCAGTGGAAAGCCTTGTCTTTTGAAAGGCATTGTTACTTCAAATGGCTAATCCCATGAGACAAATCGTATATTACTGTCCTTGTAGTTTAGCAGGTAGATTCTAAAATGTTCAATGGAACATGCCATTTTCTGCTGCCAGAGAAAATACCACATGCCTGGAATTGTGGATTTCTTACAAGGCGCCAAGTAACTGGTGGCACATGCTCTGAAGTCCCCTGTAGGTCCATCAATACTGGTCTGGCAAAGACAAGGACCTGCAGAGAAAGAGTAATTTGGAGACATTCAGGTAAAAAAGGGTCTAAATAATTTCTATAATCTTTACCTTTTTCCCCCTTTACCTCACTTCCAGATACTTCATGGATTATTGGTGTCAACTGGAGTTGACTTTAATGATTCAGAAGTTTGATCATATATGTATCAATTTGTGTTTCCATCATGTGTTGTGTTACTTTTGACACAAAGTAAAAGCATGGCATAGAATCACTGAAAAAATCTGTCAGTGACTGTTTTATTCCATTTCTATAGAAAAAGAGTCCGTACAGCTCTCATAGGAAGAGAGAGGGAGTCCTTTTCAGACATTTCTGAAATTTAAATAACTCCACAGTCTTAGCACAGACTGTATGAAACAAATGTATAGAGTCTTCTCCCCTCAGATGCTTTGGGGTCCTTTTCTCAGTAATCCTCCCAGTGTAGTTATGGTAGCTTGCAAAACATTGGCAACAAGTGTGAGCCAGTAGTCAGCATATTTTTTGTGTTATGTTATGAATTTGCAACACTCCTCTGTGCTAGGAGGATAGAATTCAGTACAGCTTGGGAGCTTGGTTCTGGAATGTGCTATGTCTTCATAGAGGAATGAGTTCTACTTTCAGTCAAAACCCTAGGAAAAAAAAGGGAGTTATTGGTATTTCTTCTTGAGGTGGTGAACTTTCTAATTTCATTACTACTTTTTTTTTTTTCCTCCAGTTATTCTGTGTTTGTTTGTATGGACATTAGTTAAGTCCATAAGAAAAAAGGCAAGTGGAAATCATTATACTAAAAATAATCATTGTACTAAAAATTGTAAAGAACTTGAAGTCATTCAAAGCAAGATGCTTCCTAAAATATGCCATAACCTGTCATTTGTGGAAACCATGATGCTGTTAGGAGCTCTCACTAATGCAAGGAACAGCTCATCATTCAATTCACCACACACTGAAAAAAATCCATGCATTGTTATTTATTATTCTTCTTGATGTATACTGATGGCTTCACAGAAGACATGGGAAAATGTGTCATTTATTCATGGGCCTTTCAATGTATGTTTCAGCTGTATCACTGTAATAGGGACAAAAGTAGAGGCTGCAGTGGATGCATCCCTGTATAAACTAATGCACATGTGATTGTTCATGGTAGTATTGAGGAATGCAATCTCATGCTGCTGTTGGTCCCTTCATTCTTAGTCATATACTCTGAAATTTCTGAACAAAACCACTTTTCATCTCCAAACAGCCAGTTGCATGCTCCTTGATAGTAGCTTTTGGATGCACATAATTTGTATGCCATACCATTGTGAAGACAGATGTTGGTTCATGCCAGATAACCATAAAGGTCTCGACAATTTTATTTCAGTTTTGCTTTATCTATTAGTGCAATTGTGTGTTTGGTTTTTGTGCCGAGCCAGCTAGCCAAATTTTCAGGAATGGAAAGCAGCTGTATTTTAGACAGATTTGATGAGGCTCTACTGTGTGTGGCATATTCAGGGAGCAGATCCTCCATGGGCAGAGGTGAACCTGATCGACGAGCACATGCCAAATTTACTCACAGTATTTTGCGCTACTTCTTTAAGGTCTTCAATATGTACATTTCATCTTAAGGTACAACATGATCCTGAGTAATGTTCACTGAAATTGTGCATGGAAAACAAGGGCACATGTCAAGATATAGAAGGACGGAGCAGCTGAGCCAGTGTGCCCACTGGATCTTTAACACCTTATGGCATACCAAGGTTGTGGCAAGTTGCTCCCATCCACAGGTCCTAGGCTCCATTCTGTTGTAGTAAGCAGTATGGAGCTGGCTCTTTAAACATATCCACTGCTGAGATGCCTCTGTATTGAGACTTTTCTAATACAGTTGATCAGCAAGCACTTCCCCTAATTATGAACTTCCCTGTGTTCATAATTAACATCTACACTTATATGAGTTAGCTCAAATTTTTAGTAAGGCTTCAAAGCATCCAGGTCTGGGGAGTGCATCAAGGAGGATATAAATATTTTAAAGGGTGGCATGTAAAAGACATTATGTGCACTTGGAGAATATAATGAAAGTATATTACTCCTGATAATGTTTTGAGTTAAACTGTTGACAGTTTATTACATTCTAAGATACATATACCTGCAGTATAAAATTCTTTGGTTCATGGAATTTAAATACCGAAACCTTACAAAACATTTTAAATTTCTGGTTTCTAACTCCTAGCCAAGTCAGGTGCTTGAACATATATCTAAATATGTTAATATGGCTTATATGAATGCAGGCAGTTGCCAAAATCCATTATAAAACCAAAACCTTCTTTAGTAAATAAATGAAAAAACAGCTTTTGTATAAATATCTTTACACTTTTTTGCTAAACCTGTTCTAAAAAAAAGTCACTTTTGCAGAGGAATGAAATGTCGTGATATCATAGAAACAGAAGGAGGTCAGGAAACATATAAGGAAATTGAGACTTTCAGTGGGTTGTCTTATCTTTCTGTTTTTGCTGAATTTACACCAATATCATGTAAGTCTAAACTTTGTTTAATCACCATGTTCACATATAAACTTGCACTGGCCAAGCAGAATGACTTTTCCATCTGATTTAAGCCAGCATATTGGATCAATGCTGCTGATGTTTTACATCAGCGGAGAATAATATCTGTACTATCCAGCTGGCATGCTATGAGAAAAAAAAGCCAGGGTTTTCTTCAACTCCTTACCTTCCTTCCACAATGGGAAGCAGAAATGCAGGGTACATCTGCCTTAACACAGTCATAGCTGAATGTGGTGGGCAAGAAATACTTGAAAGAGATATGTTTGGGGTCATGTAATACACAATATTTGTTAGGGTTCATTGACACCTGCTCTTCACCTACGAAGTATTATCATGCTTCCATGATGGAGTTAAGCTCACAGCATTTTTGCAGACTCCCCAGGGAGCCTGTGTTTTTACTTTACACCATAATACCTGAAAAACAATCAAAGCAAACTCTTGGTATGTTTATTCAGAATTCATTTTCTCTTTCTCTTTATAATCCTGCAATAATTTCTTCATCTCTTTCTATTGATCTAGAGGGGGGAAGCTTAGTACTGTGCTACAGTCACCTGTTCCTTGGGGAAAGAATAAAAAATCCCAGAAAAAGAAGGGGAAGGAAAAAACAAAACAAAACCAAAAGCCCTGAAGATTGACTGGGGGCCCTGGTGTATTCCTTCTTACAGCAGAGCATCATTTAAGTCTATGTTCTTCCATCTGCCTTGTTTGCAGCAAATAGCTGCCCATGATGTGGGGTCAGGCCGGCGCTGCGGCCTGGCGGCCATGCTCGGCCTGCCGGGGCCCGGGGCAGCCCCTGGGGCTCTCAGCCTCCCGAGCTGTCAGGGCTCCGAGCGACAGGTTGTCTCCCGGCCTTAAAACATCCCTGCAAAGCTTCCCCTCCTTCCCTTCCCCCCTCCTCTTGTTGACAGTCTGCTTGAAACAAGACAGATGCTGGAGTAGTTTTCTTTAGACTCGTGTAATTCCACAAGGCCCAGTGCACCAAATACAATTCCACCCGTCTTTTAAGAGGCCAAGTTGAGGAGGCAGTCATGTTGTTGTGGGGAGGACAAGAGGTCCCTTATGCTAACACAAATATTTCCAGATGAATTTGATGCTGTCGGTGTGCCTCCCTTATGTTCTTTGCCCACAATAAACAAACTACTTTACAAGTTCCTAGAGAAACCAAGGAAAAGTGTCTGGGGTCGCATTTTTCAAGACACCTACCTTTCAACTGTATTTAGCTGAATATTTTATAGTCTTTTAAAAGAGCACAGGCTTACCAATATGACACATAATTTCCCCTTGCATCACTTTAGCCTTAGAACACAACAGTGCTCTCTGTAGATTTGTTTGCATGAAAATAAGATTTATCTTGTAAACAGAACTAAATGACTTATGAGAACTTATCTTAAAATGCCAGTTTTATGTCACTGCCACCTTTGCAGGCTGATTCTATTCATGGTGCAAATCCAGAGCCATTTGTCATAGATATTATGTCCAATAGAGTACATTTTAAAAATATAACCTCTAAATAACCCATAAATTGTAATGTCCTCTCTGTGTACTTTGTCATCCTGTAATCACAAGGAAGCACATTTTCACTCAGGGCCAACCTTTTCTGATCCTAACTGCCTTTTGTCACAAATGACAGATAATTTCTGTATTCACTTCCTAAATTACACCTGCACCAGGAGAAAGGAAGCATACCCTTTCACGATATCTTCTCCCTTCCTGCTGTTCCTACTTTCTGTCTTTTGCAAACATAGCGCAGGCACTCAGTATTAGAAAAATTTCCTTTGAGATGATCCTGCCCTTGGCCCTCTCCAGAGGAATAAAAAAAAGATAAAATTAGTGAAGAAACACTGAAATCTTCCTTGCTCACCATCACTTTTGCCATGCCTGATCTCCTCGAATAGTTGCTTTTCTTCATCAGAAGTTGCAGAATTTAGAATGGTGAGAGGCACATTTTAAACCACTGAGTTGACAGAAAAGGGATTTTATTCTTATGTTTTCTTCATTTTTCACACCAGTCAGGGAGGGCCTTTGAGCTGTCTGCATACACAAGTAATCAAACACTTTGGGGGTCACACGTATCCTGAAGCTGGCCTGCATGGCATTCTCCCTTCTCTGTATGGTTCCCAACATGCTCACAAAGAGCACATTGGCAAAAGACATCAGCTAATGACTGAACCTATTCTTAGATGCTCATTGCTAAATGTCTTTTGGTGGTCATGGCATTTTCAACTGATTCCTGTTATTATTCAGATAAATGAAATATATATGGACCCTCATAGCACCAGCAATGACATCAAGTCTTTTTCTCTGATCTAGACAGCTTCCTGTGCCTCTCACAGATTTCTTGAATATCTTACTTTAGGTATTGCATCCAAATCTGAATTGACAAGTCAGCTACTGCCAGTAGGGCACACTGAATCTTATCCAGGTGCATCACAGAATGATTTACACTAGCACTAAACTTCACGCACATGGCCTGCACCCCACTGAACTCAGCATGCACAGCTAGAAATGAGGAAAAGGAGGCTCTGTCACTAGAGCACAAGTGATTTTTCTTTTCCCATACTAGCAGCAGAGTGTTACGGTTATTTTTGACCTTAAAATTGTCATGGTTTACTTACTTATTTATTGTTCTGAAAATCAAATCCTTCTGAATCACTCCTTCTATTTTGCCTGGCTGCAGAGCATCCAGATAAAATAGTGGATGAGCACTTTGGGATCTTTCAGATGTGTAAACTAAGCCTGGATATCACAGTGCAGAGACCCCACAATATAAAGTCACTGAGTTAATTTCCACAATTTAAAAAAAGTGACCTTCTCAGCCAGAAAAAATTTATTAGCAGTACAAGTACATACCATAACTTTTAGGCTCCTCAAGCCTATGCTTTGCACTGAGCACAGGCTCAGTGGGGTACCAGGTTGTGAAGTGAAGATTCAAAATTACATGAGGGTGTGAGAGATTTAGATCGTGCTCTGTGCTGCTTGGGCAACCTAAATCCTCTGTGGGATTACTTCACAAGAACAGCACAAGTTGTCTTTCCAGAACTAAATCTACACTGTTTTCAGCCCCAGCCTCAACCTTTCTTATCTGTGCTACTGCATAACCAAGTGTCAATGACTGGTGCTCTTCCTGTTGGTTGAATCCATCCCTAATCTTTTCTTGCACAGTGTGAGGAAGGCTGAAGTAAATATAATAAATACTCTAACTATGTTAGAGTGCTCTAACATAATAAATACTACTAAATACTAACAAATACCGCTCTAACCTATGTTAGAGTTTCTTTACATCCTTTGCATAACCTGGTAAATGACATAGTAGTATTCAAGAGGCAATTAATGTTTTTTAATGCAATAGAGGATGTAAGAAATGTATCCTAAGCACAGGGTTATGCTCTGAACAATGAAGAGAAAAAAATAGTTGAATGCGCT
Organism: Melospiza melodia melodia; assembly: GCF_035770615.1. Taxonomy (NCBI): domain Eukaryota; kingdom Metazoa; phylum Chordata; class Aves; order Passeriformes; family Passerellidae; genus Melospiza; species Melospiza melodia. Next base: position 72,843,751 of record NC_086226.1, on the reverse strand, counting down.
TTGTTTCTCTGTACTGAACAATAAAATTAACATATGAAAAATATGTGATCATAATGCATATGGACATTTGCATAACCTTGTGGTTGGTGTAACTAGACTTTTGAAGTCATGGTACACCAAAACAAACACAACTGTAACTTCAACAAGTTTGAAAGTCTGTGAAGATTTCAATAAAGGAACCGACCAGGTTAGTAGAGATTATATTTTTTTCTCAAATGGCTTTCACATACATCTCTATGGACAGCAATATTTCTTCACACCATATAGGAAAGCACAGATTAGATTATAGAAAAGTACTACAGTGACTTATGAATGTATATTTTAAAATTATTTTTGCTATTACATTGAAATCAATAGCTGCAATTTATGAGGACTAACATGATTCCAAAGTCACTGTTTTTCTGTCTCTTCTATGTCCTTCAGTAAATTGAAAAAGTCATGAGCTTATTTAACTATTTTGTACAGCATTTGGATTTGGTTTTGACAGTGGGCTATAAACATTAACCTTGTTCACAGCAATCCGTACCATGCCTTTTGAAAGAACTCTTCTATGCTGCTTTGTGACACCTTTGAAAAATATGGTACCATCAACAAAAAGCCTTCCTGAACTTTGAAGAATATTTTAAAAGTATGTACTTTAACTTAAGTAGCAGAAATTACAAATTTGGCCTTCTCCGTTAAAATTCAAGATTTCAGAGATGGTGAGAGAATCCAGGGTACCGCTGTTAGGACTCTGTTAGTGTTTTCCGGGTTGTGCAGTGCAGTGGAAACTTCCTAAGTTATCCTTTAGGAAACCAAGTCTCTATCCACTTCAAGAATGCTCAGAATTATAAGAAGCGAATGCTTCAGTTCATAAAAATCTGTCTGGATTGCTCAGAATGAAGTCTTTCAGTGATTTTTTTCCTGCTAAAATGCATCAAACTGAATAACTGAGCTGTATTATTGCTATTCAAGGAAAATCTACCTAGTGATTAGAAAATGTCATTAAAAGCAAAATGATTGTCTGTAAAAGTCTTTCCCTGACAAAATGTGTTGACCTAAATGATATTCCTCAAAGGTAAGTCAGAGTGTTATGTGATGTTCTCTTATCGATTGTTGAATCTATGTGTACCTCTGGGAACATAAACCACAAAGAAATGTTTTGAAAGGAAAAAGAGTGACCTTTTATATGTAGGCATTTTAATACTATGAGATGCTGAAATAAGTATAACAAAGGAAGGGGAAAATATATGTGAAAATGTGGGTATTTTTATTTATTTTCAGGGTGAAATCAGAGTTATAATACAGCACATGCCATCTACACTGAAAGCTATAACTTCAAGCCAGCCCTTTATATTCATGCAGTTTATACTGGAGAGGTAAAATAGCAATCTGTTGTATAGAAAGCACGAGAGTCCCATCTGGGATGATAAATAAAGTGTTGCATCATTGTCGTTGTTAGGAAACCTAATTCCTACAGTGATTTTTTTGCAATCCTTCTATATATATTTTTTTTTAAATGGAAAAAATCTGGAGTTTTTTGTTTGTGTGATGTTTGATAAAGGAGTTGTATTGTTTATTAGCCAAACCAACTCTCATATTGTTAAAAGAGGAGGCTTTGTAGATGCTGTAACAGTAGAAGGAAATTGAATTAATTTTATGCAACTGAAATAACTTGAAGATCATGATTACTTTAAGTGCAATATTTGAGTAATGTTACTGGAAAGCTTATTTCTGGCCATCTGTCAGACTGACTTATATAATGCTCGGTTTTATACAAGCCTAACAGGGAGCACCATGTGACTTATTCTTCATCAGTTTCTTTATGGTCTAAAAGAGAACTAAACAATCCATCCTAAGCCTAATGTATTCCAAATCCCAAGAGGAGGAAGGAGGGTAAGTGTGGATCTATAGAGGGTTATGACCTTTAAGAGAACTCCAATTACAGGTATGGTAGGTAATTTCTCTTGGATCTCTACACTCCTCAAGACTAAGTGGTTACTATTCCTGTGTTCAAGATATGGCTATATAAACTTACATATATCATGAAAGTGCACCTAAATATTTTAGCTGGAATATATTTTGGACATGGTATTAATGAATCATAGAAACAGTTTAACACTGAAAAATTAAACACAGCAGAGTGGAAATAACAAGGCATTTATATTAGAAGGACTTTTTGTAACATAGTACAAATATCAATATATTTTGTTTAGACAGGATATTCCATCTGTGTTTTGTATCTTGTATGGCCAAGTTATAGTAGTCATAAAACTGAATAAACTGAGATGAGTAACTAGTGTAACAAAGAACTAAATCTAATGGCTGGATACAAAGTCTTGACAAGGGTATGGAGAGACTTAAATCTTCAGCTTTCCTTCCAACAAAAAATAATTTTTCTTTTTCCTTAGAAATAAAAAACTTGGTTATTTCCAAGTAGATAAATTTTTCTGCATTTTAAAAATCCTAGCTGCAATTAGAAATACAGTACAGAAAAAATACAGTGCACAATATTTCCAGTCTGTTCTTGGACAAGAAAGAAAGGGAAGAGGAGCAAATAAGGACAGGCTTCTTAATATTTAGCCAGAGCTTTGTGGCTTCCTTACCATGGCATCAAAGACAGAAACCAGTACACAGATTTTCCCCCCTCCATATCTGGATGACAGAATTTCCTCACTTCTAGAGTCACCACTTGTGTGAATTTACCTAGTAATTACCTCTGCTCCTTAACAGCATTTGTAGGCAGAGAGAAAGCACTCTGTGATGACCTGGAACAATGCAAAAGCCTGGAATAATTTTTTTCTTTGGAGCAGAATATTTGCAAACCCAGAAGCTGCATGCTGGTAGTTCATGTGATTCTATTTAATTAAAAATATAATTGATTTCCCTGTGACTGAAGATTTGAATGTGCAGAGGTTAGAAAAAAAGAAATACTGCATGACAGTGTGTTGCAGCAGAAGAGGAGGGAAGGCCAAGAAATGCTTAGGGCAGAAGCTGGGGTGACTTCTGTCTGTCCAGCAGATCTGTTTGGCCCGCAGGTTGAGAGCACAGGTGAGAGCAGGCCAGTGCAAACTAGAACTCAGCAAAGCAAGTGCTTCAGCAGAGGAAGAGGTGGGGCAAGAGATGCTCTCCTGGTCTGTTGGAGAAAATGGCTGGAAGGAAGGAGGAAGAAAGAAGTGGCTGGCATAGGAGAGCACTGCAGAGAAAAGTGGGGTTTTGATGCTGCCCAAAAATTCTCCCAACATCTTCAGGGTGCTGTTGTATTGAACAGATGTATCATGCCACCAATATGACTCCTTGCCAATATGACACCTAGCCACATCTCCTTCTTCTGTCTCATCAGCAGTACGCTTACTCTGCCAAAAGAGTGTCCCTCCAGAAGGCTATCCAGGTGAGCTGATTTTTCACGTAGGCACTCACTCAGCTCCAGCACCTGCCTGTTCTCTGCACAGCAGGAGCACCTGCCCCTCTCCCACCCTTTGTCACCCCGTCCCAGTAGCCAGAGCTGCCTGAGCAAGGGTCACTGGGGACTCTGCTGTAGCAGCCACCCCCCAGCCCCACGGCCTGCGGGCCACTCTCCAGCCCCTGTACCTTGCCCTCAGACCTCTCTGCTCTCACTGCAGCTGTACTTTTCCACAGAAACAATTTCAGGGGCTGTTGTCATGTGCAGTGGTGGTTGCTATTTCAAGAATTGAGGCAAGTTGTTATGGTTTTCACCCTTTGGTTTATTTCTTAAGTTTTATCTTCCTTTTACAGTGCTATGAATGTTGTCACCTGTGCTTTCGCAACAGTACAGAGAATTTGCACTATTTGCACTATAGGAATTACTCCTGCCTAGACACAGTTGCTTGGTTTTTGCTTTATTTGCATTTTATTGCTTTTTGGAACATTTTTATGCATCTTTGCTGGTGTTATTTCCCTTTAATGTTTTTGCTTTTTTTACTTAAACCACCTTGTTTTTATTTGTACTATTGACTTTTCCAGTTTGTTCATGCAATCTGTTTGCATTTGATTAGTATTCTTGACTCTCTTTGCATTTGATAACATGGTTTGCACAATTAATTCCAGGTAAATGTTTCTGCATGACTGCACTGTTTGCACAACCAGCCTGCCTTCCAGGTGAGAGGAAAAAGGAGTAGGATAGCACACAGATCTCTACAGAGCCTTTTGCCTTCCCTACACTTCCACACAGTGATTTTGGAAGAGAGAAGGTGGAGGGGGGCAAAAATGACCAAAGAATAAGGCAAGAGCAAATGGGAGATGGAACCATAGGTAACAATGACAGAAAAAAAGAAAAAATCTTAGAAAACAGGAGATGCCAAGCATTTTTAAGTTCTGCACAAAACAGTGATTTAGACTTTTGTTGTTCTCATAAGTAGCAAAAAGAAAAATTGATCCTGTCACTCTCCTTTGAGTGGATAATCCCACCTCCGTTTCTAGAAAGTAGCAAAAAAATATTTAATTGACTGAGTCAGCAATTGAATGCAATCAAAAAATCTTTCTGTCTTTTTTTTTTTTTTACTTGTTTTGTACATTAAAATAATTGTGTAGAAGATGGTGAAAGGCTTAGAGGGAGAAGCCATTCAAGGAGTGGCTGAGGTCCCTTGGTGTATTCAGCCTGGAGAAGGGGACACTGAGGGGAGACCCCACTGCAGGTTGTGAGGGGAAGAGGGGCAGGCACTGATCTCTGCTCTGTGGTGACAGGGACAGAACATGATGGAGTGGGCTGAAGTTGTTTCAGGGGAGGTTTATGTTGGGTGTCAGGAAAAGGTTCCTCTCCCAGAGGATGACTGGGCACTGGAACAGGCTCCCCAGGGATGTGGGCACAGCATCAGCCTGACAGAGCTCAATAAGTGTTTCTGGACAATGCTCTCAGGCACATGGTGAGATTTTCAGGACTGTCCTCTGTAGGGCTAGGAGATGGACTTTGGCGATTCTTGTGGGACCCTTCTAACTCAAAATAGTCTGTGATTGTATGAGTTCATTTTGTTTTGTAATTTTTGTAATTATCCCTTCCCTCTTCTGTCCTATTGCACTGTGTTTATCTCAACCCATGAGTTTTACCTTTCGTCCAGTTCTCTTCCCCCATCCCTGTGGGGGACAGAGAGTGAACAGCTCTGTAGAGCCAAGCTGCCTGCTGGGTTAAACCACAGCAGCTGTGAGTGCCTTTTGAAGCACTCAGGGAGCACACAGAGCTACTGCCACACACAGCAGGCACCACTCTGCCGATGTCCAGGGCTCCTGTGGCTGTCACCAAGAGGTCACTCTGAGCTAGAGCTGTGGGACATGCTGGTGCCATGCAGCTGCCCGTGCCCTGAGCACGGTCACACACCAGCCAGCAGCCACCACGGTCTGAAAGCACACACACGGCACCTCTCAGGGCTGAAGCCCAGGACAGCCCACAGGAGAGCAGACAGAAAGCAGCATCCGGTCCATACCTGTGGTGCACTCTTTAGAGAGCAGGCATGCAGGATTCTTTGCTTTGGAATCTGCATCACATCAAGCCTGTGAATTGCAAACAGGCATTGTGTTCTCACAGATTACTATGAGGACCTTGCTGCTCCAAACAGGTCGAGAGGAAAGCTGGAGCTGTCAGAAGAAGTTGACAAAAGACTAAGACAGTTTGTTTTTCCTGGCAGGTAAGGGAAGGGTGTATTCATTCGCTGATTCAATAGACAAAGGCTGAGCTCAGAAGAAAGCCCAGGGAATACTTCTCTGTGCCTGTAAACACGAACACATTTTCTTGATTCTCCCCACTTTGTTGCCTGCTGAAGGTGGTGGTGCTTGTGATGCTTGCGACCCACTGGCAGCAGCATAGTGACCAGAATATAAACATGGACTGAGAAAAAACATGAGCAAAGAATTCCCTAGAGAGCAAATAGGCTCGAAGCATGCCAGAGTAGAAGACTGTGAGCAAGGGGCTACACCAAACAGCCAGACCACTTTCCACAGCTTCTTCCTTGGGGAATGTTCAACAATGGCTCAAAAACTGCAATGTGCACCTTCTAATTTCACAGAATCACAGGATGGATTCAATGGAAGATAGCTCCAGAGACCACCTTGTCCAACTCCCCTGCTGAAGCAGGCTCACCTAGTGCAGGTTGTGCAGGATTGTGTCCAGATGGCCTCTGAAAATCTCCAGAGAAGAAGACGCCACCACCTCTCCTCACAGCCTGTACCAGTGCTCTCCCACTTTCACAGTAAAGAGGTTTAATCTCGTATTCAGATGAAACTTCCTTTATTCCAGTTTGTGCCTGTTGACCCTTGTGATATCACTGGGCAGTGGAGAGAAGAGTCTGGCCCCACCCTCCTGAAATCCACCTTTAAACTATCTGTAATAAATATTTAGGTAATGTTAATTATGTGTTTAAAGTAGGTACCACAAAAATAATTTAGAGGGAGTAAATACCTTCTAATGAACTAAGAAGTAATACTGAAGACTTGTCAGCTTTGTGTGAGCGCTTTACAGTATATGCATTTGCATAAGACACTGTCACTGGAGCAACTTGATAACCTTTTGCAAGCCAGTACAATGGGTTTGTGCCCAGACTTAGCTTGACAGCTACAGTGAACAGAGTTGTTGTGTTTGGAATTTGTACATAAATAATTCAAAGATCTGTTGGTAAACATGGTTCTCTCCAACAATTTGTCCAAGCTCACCTTTTGCTTTTTCTAAATTCCTTGGATTTGCATAATCTCAATTTTTAAAAATGAAATAAAAATTTTAGCATGGGTTAAAAGCTAATTTACCCATTTTTGATGTCTAAGTAGCACCAGGGGTAATAATATTCCAAAGGAAATTGACTAAAATACTTACCAGATATATTAAGCCATAGGATAATTTCCAGATAAAGAGATTATTTTAAAAAATGTTTTACAAATACACTAATAATCCTTTTTCTTTCATGTTGTGTAGAGTATTTTTAACATTCTTTCTTCACTTATCTACCAGGATTTCATACATTTTTAAATTTGGTATTTTCCTATGGGACTGCTGATCATTTCTAACGATAGATGCTCCATTAGGCTCCCCTTTTGACCTTTGTTCTAATCTAAGAAGCAAGTTTCAGAGCTACCTTACACTTAATTAAACTGAGTCTCTGTTCTGAAGTGAGTGGAGTTACAGAAATGTTTAGTACAAAGGAATCTGTCTGTAGGTGGCTGCAAATGTTTTTTTTAGCTAATATATTAATTAGATTGTTTCCACAGAAAAAGACCTGAAGAAGGGGGAGAGCCAGCTGGTTTAAACCTGCTTACGTACTTTTCAGTCACAGCACAGAACACAATTTCATGTTGGGTAATGTTGTTTAAGCCTATAAGCCAGGCAATGGTCTGGAGTCCATGCCTTGAAAAACAAACACAGTTTAATGTTGTCATACAGATCTCTCATTCTCTCCCTCCCCTCCCTTCATCTCCTTCCTCTCCCTCTCTTTCTTTTCTTTTCTCTTTTCTTTTCTCTTTTCTTTTCTTTTCTTTTCTTTTCTTTTCTTTTCTTTTCTTTTCTTTTCTTTTCTTTTCTTTTCTTTTCTTTTCTTTTCTTTTCTTTTCTTTTCTTTTCTTTTCTTTTCTTTTCTTTTCTTTTCTTTTCTTTTCTTTTCTTTTCTTTTCTTTTCTTTTCTTTTTTCTTTCCTTTTTTCTTTCCTTTTTCCTTTCCTTTCCTTTCCTTTCCTTTCCTTTCCTTTCCTTTCCTTTCCTTTCCTTTCCTTTCCTTTCCTTTCCTTTCCTTTCCTTTCCTTTCCTTTCCTTTCCTTTCCTTTCCTTTCCTTTCCTTTCCTTTCCTTTCCTTTCCTTTCCTTTCCTTTCCTTTCCTTTCCTTTCCTTTCCTTTCCTTTCCTTTCCTTTCCTTTCCTTTCCTTTCCTTTCCTTTCCTTTCCTTTCCTTTCCTTTCCTTTCCTTTCCTTTCCTTTCCTTTCCTTTCCTTTCCTTTCCTTTCCTTTCCTTTCCTTTCCTTTCCTTTCCTTTCCTTTCCTTTCCTTTCCTTTCCTTTCCTTTCCTTTCCTTTCCTTTCCTTTCCTTTCCTTTCCTTTCCTTTCCTTTCCTTTCCTTTCCTTTCCTTTCCTGAATTGTAACTAATGTTTGGATACATTCTGATAACATCTCTTCTATGTAAGTTCCAGATTGCACAAGATCAGGATATTTTTCAGAGTCACATTTTTGCCTTACAGCAAAATGTTGATACAATCAAGACTGGCTAGATTACAAGCAATCACAATTTTTTAGAGTCATGTTTCGTATTAACACAATAAATCTATCACCTGAGCAGATAAAATTATACAATGGATAAAATCTTATAGTTATTTGTTTACAAAACTGCCAGGATGATTCTTAGGATCTTATTTCATGATATCCATGTAGACATAGCTGATAAAAGCACTGGGTAAGATTACGGTTTTGTTCTGCCTCCAAGAAAACATGTAGTATTCTTCCTTTGTTAGAGGAAGTTGCTGTGCCTTGGCTTTTCTGTTGATGTCTCCAGACTGATGACCGAACACTCTTTTAGGGCACTGGCAGCAGCTATAAAACAATTTCAATGTTGTGCTCCCTCTTTTCCAGGCGCGGGTCCCCGGCCCGCGGGGGCGGGTGGGTGTCGGTGTTCCCTGTGGGAGCAGAGCTGCCGTGTGAGCCCGACAGGGAGAGCATCTCCATCCCAGGCTGTGCCTGCTTTCACAGCGGATGGGTGAGTGAGGGCTGCTTGGTGCATTGCCTCTCGGGCAGAGAAGCCCAGCCCTACCCTTGAGTTACAGCAGCCCCAGGCAGCTCCACGGGCTGGGCAGAGTGTCTGCAAAGCTGCCCCGCAGAAAAGCACCTGGGGGCTCACAGCAGCTGAACACCAGCCAGCAGTGCCCAGGCGGCCAAGAAGGCCAGTGGCATCCCGGCCACTCTCAGCAACAGCATGGCCAGCAGGAGCAGGCAGGGATCCTTCCCTTGTACCTGTAAATAGATATTTATTTACCATTTGCTTTCATTGTAGATCTACGTGAAATACGTCTTTGGGATTTTTAATTGAAAGTGCTACCGGGTGATCTGTTTTGTAGTTGCTCATTACAATACTTAAAAGAAAATAAAAGACTTTGTGATTGGATTTGTACTCTTCTGTCCTTAGTGTGTTTACATTCCTATTGATTCAGTTAATGCATCCATCAGGGAAATAAAAATGTTAGGCCTCATTTAATTAAACCAAATTACTTCTGTGACTTTTACATATTTTTGCTTGGTTTTTTTTTTCTCTTATGGGAGCTCCATTAACATATGTTGAGCTTTGCATTTTGTTTATAACCAAAAAAATAAGTGCACAATGTAATTTTGGTGAATTAGAGCCCCATGTTACTTATCAGACATTACAGATCAAAAAGCACTAAGTGAACATCCTTTGAAGTAACATTTAACTTTAGAAAATAATCAAAAAACTGGACGAGCTAAAATTATTTGTTTTGAATATTTCCTGCACTATTTCTTTTTGTACCAACCTCTTTGCACATTTAGAACTGTATCTGACCACAAAGTAAGTGCCAGATATAAAAAGTCTTAACTGTAGACAAGGACCAGGTAAATATCTGTAGGTAAATATCTACACAATATAGTTACTAGTAGTAGAATGATCCCACATTACATGCAATCTGTGGGATAGAAGAAGGTTTTCTGGAGCATGAATTCCAGAATTCACAGGCTTGCCCTTTGTAAAAGCGATCTTAATTCATAAAAAAAATGGAAGTACCTTGTGAATCCTTGATCTAGAGTTTTTGAAAATCCATTAAAGATTTTGTGGAAAGCGTTTGCTTTAATATGCATTTCTATATGCACCTATGTGGTTATAAAATAGATGAAGTAAGTGGCAAACCATCCTATTACTTGATTATTTGCATTCTGCCATGATCTCAGCATTTCTGTGCACTAGACTTGCCTAGAATTGTCACAAGCAACTTTAGAAGTCACTCAGAATGAACACTAATGGTAAAGAAAACAAGTTCTCCACTACATTGAGCAGTTTTTATAATGTTAATAATTAGATTCTTGGCTATGATAAAATTTCACTATTTCTGTCTAAATTAGAGTTTTCTTTCTTCTATAAATCTTCCAAACTATGCAAAAAGAGGGTCTTGTTCCTCCTGTGAATCTATCCTGAAACACAATTTTCCAAAGGGAAAAAATATTAAAAAGGATTCTCAAATATACAAGAAGTGAATGATTTGTAATAGTGGACAACCCTCTCTCTAATTTCTGCTTGTTTTTACAGCAACTTATAATGGATATATCAGTAACTCGGGAAGACAGAAATTACCTCAAGACACTAATTTGTTTTCAGTAAGAATGTATCTGTGAGTAGTTAGATAAGTACAGAGTGAAAGTTTTACCAGCAGCCATTCTGCAGCAACTTCCTGAGCATCCTGGGAGCACTGTAGCGTCTTTCTGATTACAGAGGGCTTTCATTTTCCTGTAAATTTAGTATGACACAGAATTTTTGAACTAAGTAGTTTTCTACACTATTAGCTGCATGATATAACACTGGGAAATAAGCTGGGTCGCTGGACGTAAAAATTCATCATATAGAGTCTCTTTTTTCCCATATGCAATATGTGTGCAGTTAAAACACATTGTTCACAGACATTACTGTGTTTCACTAACTAGTCTAAGTGAACAAAATATAGTAATAGAGGCTTTAACAACTGAAGTATATTCTCAGAAACTGTCCCCTATTAACACTGCAAGAACAGGAATTCTGTCCCCCAAGACAGTAAAAATCCAGCAGCTCTAGCTCTGACCATTGGAGAGAAACCTATGCGTTCCCTGTAATGATTAATGCTCCTCATGAGTGAGAAAGCTTTTTCTTTCTGCCCAGGTACCTGTTAAGGCTTTCCCAACCCTTAGCACTTTCAGGGTATCAAGAGCTGTAAGCCAGCAGGATGGGCTGAGACACCCGTGCAAGTCACAGGAGCGCATGACAGAAAAAGAAAAGTGGTTCAGCCACCTCTGCTAGGAGTGTGCCAGCACCACAGCTAACCCAAAGAGATTGCAGCCCCGATTAGGCTTAGTGCAGTAATGGAAAACCATCAGATTCATTCAGTATTCAAGGTAAGCAGCTGTATAACAATTTGTTTCACAACAAAAAGTTGACAGAACAAATCCAAAACAACTCTGTGTGCATGTTTACATGGGAAGCTATTGGCATCAGCAGTGCATTTGAAGGTGTGCTTCAAGTCCCTTATGCTTTTTGTAACATTTTCAAATTCATTGCTGTCTTCAAGATGACAGGAAATTCAGGTCTGCCTTCCTCCTGGGAGATCTTTATTCACAGACAAGTCAAAAACCCTTGACAAAAGGCAACCAAGGGAACTTGCTGACCTTTTAGCTGCCTGTCTAACATCAGTGCAAGTATTGCTTCCTGATAAAATGAGAAATTCAATTTAAGGGGAAACATAGCAGGTATTTGAGTAGGCTCTCATTTTATTTTACTTCTTGGGCTGTCTCTCAAGCAGAAAACAAATGTAAATAAACAGGAATTCATTCTTCATTCTTGTGCAGTTACCAGAGCTAACAATGCTGCTCACCGGGGTAACATCATCCTTGCACCATGGCCCACCCTTCTGTCTGCTCTCTTGTTCACTAATTGATGTTTATCTCCCCAAAATAAGACTTGTCATTTAGAAATCCTAGTTTTTTAATATCCCATTATTTTTGTCCCAAGTTTTAGGAAGAAATGATCCCTTCATTGAAAACCAATCATTTATACCAGAGCTCTTTGGAAATTAGCTGATTGTTCCACTATGGTTAACCATACTAAATTTCATTGTTTGGACATCAGATATAATGCCAGCATGCACAAAGCTTGCAGAGTTCTAGAGGTACTCTTGTTTGGCTCCCAACACAGCAAGCACCTTTCCAGTTTGAACCTCTTTTCATCTTCCATATTTGTCCCAACAGAAACATTTGCTTCTTCCATGATCAGTCTGGAAGATCTGAGTTTCATGTTGAAAGCCTTGATTGAAGAATGCACCAAAGAGTGGAGCATCTCTCCTGGGACTGTTCACTGAGAAGGGAAGGCAGCTCAGGGGAATTTTATTAATGTCTGTAAACACTTGCAGGGAGCGTGCAAAGATGATGGAGCCAGGCTCTTTCTGGGGGTGCCAAGTGACAGAACAAGTGGCTATGGGCACAAACTGAAACAGAGGAGATTTCCTCTGGCAGTAAGAAAACTTCCTGCTGGGGATGACCAAGTGCTGGCACAGGTTTCCTGAGGAAGTAGCTGAGTCTTGGAGCACTCAGAAACTAATTCAGTTTCTTAAATGGAAGAAAGTTATAACACAAAGCCGTCATTTGCAAATTAAAGCTTTATTATTTTATTGGACAAGTGGGTCATTAAACAAAAACCTGGGTAATAGTGGACAGCCCTCTGAGTGGCCCTGAGTGGCCCTGCTTGAGCAAGCAAGCTGGACCAGAAGACCTCTGGAGGCCTCTTCTGACCTCAGTTCTCCTGTGATTATGTGCTGCATGAAGGTCATCTGAACCCAGCAGATGTCCTGGGCTCCTTCAAGGAGAAGAGATGTCAATTTATACAGAGGAAGAAAATCATTAGAGAATGGGTCTCCAATTTTGAGAAAGACTGAGAATAGCATTAAAGATGCTTGGATTCACACACAGCGATTTAGAAAAATCTCCCTGTTGTGTTCTGCCAGTATTTTTGTTGATTGGTTGGCTGGTTGGAGGTTTTGGTTTTTGTAGGGTTTCTTTGTTTTTTAGTGTACTAAGAATTAAAACCAGTCTAGAGAAGTTACCTTCTCTGCTTTGGTGTGTACATGGGAATGTACTATTTTGTGTGTATATGGGACACAAATGATACAGAAGTTTCAAAACTAAATTATCTGATGATTGTAGAGAATAACATATGAATATAATTAAATTGTGGTCTGTTTTGAAAACTAACACCAAAACGGGAAAATGTTCAAGTACATTCAAGTCTTAGAGATTTACATATCAGGCTTGATTTGTACATATTTATTGCATATCTAATGCATAACTATTTTTCTTCAAGCAATTATCAATACTAATATCTACTGTAGAGATTCTTATGGAAATTAAAGTAACCAACAATCAGTGGTCAAAGTCAACAAACGAGCTGAAATCTGTGTTCTTCTTTGCTTGTTTGTTCTGTCCTCTCAGTAAAACTGCAGTGAATGTTGATGCATGAGTCCCAGAACTTCTCCCTGTGACATCACCAGTAAAGTTAAAAATGTTAGGAGTAATTATGTTAGGAGTAATGTTAGTAAATGTTATGAGTCCTTCACTCATGTCCACAGTAACAAACATTATCATACATGTCCTGTATGTACAATCCTACAATGCTGAGTCCCTATCATTCTGACTGAGCAGTGAAGATTTTCTCTTATTAGAATTGTAATATTGTAATTTCTGCCTTTTCTACTTGGGCAATAGGATAGGAAAGGATTTATTTGAAGAGACTTTATAAGAGGAAGGAAAAGGGCAAGAAATTTTGAACCATGCTGTCTGTTCTGCAGTGCTTCAATGATGATGTATCTTTGGTTGGCTCATTGAGTTTTTTTTTTTGTTTTTAAAAGGGACTGTTTTAGTATACTGAAGATACCCTAAGGACATAAACCAATCAGATCTTACCAGCTGTTTCATATTCAGGCCACACATCCCACAAGGAATGAAACCTGCCCTCTCAGAACAGCCTCAGCTTCTGTGTGAACAAAGAAAAGGCAAAACAAAATGTCATTAAAGACAAAATGAGCCAGCTGCCTTTCCAGGGAAAGTTGCCTCTTCCATTTGCATTTGCTAAAATGCTGTGCATTGCGGGGCATCTTCCTTCACTCACACATGTGTTCTGTTACCACCCATTAAATTTCATTGCAGTTCTGTGTGCAGAAAAGCAGGAACTTTACCAGTGAGAGGCTGGAATGGATGCAGATAGGTTATTTACTCAGATGTCCATATAATCTTTCAGTAAATTCAAGGGCAGGTTAATCTCTTAAGTAATCAGTACCAAGATTTTATGCTAACCAGAATAAATTCCTGCTCTAGCACTGCTTTGGCTGCTTACACTGCTTATCTGAATCTGAACCATCTGAAGGAATTTAGGTCTTTCCTAAATGTGACCTGAAGGAAATCTCCTCAAAGTTGCAATGGTTGTTATCACTGCAGTGTTCTTGAGTTCTGAATCAACGACATGGGAGCAATTCAGTGGCCATTGAAAAAGAGCATTTTGTACTCTCTGAGAGTGCAACAGGTCCCAGCAGTGCCTGTGGTTCTGTGAAGAAGCATAATTATTGCTCTATTCCAAAAGAATATAGTCACTTCCATGTGAAGTAAAGATGTACTGTATAGCAAAGTTCTCTAGATGCTGCAAATCTTATTCTTTCCATGTCTCATTCTGCAAAAATTTCAACTTTTGAGGTATGGTAACAGTGTCATAGCATAATCTAAATTAAACCAATATAAACTGCTTTCTAAAGCTGACCATGGTATGACATGGATGCATGAACTAGAATAAGGACAGTATAGTAAGAACTGAGAAAAGAGGGAAGAACTAGTGACTGCACAAGATATTCTGAATTTTCAGGAGTAGGCAAAACATACGTACTCACAGTGAATGGGGGTTACGCTGACATTCACCTATATGTTGCACCTTTGTTGCTGAACACAGAAGATGCTGGCGTATTCTGCATTTTCAAACAAGGCTTATTTTGGCCTGCTCTATCTTCTTTCTTACTACAGGTGCCACAACGCCACTTTGGTCCTGGCTGACTGCCAGGCATCCAGCAAATATAATCACCCCAAAGCCAGGTTCTCTTTTTTTCACATTTGTTCACCTGCCTTGAGGGAATTGCAAAGACACTGACCTGAATATTCCTAGTAACACAAGGAGGAGCCTAAAAGTAAAACTGCAGAAGGATTTTTTCAGCACAACCTATCTGAAGTGAGTTGCCAGGTCTGTCAGAGGTGCCATCTTTGTCTAGGAGTGGAACTCTTTAAGTTATGAAATACATAAGCATGGCAATATATTTCTTAGGTGAGAAGGATCTTTAGCAAATTTGCTGGTTTGTTATGGGTTTGGAAAGGAAATTTTGCTTGTGTCTTGCTACAGCCACCAAGGGATCAGCAGTAATGGGCAAGGACACACGCAGGGCTTACCCCTTTTAAACAAAGAGCCCTGCTCTGTGGCATCAGAAGAAAAATAAAATGTACATTCCCAGCTCCCTGTCCCACACAGGTCTCATGCCCTCCCAGTGCTTGTACAAAGGGCCAGGACCTGCCACTGTGCTGCCACCAGGAATTGCAGAGAAAAAAGGTAATTTTCAGCAGGCTCACGCCAGCAGATGCAATGCATCTGACAGCTCTCCTGCTGAAAAGAGTGAGTTGGGTTGGGTGTGGATAGAAATGGAAATCTGTTCAGGAAGTTTTCAGCTGGCAACTGATCCAGAGATTGCTTTATTTTCAGTCTGGGACAATGCTGAGTGTACTGCATCTTGAGATCAGGTAGGCAAAGCAGGCTGCAGCTCTTTCCCCAGCCCTGCCTCTCTCTGCTCTTTGTAAAAAGCATAAGGGAATACCCTGGAGGCAATTTACAGTCCAGTCATCTATGCAACCTACAGGATTCAAACTAAATTTAGAGATAAATCAAGGGTAATCCAGTTGGTTTTTCACAGTTTATCCCTGCAAAGCTTGTAATTTCCTCAGTATATTTATTGCTCCCGGGTATACTTCTGACAATGGATATCAATAAAGTGGATAGATTTATTATTTAAGTTTAAATCATGTTTGATAGAATTTGGTGGTTAATATTTTATTTTGTACTAACAGTTCATCTAGAAACACTGCTTTTTCCTAATTTTTCCTTACACTTCAAAAACCTCTGCACCCAGCATGAGGAAAATGAGCCATCTGTGTGCCTGCATGAAACCCTCTCTCTGGCAGCTCCCCTGGCTGAAGTGCAGGTTCTCTGTGGAGGAGACCCAGACAGCTACAGAGTATTGATCACAGATGAACAGTCTACAGTAACAAATCCTAGGGATAGCTCACCAATTTTTTTTTTCTGAAGACCTTTTCAAACCTTTCTCTAATCACTGGGTGGAAAGCTGTAAATTAAATCAGCCAGTTCGGGCTGTGGAAATGCTTAGCAGGCAGGGTGCAGCAGGAGAACATATAAGAGTTTGAATTATTGCATTGCTGCAACCTTCCACATTTACATTCAAGTCATAATTTCTGGAAGTAAGCATAAATAAGAATTAAATATCTGCAAAGTCTTTTTTCTTCTGTCCTTTGATTACAGTTGTATTTTATTTATGACTCCCACAAGAGAGCCAAACTTCTATTATGTGAGATTTCTTCTGTAAATTGTTAAAGAATCACAAAAATGAAATACTTCACAGCAGGTTTTTCCTCTATTGCTACCTGCCTGTGGTATTAGCTTGGTCCCTTTCCCAAACCACTCCTTAGTAGGTGATTTTTTTTCTGGTAGGGAAATATCTTATTATACTTTGTCTGTCTCTTTCTGTGATTTTCTCTGAAGGTGATTTGGCTGTGTTTGATGCTTCTGCTACTTCCCACATTGCAACATATTCATTGTTAGTACTTGAAATATATTTTAAAAACTAAATAATTAATTAAAAACAAAAAGCAAAACCACACCCAAACTTTGCATGTGCATGTGACAAGTTGTGTACTGAATGCTGTTAAAGGCTACACAGGATTTCATGTTATTGGTCAAAGAAGCATTTTTCTTACCCCCATTACACATCTGAAACTTTTTTCCAGACCTCTTAGCTCTGACAGAAATTCCAGTCTGACTCTGAATTCCAGTCTCTGTTTATTTTTTGCCAGGTCATATTTATTTTTCCTTGCATCAACACTCTCCTTAGATAGCTGGTCCCACTCAGAAGGTATTTATGCCTAGCTGTATTTGCAGAAGAGTCTTTTGTAGCTTTGGCTGTAATTTTGGTAAGCAATCCTAAAGATACAAGAAATGATAAGAAATGGTGCCATGGAGGGCATAGAACTGAGAGTACAATATCTAAAACTTTATAGGCCTCTGTCTTATCCAGCCTTTATAATTATTTATTTATTTCTTCCCCAAGGTGAGCACCCCTTTAAATACTTTGAGATTGACTACTAGTCCATCACAAAGTATTTTTTACTTGGAGATTTACTACTGTTCTTTTATTCTTCTTATTTCTCTTATTTCACCTCTTGAACTGGTAATGGTTGTTCTTGCAGTATGTTATGTAAGCTTCTTGGACCAGTATAAAAACATTTCAGTAACTTCTCTTCAGCCACACTCAAATTACTCAATGAACTATATCCATCACTTTAGCTGGTGCTTTTATCTGCAAAACTTCTGCTACTATCCGTGGTATTCTTTATTTTCCTTATCATGCCTCTTTCTCTTCTTCTTTTTCATCTCCTGTTCTGTGCTTTTATGCCTGAGGGGTTTTTTCATAAAAAACACGTTTGGAAAATACAGTACTGTTCTGCTTTGTTTTAAAGTTCCTATCAGTTGTGGTAGCATCCATTCTGGAAAGACAGTGCCTTGGGGCCCAAGGACAGTGTGTCTGCCCAGTAGGGGCACCTCTCCTGAAAGAAACTGTGCAGTTGACTTCCCTCCTCATCTTGCCGTCCTTTCCTCTAGAAGATGCAATTTTGAGCCTCCTTCCTTTTCATTCCCAATCTTTTCCCAGGAGATTTTGTACTGTCATTAGTGGGAAAGCTAGCATTAAATCAGGATTGTCTCCTTGAATTCCTCACAAGTCTCTGCTTAAAACACTATTTGCACTTCTGACACCAATGATTCTGGTGAATATCTGAGTAGAAACATCAAAATTTTTATAATTCTATCTAGTTAGTTCACTCAGACAAGTCCAATTTTTAGTTCAGTCAGACTCAATGACCAGCTTTGGAATTTTTTTATTTTTTTAAAAACTCCCATAGAACGTTTATTTATATTATTTGCATGTTTGTTGTTTCAGTGTTCTTTTGAGATGAAACTTATCCAATAAGTAGAGAGAAAACATTCTTAGGCAATATTCCTAAAAACCCAAACAAAAAGTAACTTACTTTTAATCCTGAAAATACAAATCCCCAACCAAGCAACGAACTAAACAAAAGGAAAAAAATCCTAACAAACAAACTACAACAACATCAACAACAAACAAAATTTCACCAGACAGGAATTTCATAATGCCTCCATTTTCCTATTTCCTACTTCCTGACTGTTTCTGACA
The DNA here is from genome assembly GCF_035770615.1 of Melospiza melodia melodia. Classification (NCBI taxonomy): domain Eukaryota; kingdom Metazoa; phylum Chordata; class Aves; order Passeriformes; family Passerellidae; genus Melospiza; species Melospiza melodia. The sequence continues at coordinate 72,825,539 of NC_086226.1, read as the reverse complement.
TAATTTCATTCTTACCTGTGTTGTAACTGTTATAACTCTGTTATAACAAATTATTAATAACTAGGGTGAGGTTAACTTTTGCACAGGCTTATTTTGAAGATCTGGCCAGGCTGCAATGTCAAAAGGCAAATTGCTGCTGGAGCTTTTAGTTGCATCTATTAATGTCTCTTTCTTTTGCCGTAAATCTTGTATATGGTGCTACATAAAAAACATTACTTAGTAGTAGACACCTGTGTAGACAACACATTTTGTTAAGCAGTGCAGTTCTCAGCTTACAGCATAGACAGGAGACAGCAGAGGAGGTGAGTTGCCCTCTAAAACCTTATATCCTTATTCTGAGTCCATTACCCTAAATGCTGGAAAAGTCTGAACTGAGACCTCTTTGCTATTTGGCTGTCTTTCAGTGTTTACTCCTGCAAAACCTATCTCAATTTTATTTACAGACTGAAGGGCATGTATGGAGCTGGCTCATCAGGCCACAAACCTTTCTTTTATCTCTGGAAGTAGCAGCCTCTGGTCAAATACTCTGCATAATTGCAACAGAAGTAATCCTAGCAATACATTTAATACATACTTGTAAAGAAAAGTGAAATACAGAGAGATCCTTTCAATCTAGGATACCTGTTGTTCACAATTTCTGGAAAACAGATGCAAGAGAATAATTCAAGCATGAGATCAAACAGTGAAGTCAAAAAATATCCTAGTGATTAGATACAGGTCAATCTAAACTGCATACAATGGAATTATTTCTACTTTCTTTTTCCATTATTAGTATGCTATCAATAAATCCACAAATAAAAGTATACCAGATTGTCATCTGCCTTTTCTTAACTCACTCTGAAAATATTCATAATCTAAATCTGTTTCTCACTCAAGCCCACCTCTGGAAGTGATTCAAAAAGATTAAACAGAGTTCTCCGAACTCAGGCTTTATCACAGCAGACCAGCAGAGACATTCCCTGCTCTTCCTGTCTCTTGTTCTTATGTTTTCATAAGATGAATTATGTTTTCATTAATGAATTTACTGTTATAAGTTCTCATTAGCCCTGCCAATTTGGGGAAACACATTGCTTCTAATAAGGTGCAGGCTGTACACATGTTCCTTTTGGGGACTGGTGTAACAGCTTTTCATAAGGATTGTGTCAGTGAAAGGAGAAGACCATTAACATCCCTCTTTCCTTAGCCAAGAGATTTCCTCAAGACTTCTTCAGTGTGCTGTTTTCAAAATAATGCAGCTGTTGCATCAGCCAAGCATTGTCCTCTTACAACAGGTACTCTGTGTCTAGATATTCTGTGCTTCTGCCTTGGCCCAGTCTAATCCCACACCACACAAATCCCAGCCAGTCTTCCAAGCACCAAAAGTCTACAGGTTCTCTCTGCATTTGCATTCTCGTGTGCAATTTCAGCACTGAAGCACTAAAGTGCTGCATAAAACTGCTTCATATGGTCTGCATAAAATATTCCCTTGCTTGTACAGACTAAAACAATTTGTTAAGGTCAAAAACTATTACCTTCAAATTGCAAATATTATATTGCTTTCAACCACCTCCTGTCTTCTCCTTAGAAAAATAACTTTTTAAAAATTTTACTCTATAGTGAATTTTATTATTCTCAACATCTGTGTTTTCTGGCATTGTGCCGTGTAAACTTCCCAGTATTACTACATAATATTGTCCGCTGACCGAATCTTAATTTTTTCTCTCACTTATAAGGTAAGCTGATAATTCCAAGCTGCACTTTTCCTTTACTGAGCTTTTCCTGTTTATTTTTTTAAAAAATTAAATACATATGAAGCACTCAGAAATTAATTCAGTTTCTTAAATGGAAGAAAGTTATAACACAAAGCCATCATTTGCAAATTAAATTTTATTTATTTTATTGGACAAGTGGGTCATTAAATACAAAAATGAGAAAGAGAACTTAATATCTTCAAAGGAATATTCTAAACCAGTACTTTAAAAAATCAGCTGAGGGCTATGAATCTTATTGGGAAAACATAGGGATTTTGAAAGTAGTTTTTTAATGGCATGTGAGATACTTTTAGCAATAATTGGACTCAATTAGATGACAAGATAAATTATTCTTATTTTACTCCTTCTTAGTGTTTGATACTTAGACGATGGTTTGCATCAGAGGATCTTTGCTTTACCTGCAGCAGAGAGTGCATCACTCTGGACAAACACCTAATCCTTGTGAACAAGAAAATTCAGACACGGGATGGGGACCCAAACACCTTGCCTCTGGTCCCTGTGTTGGCACTGGCCGACTTCCACAAGCTCTCCAACACCAGACAGTGAACAGCTGTGCTGCAGAGAGAAGCGTGTGGGCTGCCCCCTTTGGCACAGAGTGTAGCCCAGATACAGGCACCACAACCCACCCAGAAGATTAAGGCAGGTAGAGACAAGCCTGTGTGTCCTGTGAATGGCAGATAAACAGATTGCAGAGCAAGCCAGCAGCCTCTACAGCAGCGCTACCAGTTTGTAAAATGCAGAAGATGCACTGTTCTTGCTCGTGGGGTCAGGAACCTCTCAAATCCCCTCTTACAGCATTGGCATTTCCTAGTGCAACAACCTGGTAATGAACACGAGTACTACCACTGGAAAATATTAATTTTTGTCCTCTGGGAAGGTCTCATCATGGTGATTTAATTCCCTTGATGTGTCCACTGCTAGTGACATCTTTTGACCTCAAAATTGTTTCTTTCAGGACCTGCGTTCCAGGAAGCGCTAACTTCAGTGGTTTCAGTTTCCCTTACTGACCAAACCAGGAATCCCATTGAGGAGTCTAAGAAAAGAATGGGCTTTTATACTGAAAATGAAAGTCAATTATAAATTATTAGAATGCTATTACTTATATTACTTATATTATTATTCTATTCTGTTCTGTTCTATTCTATTCTGTTCTATTACATATTACAATTTGGCAGTCATGACAAATTGTGTACACTCTTAAGGACCTAATCCCTCATTGCTCTGTACATATTTCACCTATGAAATTTCACCAGAACTCTCAAAATGTAAAATGCTACCTGACCTTTTTTCACTGTACATACATAAAGACTAATCTATTGGAAACCAAGTGCTTTTTATGGTGTGTACACTCATTTGAGATCTGACACTCAACTTCCCTTGCAGTCATACCTGGCACATGAAGTATCTTGCTGCCAGTCATGGGGAGTAAAAGCATTCCTTTGCCACTTTACACAGTTTTGTAATTACCCCTTACTTTTGTTTCGGCTGTGCTTCCCTTTCCCTTTTCCTTGTATGGAGATCAAAAATGGTATTTAGTTACCAAACCACCTTCCTGCTTTCATGTAATCTAAGAGCTGTGCCTCTAAGGATATAAACCATACTCGTAGTTCCTGGCTTAAGCGGACAGTAGCAGAGTTGAATGTGAAATCTGAAAAGCACAGTCCCTTCCCAGGCTTTTCTTGCTGTTTGAGCAATATCAAGAAGTTTTCATTTTTTCTCTCTGTTGAGCAGTGTGAACGCCTGAAGAGCAAATTACTCCATCCTCAGTGCCAGAGATACCATAATATCAGCCCATGAAGACAATGAGAAGGCTGGCATCCTCAGCGCTTTTAACATCCCTGCTCTGACACGAGGTGATGCACTAGCCTGCAAGCTTTTGGCTGCTGAGGGAAAATGTGCAGACCTCCCGAGAGATTAGATATGCCCATCTGAGCCTCAGAGAAATGGAAACTAACAGTGACTGAAACATGTCAAAGTCCTCAGCTTCCGTCCCTTTTCAGGGGACCTTGTCCTGCATGCGTGCACTGACATTTCAGCCAGCTGAGGGCCGGGGATGGGAGCAGAGGGAGCAGCTCTCCTTCCCCTGCCCCAGATGGCACTGCCGGGGCGCAAGGCAGTGCTGGGGAGATAAGGGCTGATGGATGGCAGGGATGGCCTGGGGGATGAGATAACGCTGGGACCTACCCAGCAAGTATGCGGTGGGAGGAGATGTTCCCTGCTACTGCCACAGCCCTATCTCTCACTGCTCTTTGGGAAGGGGTGAGGGCCTGACCCTGTGTTTCTTTGGTTTTTTTTACAAGAATATTTCCACCCTCTTTAAGTGAAAAAGTTACCCGAGAAAAAATTGGAAAATGACTCCAAGCCTTCAAAGGCCTTCCTGACCCACACAGGTACACCTTTGTCACACTCTGATTCCCTGTCTTCCTGCTTGTGCAAGCATAAGGTCCCCAGTGACCATAAGTGTTTGGTAAGTGATTTCCCTGCTCCAGTGCCACTTCACACACGTCTAATTTTACCTTGGTAATATGAAAATCTTCCATCCCTGGGCTGGTATTCTGGCATCTTCAAGAAAGATGCCAGAAAACATAGGCTCTCAGGGTTTTATAGTCATTGCTGCAACTGTAAAATTCAGTATAACCCAGCAGAAGACAATATGCTCTGTACTTTTTTTTAAAAAATTACAAAATGAGATTTTCAAAGTTGTATTTTCACCCTTTCTCCTCACACAATCCCATTATATTAAAGCACCCTAAACCAAACTGGTGAGTAATCCTTCAGATCTTACTAGTATAGGGTTGACAATGCTGCTGTCACAAAGATATCTGCAAAGATGAGTGTATTAGGGTTTTTTTACAAAAAGTCAAAAAATAAAGCATTTTTTTTTAAATATGAGGGCATGGAATGTGGGAAATAAGAGAAGACCAAATTTATTTTCTTTTGAATAAATTTTTAACATTATCAACTAAAGCCTGTTGGTGATGTCTTTTTGGGAGTGAAGTCTCTTCAGCAAATGAGTGTTTAATAATTCTCATGCTCTCATTTTTGTAATAATTTCAGTGTGATATTAAATATTACTTGTTCAGATGTTTCTCTGATACAAGGTATGTGTGTCAGTGTTTGGAGAGAGAAAAATTGGGTTCATATCTCTGTTATGCTTTCAAATTGCTAGGTCAGATTTGGGTCTCTGGCTGTAAATTCTTCAATCCTATTCTAAGTCGAAGGAATGTGACAGATTTAATACCTAGAATAAGTTATTAACTGCAATAATGCATAAACCAGTGGCACTTTCCAAAAAAGTAGCTTATGCTGCTTCTGTTTTCTAAAGAAAAATTAAAATATAATCCTATTTCCTTGTTCCTTACAGTTCTTGCAAAAAATTTCTTGATTAATCCATCAAGAACTTGAAACTGATGTGCCCATAAATACAATCTTCTGAATTTTTTTATTGCAGTCATATTTCTGTCGGGATTAGTTACCCTTCCAAAATTTAAAAAGTAAGAGGAATTCATATATGCACAAAGCATTGAAGAATCACTAGCTATAAACAGAAAGTGCCTGTATCTACCATGAACTGTTTATAGAGGACTAATGTAGAGTTACGGGCTGCATGGAAAGAAATCAAGAAAGATTAGGCCAGTAGTGAGCTCTGCCAGCCTGTGCATGTGCTCAGCTGGAAAATAGGTGGAGTGACCTGTTGACTTTGTAAGACTGAGAACGCTTGAATTTGCTTCTCCTGCAGGCTAGTAAGTTATGGTGGGCTCCATTCCACATCAGCCTGGTTTGTCCCCACTCTTGCGGGGACCCTTGTATGGACCATCAAGGTGGAAGCTGTGGTTCCTACACACAGCTTTGCCCTTGAGTGGTACATGAAATTTTTTCAATTTTTCAATTTTTCAAATTCTTCTGACTAACTGGCTCTGTGCACAAGGAGAGACAGTTACATTTCAGTCTTCAGTTATTGAATGGTGATTTTTAATGATTACCAAGGGCTTGGAGAAGGCAACCTATTATGTTTGTCAATAAATAAGTTTTGTTTTTAAGGTATTAGAGAATTTGTCCCTGAGCAGCAGTCTAAAGGATGACTGGGCTACTGTGAATGTCTGTACTTGGAGAAAGGTCTGGGAAAAAACACATTAATTTTTATTGCAAAAACTGAACCAATAAGGGGAAAAAACCAAACAAACAGGGTAGAACTCCAGCACATAAAAACCAGATTTGGGAATTTTGGTATTTGAAATGGAGCCATATATCTCCACATTTGGTATCTGCTTAATTTAAACTAAAAAACAACTGCCATACCTCACATTTCATATCCTGAAATCCTCAATAATTGGCTAGAGCATTGTGCATACTGTTATTGCCTGGTATCTTATTCTCTTTGCAGCTATTGGCATGACTAACAAGAAATGAGTATGTTTTTAAATTTTTTAATAATTTTTTTTCAATCATTATGTTACCTTTCTTTGTTGTTAAAAGTGTGGAACTGTACTCCTCCGTTATTGCAGGAGAAGTAATGTAGAGTGTGGGCTTGAACTGAGAACTCCTATGTGTCACACAAGAAGTATAGTTTCAGAATTTTAGCACTCATTTTGACTGTAAGATTTATCCTAAATCTGAAAAAGAAATCCCATGTTTGTAAAAAGGCTTCATTTCAGTATTTGCTAGAAAAACTTAAAATGAAAAGTTGTCCTTTAGCCCTAAGTAGATACAGATTGGGTATATAGCATTGAGCAATTCTACAAGAAATGAACTTTAATGAGCGTTACATCCTTTCTGCTACATCTGTGGTGTTTTGGGAAAACTACCTACTGGGCTAGAGGCAAGAGAATTTAAAAAGCTGTCATGAAAGCCTATGAGAATGAGCCTGGCTTACCTGCAAAGGACAATTTTGCTTTTTAAGCAGAAAAATAATCACAGGGCAGGGTTATAATGTATTATCCTCCTAGGAGTGCTCTCATGATAATCTTCATTGTGCCTGTTCAGAAACCGTGTTTAGAAAGCATTAAATATTTACCCTGCGGTAGTACTGTAAGATCTAACAGGTTCATAGCTGCTACCCCACTAAGCACTAGTGATGAAAGCAAATGATTGAAAGACCATACTTTATACTTTGATGATCTTCTTAATACATTTATGGCATTTAAAAATTGCTTTTTGGGTTTTTCCAATATTATACAAAGTAATGATATATATATATATATATATGTACATGACTTCATCACAGCTAAGTGCTTGGGCCAAAGTGATAAATGATAGGAAATCTTCAAGCTGAGACTGCTGTGCCACCTTTAATTCACCATGTTGTGTCTAGCTGAAGCTGGGATCCCAAATCAGTGGGGAGGATTCTGTACTTATAAATCACTCCCAATCATGTGCATGCACACTTATGTCCTCACTCTTGTTTTGTTATGAGAATCATTTTCTGTTGTCTTAGGTACCCTTGGCATTTCTGATGGTTTATGAATAGTTACTTTTGTACCAAATTATATGCTGTGCTGTAACAGAGTCATCAGACACATTATGGCAGGTCATTGCAAAGGGCACCATTTATTACTGGTGTCCACAGCACCCTGCCTCCAGCAGCCAGCATGAAAGTAGGAAATACAGAGGGTGGTGGAAACAATTGCAAAGAGGTTTATTAGAACTGCTGGAATGTTTTGCCAAACCAGAAGTTGTAGCTGCCCTAGGGAAGTAGTGAATGGACTGGAGTCTGTGAGGTGGGATATAGACCTATCAGGGAGTTGACTTAGATGTAAAAATCCACAAAATCCAAGAATGAGAATCACCGTCCTTCTCATGGCACCAGGGCTAGAACTAGATGAACTTTCAGGTGCCTTTGAGCCCAGGCCATTCTGTGATTATATGACATAAGAGGGAGTGCACAGTTCAGAAAATCATGCACAGTTCAGAAAATCACTGCCTGGATCCCTCAACTGCTACTTCACACTCTGTACAAAGCAACTGTGATAAATTTGATCATTTGAAAGTTGTGTTCAGTTTTTTAAAGAGCTGCTGAAAATCCAGTTATTTGGGAAGTAAGGCCAACTGAATTGAAATTAATTCTGTAAGTGCTAAGGTTGCAAATTCTGTTTTTAGAGAAAATGTGGCATAACACAAGTCATATCTTTGAAAAAAATGTTAAAATGGGCTTTTATTTCATACTTTTTTGATGTATTGAAGGTAGTTTTCATGATGTCATCCAGATAGTTTAAATAAACAGTTTGCATATAAGGTTAACAAGCTGCAGTGGTAGCAGGGTCTGTGTGGGATTATATTAGAATTAATTTGATCAATTACTTTTAGTTCCAGAGGTCTCCAGATGAGCCAGAAGCCAGCTTATGCAGTTTGGCAGATGAAGAATCAGCGCAGTCAACACATGCCGTGAAGGTAATGAACATTCTTTCAAACTTCATTTTTCATTCTGAGCATAGAAGACAAGTAAGCCAAGACACTGCTGCTCAGAGCAGCCAAAATGATAACCATAAATAATCATAATAGAAAGCCCATGGCTTAAATGAAATGGGGAAGGGTAAAATAAGTACTTTGCCATTAAAATGATGGTTCTAAACCTCAAATTTTCATTATGATTTGCCCTGGAGTACATGAAGTTTCCTCAACTTTGAGATGCAGCTTTTGAATTAAAAGATTGCTGAACATTTTCTTTTGATAAACTGCTCACAAGAAGAGGGTGGTATAAAGAACATTTAGTCAAATCAGGGGAAATCTTTATAATAATCTATTTCATTTCCACTGCTGAACGGAAACCCAAGAGGATCAATTCTATCGGCCAGTTTCCATGGAAGAGAGTGGGAGGCATACCTGTGAAAGGATGCCACGGGCTCAGCGCTGACTGGAGCTCATACTCCCATAAACACAAAACTTCTGATGGCTTACAAGACGCTTTTAACTAGGCTAGAGCTATAAAATAGGATCACAGATTTGAAAAACTCAAGAGCAAGCTGCAGTTCATATCCCCAGTCTGTTTCTTGCTGCTGAGAGAAATTTGTTATTGGTTTGACATTTGTTAGTTTCCAAGCATAATTAAAATGACACCTTAGTAGAAATTGAAAAATTTTACAAGTGCAAAACAATTAATCTGTCATGCATTGCATTCTGTATATTCAGGCCTCTTTCTGTCAGGTATATTTTCTTTCTTTTCCTGTCTCTCACTAATAATTTATGTGTATGAGCAAGCTTGGTGTACTTAAACAAATTATACATAGGCCCATGGTTACCAAATATTGTGATTTTTTTATTTACAAATATAATGATCCTGCTCTTCTAAAAGAAGACTGTTTTATATTTAAATGTCTAAGTGTGGATTTAGAATGTTATTTTTTATTAATATGGTAACCTGCTATGAATTTTCATTAACTGTAGGTGCTCAGTTTAATGTTAAGATGAAATTGTCAGGTGGTTTGTATTTGTTAAAAATATAAATGTTAGGATTTTTGTTTCATATTATGCAAGATTAGGACAGAAGCTAATACAGTTTAAAAAATCTCTCCTCATTACAAATCTGATGTGTGTGTTGGAAGGAGGAATTTTGACTATTTCCATGCAACTTTTTAAAATGACAATCTTTAAAAGTAAAATGAAGCCCAACTGAAGCAGATTAGCTGGACTAAAAATACTTTAATGAGAATTGCTTTTACCTTCAACTTTTCTTCCAAAAAAAATCAGTGACAGCAGTGTCTGCAGCTTAGTAAATTTTTTAACAGTATTTTGATAACTTTTCCTCTTAGTGAAATAGCAACCATAGTTAAATTCACTGCAAGCCATCCTGTTTTAATGTTTAAATTTTGAGATTCACAGTGCTACCATATTTTCAATTTGCATGTGTAAAAGCAAATTTCAATCAAACAAGCCCTGATGGCCAGACATCTGCTTTCTCTCACTTCTCAGCACAGTCTGTTATCCCTATGCAGCTACTGCCAAGTGATTTGCTTCATGTTCCTACCTTGGCATTTCTCAGTCATGCAGCCATTGAGCTTTGTTACCTCTGAGCAGAGACTCTGGGCAGAAATCCTGTAGTTTACTTGGCACGTGGATTGTTGTCATGTAAGTTTTAATCTGCGCTGCAAGAGTAAAAATGGGACCTATTAGAGACTGTATTGCCCCTGTCTTCTTCTTTCACATCTCCCACTGCCTTTTCAGTATCTCAAATAAATGCTCTTTCAGGCTTTTCCATTTGCAGCTCCTGAAAGGAGTGAGTGCAGACACAGCCGCCAGCGGGTGGCCATCAGGCCTGCAGCAAACCAGGCCATTAAGACCCGCAGTTTGCAGGGAAAGAAGGAAATTTGGCATGTGCAATCAACACCCACGGTTCATTAAATCCCTCCCAGTTGTTATGGGTGATGTTGCCTGACAAGGGGGAGCAACCCACTGCAGTCAATTTTGATAACATTATTTCCCTATCAAAAATTTGGCTATCAGAGCTGTAATGAAATGTTGGCAGTAGGTGATTTCAAATGTTTTCAGCATTCAGGTACTGGATCATACCACTCACAAGACACAGTTGCTTTCACCATAGTTGTTTCTAGATAGGAAACTCTACCTTCACCTCGTGTCCGCAGCATTATTGGCTGTCAGGACATGTTCCTTTAGGCTGTCTTGCTTGCTCTGTTCTATCTGGATACGTAACAATGCACATCTGAAGAAATGTTTATTGACTTCAGTGAGATTTAGAGTTTATATGTCTGGGAACATCCAAGAAAACTAATACAAATTAACTAAAGGTGTGAATTTAAAGTTGTGATTACCTTAACTGCATTAAGTGCACATTCTCATTCAAAATTAAAGTGGCCCTAATTCAATCTAACTACATTTACTTCCAAAGTAAATTAATACATTCTAAATGAGAGTTGGCTACGCAGAAACTTAAAATGGTTTAGCCAATCTATTTTAAAAGTTAATTCAGATTGATTTTTCTACATCTTCTAGACAAAAACCTCAGGTCTTAAATGAAATGTGAAATCCTATTTCATTTAGGTTCATAGTGTAAAATGCTATTTGCAAGTTCCTCTAAGAATATTCTGCATGTCTGCGGCCTTTGTCTTATACCTGGAGATATTTTTTAAGGCTCAAAATACTGGTTTTGCCATGATTTTCTACATTACTATTCCTTTGCAACAGGGGATTCCTACAGCTATGCTACTCAACCTCTCTGGACATAATATCAGCAGTATGTGAGTGTTTTTTAAATAAATGCTTTTATGTCAGGCTTTGAAAGCTGTTGCAAGTCTTCAGAAGGAAGCGAATTTAACATAATATTATTATATCTTGAACCAGCACAAAACAGAACTCAGTGCCATAAAGAACATGTAAATAAAAGAAGGCAAGCTGGGCTGCTTTGGAGAAGTTATTTTGAGATTAATACAGTATACATGCATACATACAGATCCAAGCTCCCCTTAGATTAAAAATAATGGCTATGTACTATAGTTTGTAACAGCAGAGATCTACACTTACTGCCGTACTGCTGCAAATGCCACACACTTATTTACTGGCTCTTATAACAGCAGAACAAAATGCAGCAAGAAAGATGACTGCAGAAAATTCTTGTTAATAACCACCCCTATCAATACAGAAGTAGTTAATGGTATTTTCTTAGAGCATGATATCATGTAGTATATTTTACCTACCTATCAAATTCAGAGCAAAAGAACAATTATTATTACAAAGCTGAAGCATATTCTTCCAGAGAGAAGTATTAGTCTATTGTTAGCTCACCATTAGCTCAAATAACCTCGTTTGCTGATTGATTGATTAATTGACTGATTGATGAACAGAAGAACAATATTTTTGGTATGTATAGCCTGTGAAGATAAGTTAGAAGAAGACATATGAAGTGCCTCAATGAGTTAGTATAACAAATTTTACCACTGGTCAATAAAGATTTGTGCTCCTAACCTTCTTGGTAGTTTTGATGAGAAAGGAAAGATATGTCTGCCTCTTAAAGTGCAGCTGTACCATATCCCAGTATACTGCTTTTAATTTAACTAAGGGTCCCTGGAGAGCTTCTTTTCTGAAAAATCTGAAGACTGTCCTGATGCCATGACTGTTATTGTTATCAGTGCTTGTTCTATGAGGCTGGTGTGGAAAAACTACCACAAATTACAGCCATACCTTCATTTGACTGCACAGTTGTACCTGAACAGAACAGGGTCTTTGAGAAATAGATTACTATTTAAATTAAGTTGGAAAAAAACTATTTTGGGCTGTGAAAGTCAGCGGTAGGAATAACTTTAGGACTTTTAAAGTTTGAGTTATGAAAGGTGGGATGAGAATTCTTGAATTAACTTGCAAATTGAATAATTTAAATGCCTAAATTCAGTGTAGAGATATGCATATATTCATGCTTAATATGTCAAAATTTTAACATCTGGCCTTAAAATCTTTTTTTATTTTCTTTTGGATCAGTTGGTATTTCAAAGAACTAAATGTACAAAATCTTCCAAAATCAAATATAGATTGTCATGTTTAGATCTAAAGCAAGTTAATCTTATCTTTTAGCACAAGCCTGTCTAGAAGCCACACAACAATTTAAGCTATCAGTGTGTTCAAGACATATTTTGAATCCAAAGCCAGTTCTTGTGACTCAGAACTGCTTTTTCATGCTTACTTGTGGCTATTAATGGAAAGGATACTCAATACCTAAGGAACTTCCTTCAATGCTTTTCGAAGTCTCGTGAGAGTAAAAAAAATGAAATAATTTTTGGAAAAATATAAAGATGACAAACCTGTTACTCACATTCATATCATATTTTGTGCTACCCCAAAGCACTTCATGTTATATGCACCTTCTCCAGAATTTGTATTTATGTTGATAAAACAAGGATAATTTGACACACAAATTAAAAAACACACTGAAAAAGATAAAAAATATTTAATAAACTATGAGTGAATTGATTCAATTTTCTAGTTGGTAAAGTCTATTTAATATTTCTCCCTAAAAGTAGAAAGATTTCTCTGTGACTGCTGAATTGCAATAGCAACAAGAAGGGCATATTCACTGAAAAATATAAACAACAGCACCAACTCCATGACATAGGAAGTTTATTTAAAGTAATGTTGGCTCCTTGATCTGCTAAGGCTGCAGCTGATCAGTCAGCATGGTCTGGTATTTAACCTGCACCGCATGTGTGTGAGCTGTAGTTAAGCTGCAATAAGGCTGTCCAAAAAGAGGCTTAGGTTAGAGCTGTTTGTGAAACCAAGCCTACAGCCCTGACTGTGGGAGTGCAAACAGGTTGGGGCTGCAACTCCAGCAGGTTGCAATCCTTTGCACAGGCACCTGGAAGTTCAAGAGTGGCAAAAAGAGCTCCCGGAGCTCTCCCTGAACAGTGCCTTACCATCTTAGTGTTAGCACCCTGCTTCAGTGCAAGGGTGTTAGTTTAAACCACTGCCAAACACTGTGATTTATCAGCTAAGCATTCCTCATGGGACTGTGCTCGAGCCTGTGTTGCAGCTGCACAGCTGGTGTTGTCCTTGAGGGACAGGAATGAGCTCTACTGCAGAGTCAGCACAAAGTAACATTATGTGATGCTGCATGTGAAGTCCAGCTACAGAACAAGTCACTAAAACCAGCAAAATTAACAATGAGGAACTCATTCTGATCAGGTTCAGTGGAAAACTGGTAAAGCTACTGAACTTTGAACGTCTAGATTTTGCTGGTTTTCCTACCATAACAAAGGAAATAGAGATTTTTAATTCCTCCTATCTCTGTCATCTGCAAATAAAATTTAAGCCTGATTGCTACTCTTCTGTGGCAAGAATTAGTCAGTGACATAGAGATTCCTTACATCAGTAGTATTTGAGGAATCACTTGCTCTATTTGTGGCACCTTTAACATTGAATTTCCTATTTGAATGAGTTTTGTAATTTTAAAATCATAAACAGATTTTTATGCATATGCATTGCATCACCAAGAAATGTGTCCTTGTTTTGTCTGGGATTGAGTTAATTTTCTTCCTAGTGGCTGGTACAGTGCTGTGTCTTGGATTTAGTATGAGAAATGTGTCAATAATGTTTCAGTCATTGGTAAGTAGTGGTTACCCTAAATTAAGCACTTTTTAGTCTCCCCTGCTTTGGCACTGAGCATAAGAAGCTGGGAGGAAGCATAACCAGGACACCTGATCTGAGATGGCCAGAAAGATAGTCCATACCATAGAATGCCTTGTCCAGTACTTAAACTGTGGGGAGTCAGCCAGGAGCTGCTGATCTTAAGCTCATAGTCTTAAGCTGTGCCAGGAGAAATTTAGGCTAGACATTAGAAAACAATTCTCTGCAGAAAGCATGGCTAAGCGCTGGAATGGGCTGCCCGGGGAGGTGGTAGAGTCACTGTCCCTGGAGGTGTTTAAAAAAAGAATGGATGTTGCACTCAGTGCCATGGTTTAGTTGATAAGGGAGTTTTAAGTCTTAGGTTGGACTTGATGATCTCAAAGGTCTTTTCCAACCTAGCTGATTCTGTGATTCTACAGCTCAGGAACAGTCTGGACATCGGTCAGCAGGTGGTAAACATTGTATTGTGCATCACCTTCTCTTGACTTTTATTCCTCTTTCTCTTGACTTTTCTTTACTACTACTATGACTATCATTGGTATTGGTATTGGTATTATATTGTATTTCATTTTAATTGGTAAACTGTTTTAATCTTAACACTCAATTGGAGTGCAAATATAGCATTTCTCTCCTCCAGCAGAAATCACAGCACTCACCGTGTGAGTTTCCTTGCAAGCTCCTTTTTTCAAGTTTTAAAGTTGGTGGCAGATTAGTTTTGATAATCCTTTTAAGAATTTTCAAGAAGGAATGAGTCATTCCCACAGTGTAGCACAGCAGTCCTTCTGATAGAAGCTTCTGCAACAATCTTCCACATGGGTCACAGCAAAATTTCCACATAGGTATCCCTTACTACTTTGGGTGCCCAGTCACAGGAACAACTCACAGCTCTTTTGGCCAACGATGAGTACAGCACAGAAGGACATCCACTACCTTTAGATATCTAAAGGAAAGAATTCAGGAAAAGAAACAATAGGCAAGATAAACAAATGGAAGAGGCTAACAAAATTGTACAGTAGGCCTGGTACACATGAAACATTAAAACAGTAACAGAAACATTAAAAAAATATTTTCCCAAAGGACTTGGTGACATCAAAGAACACCTCTGGATGGTGTCAAGGGGCCAGTGCTGCAGTATACAGAATTAATGGCCAAAAAAAGGGTAAAGGGAGAAGGGTAAAGGGAGAAAGAGGAGACTTTTTGCAGCACAACTCTCCATCTTCCATTGTGCTAAATAACCTGATTTATACTTTACATCCCTTCAATCATTTAGACATAGATACAAGTTCTTTCCCATTGAGAACCAAAACTTACCTCTGTTGATTTTTAATATGATTCAAAACTTATTCAATGTATCTATATAAACAAGGACCACAAGGAAAACAGAATTAAATAATACTTACTCCCTAGCAGCGGTGTTTCACATATACACAGATTTATTTAATGTGATAACCCTATTGATCAAAACAGAATCTTATCAGAATTTTATCTGAGCATTAAAAGTTATTACTGGAATTTCAAAGACATTCCTAATCCAGATGCACATTTTCTACATTTTTAGGCTTCAGTATTAAAGATGGTAAAAAAAACCAAACTCCTGTGTTTTTCTTTTTTCTTTAGCAGCAGACATGCAATTTTCTTTTATTCTCCTTTAAAAGCATGCCTCGATTTTGTTCAAATTTTAAAGAAAACTGACTCCTCTTAAAAGAACAGCATATTCCAGCCTAAAAGATAAGAATCCAACATTATTACAGGGAAAAACACACCTCAGATTAAAGGCTGCTAAGTAATTTGTTTGACCTAGAAGAATTCCTGCTTCAAGATGTTCGCAGACAAGGGAACAGAAATTTGCATCTGCTATAAACAGAACAGTCTTGGAAGGTTATCCATATTATTTTAAGGACTAGATAGAAAGTTCTAAATTCTTCGCTCTGTCTGAAGAACACCTTTGTGTTTCAAAGGAACTGGAACTCTGATTTAAGTCACCCATACATTTTGGAGTTTTGGATCAGGCACTTAACTGTTTTCTCTTCTGTTATCTTTTGAGGCTGACTGAGCTTTTAGCATATCTAAGAGATGGAGATGATAACCAAAGACTGTGGGCACAAACAGTGCCCATCCTTGTGTGCCATCAGCCAAAGAGAGGCCAGCACCAGAGTTACTGCGCTGTCTCTCTGCTGCCAGATGCTGCTTATGTGGAGGCGCTCCGCCTGTGCCTTTAGGAAGCCGTCTGCTCTGGGGCGAGGAAATAAAGACTGAATAGGACACATGTTCTCCCAGGCTTAGTCTTTCTCACTTGGTCATAACTTCTTTCAGATGGAGCCAAAAGAAATGGTGTTTATACATGACCTAGCCCAGTGGGCTCCCAGTGGATGACATGGGCTCATATTTGCTATTCCGTTGCAAAATACTAAGAAGCCATTGCGCTGTGTCATTATTATTCAGTGCATGCCAGAAAGTGCAAATGGTGCTTTTGAAAAGCCTCCAGAAAAAGTTAGTCTAGCTCTGTAGTTTTGCAGTGTAATGAATTGTCACTTTCCAGCCAGTCAGAATTCTAATTACAGCTCACTGCAAAGAGACAAACGAATTTATCTGCAGTGTTGGTTTGCAGTGCAGGCACACACATGAACAATGAAGTACATGATAAATGATGATGAATCCATGATCCCTTCTATATTCCTTTCTCAAAGCATGGGATTTGATATCTGTACAAAGCACAAAAGAAAGGATAAACAGTCATCAGTCATTTTTAACAAGAGAAGTTTAGCAAAGGGAAGCAAACAAAATCTGTCTTCAGTTTATGCTACCTGTAAAAGAAATTCAAGTGTTGAGCTTTTGAGGGAAAGCAATGAGAAAAATCAACCCTTAGATGCAAAAAACTTAAATGAAAACATAACAAAAAATCACTCCCTATGGAAAAAAAACCAAAAAAACAAGAAAAAGAGAATCAAAACAAATGAAAAAAAACCCCTCCATACATTAACTGAGTCATTTTGCAGTGGGAAAAGTGGAAAAATAAATAAAGGAGACAATTGCTTTGCTGTATTCTCTATGAACCAGACATCTAGACAAAATAACCTGTTCGTTCCTAAACCACCTCCCTGTGTTTGAGAAGGCTGTCCTAAAGATATCAGAATGACCCCTGTGAGTATGGGTGCAGTGACCACCTCTGCCTCTCTGCCCAGAGACTGCACCGCTATGAGCATTCCAGCAGTGGCTGCCTTACACCAGGCTTACCCCTCACTTGGAAGCAGTCAGTGCATTCAAACTGAAGGCTTTTGACAGGTAGGAGGATACTATGGCACAAAGCCATGGTACCCGTGCTGAAGAGAGAGGGGAGAGGCTTTGCCAAATATACTCCCTCAAAGGTAACTGCTTACTGTAATCACACATCATTTATTGAGTATGAAAGACAGTCTGATACAGGCAGGGTGCAATGACCTTGCAATTCATTTCACTTTTCTTTGTCACAGACAAGACGCAGCTGGGTCAGACTGAGGTTCTTACCCACTATCTGACCAATATGAGCTTTTCCCCCCCCCTGCCTTAACATTAGTTTTCTTTATAAAGACCAATTAGGAGAAATTCCTCTTCAGAAGTTAGCAGGTCAGATAGAGTGCAGGTGTTTACACTGACCCAACTCAACTGCTCCCTGCTGAATCTGTCCAGAGCACTATCCAGCATGTTGGTGGTCTCCAGACACCACAGGGACCTTGCTGACCTTGCCTGTGCTTGCCCAGAGTAGAAGACCACGAGGACATCTCCCAGAGCTGCTTCAAATACTGCTTGTCCTGGCATGATGCATCATAGCATTTATCAGCCTGGTCTGGCAGATAAATAGCATTGAGGATTTTTTTCAGATAGCATTTTTGGAACATCTTAGTGCATCAGTCTGAGTTACTCATTATTGGAATGTACAGGCTTTATTAAATATGTCTTAGCAGTTCCATGTATCACATGGTTTTCCTGAGTTTTAACAGATTCATTAGTTTTGTGACAAACAACATTACTATAGATAAGATATTTATACTGAGTAAGATGGAGCACACATAAAAAATATTAACCTTGTTAGGCAGCTCCATGTTTTAGATGCTACCCAGGGTCTGAGTTCTTCTCTTATCTCCAGGTCCTTTTGTTTAAGTAATTAGGGTATTTTGTTGACATTAAAAGGCTTGAAGGCTTGAATGTCTTAGAAAGTTTAAAAGTATACATTCACCTCCTTTCACTGCACCCAAATTCCCTTTCAGTCTTCTCATAGCAGACAAACTGTGCCATACTCCCTGGAAACTTGACTGATTTCATTGAACTCTAGACAACCAGGGTAAGCATATTGTTGACACATAAGCAGATAAGAGGATGTGGGCAAATTTTGGCAGGTGACCATCTAGTGACATGATAAATGTGCTGCTCTCAAGCCATGTGCCATAAACCAGCATGTATGCACTGCCTTTTTTTTAATTCATAGCACACATTGCATAAATAGGACACCTAAGAGATCTGTTCATATAAAATAGGTACACTGTAGGTAGTAAACATGGATTTATTTTGTTAATGGGTTTATTTGCAAAAAGTCACTAACTCTTAATGCACATAGTTGCTGAGGATCAGAATGTGTATTCAATCAGTATGTTCTAAGTATTCCTGTGGAAAATATCTATACTGGATATAAAATATATACAGCTATACTGGAACAAAATATATATAGAAATATTTTTTTCCTTTAATTCTCCTAATAATTATACAGACAGTGCTCACTATTATTTCCCCAAGAAAACCACACATTATTTCATTTTGGCTAATCAGATCTCCATTTGTCACTCTTTTCTCTTTGTGTTTTATAGAGCATCAGCATGTTTTACATGTGCTTGCCTGATCTCTTGCTTTGAGGTCAAAAAATTTCATAGTGCAAAATGCAGACAAAGAATTTTTTCTCTTAAATGAGATGAAAGCAAAATATTCACCTCTGTAGTACTTTTATAAATCAAAGAGTAGGAGAAGGATTTAGGATTCTCTCTCATGAAAAAAAAAGAAAAAAGACTATAGAGAGCACTTAAAGACCTGGATACAGCTGCAGAAGGCAAAGGCACACAAGGTAAGAAAAATTATGTGTATGCTCCCAGTATTTGCAACATTTACTCCCAGGCATTTGGGATGCTGGTAAACAATAACACCTTATGATGGTTTTACAGGAGCAAAAGGAAACAATCTTCAGTAGTAGTAAAGCCCTTCTGAATCCCCACTGAGCTGGGATCCAGACACTTTAAGAAATGGTTCTCACATCACCATATCTCATGGCAGAACTCAGCCTATAGATTTCTCCCGAGTCCCTTCTGTATTTCATAACACTTAAAGTTATCCAAAGAGATATCATGCTCGAGGAGCTGGAAAAACAAATTCAAATTGATGTAATATGGCTATGGAAAATCAGCTCATGAAATCCAAATCTGACATTGGTTTTTTGACTTCCTGTTATTATAATGTAAGAGGGGAATTATAATGTAAGAGTTTTTTTTCATAGCTTTTAGGCCATCAATTAAGGAAGTCTTTAAGATTTTTACTATTTGCACAACATAAAGTGTATCAAGTTTATCTACTTTCCTATAGTGGCAAATGAGAAAATGATGGAGCTGATCTCCAAACTGAACTTTATTATCAACAAACTAAATTCACTACTGAATTTACTGCTGGTGTAAATGTCCTGAAGTATAGCCCATGTCAACTCTTAGAGTGCTTCTTAGAGAAAAACTCACTAAAAAGTCAATTCCTAGCCGTCTTCTGGTGAACCAGCTTATCAGTTTCATTGGTGAAGCCTTAGGCTCCAGCACTTCTCTTCAACTCTGTTTCAGGTCATATATATTAGACCTTCTGTGCATGCTGTGAAGACATATAAAGCTGGTAAGAAAGATTCCTTTTCCTGCATCAAAGCTGGCTAACAGCTCCCAAAAATAGAATTCGTGCGAATTTTTTAATCACAGAAATACAATTTTTAAATTTTTTTAAATTTGTCATCTGCAAGGATGTATGTGCTTTCTTGATGGAACTATTGGAGTTTCCTTTTGCTGTGGCTCATTTTTCTTGCCTCAGAAAAAAAAAGTAATTTGCATAATTACCAATATTTTGTCAGTGTTTCCCAGATTCCACACTGAAATGGATAGTTCCCACCCAAAAAAACTGCCTAGTCAATCAACAGCAACAGCTGCAAATCAACAAATCTTCCATTTATATAAGAAAATGTCATATTACAAGACATAGGCATTATAGCACTGCATGTGCACTAAGATCTCTTTTCTTCCCTATTTTCAGGGAAAAGGGGTCTTTGCTATCAGGTAAAAAACTTTCCAAAATTCAACAGACTTTTCAACTTTTTAAATTCTTTTTCTTGCAAAGAGAGCATAAGATTAAACAAAAAGTTCCAAGCCTATTGAGTTATTTTCTAAAAACACACACTTAACATTCCCTCTGTGCGCAATTTTTTATTGTTCTTCTTCATTTTAATCACAATTTATAAAACAGAGGTTCACAATCCAGCTGCTAACATTGGGTATCTATTCCAGAGCAGCACTTGAATGAACAGCAGTCCAGCTGCAGCAGAGGATGTTACTGGTTTTTCCAGCTGGCCACAAACCTGGCACTGGCTGCAGAACAATGCAGATATAGCAACAGTTACTGGAAGAAAGGAAGAAATGAAGGAAAAAGAATCACAAAGGAGGTTGAAAATTGATTGCAAAAAACTCTGCAAAATTTTATATTCTTGAAATCCAAATTTAGCATAACTGAACAGTTCTGACAAATGATGGGTGGCCTGTACTGCATCATCATGGAGAGTCGAATAGTATGATGCTATTCTCCAGGCATTTTTCAATAATATTACTAACTATTCTCTTTTGCAAAGTTATTTCCTACCTTCAGGTTTACATTGCATATTAGAGCCTTCCAAGAAACAGGCTGGATTTTTCCCTAGAGCTTTTCTCCAACACATTAGATTCCTATAAGTACAAGGGTGGGTGGTCAGCCATCACTTTTGGCCTGGCTTTCAGTCATGCTACTGGCATCAGATTCATCCCAAAACAGTAGAGAAGGGAACCTGATGTCCAGAGGAAACCACAAGCAGTTGCCAAAGAAGTGAGGGAGGGAATGAGCTGCTTGTACACAACACTGGTTAATCATTGTGTCCAGACCACAACATAAATTCAATCAGAGTAGGGAAAGATGGACTGGGAATGTCTCAAGATGAATACCAAAAATTACCAGCACCATTTCTGTGCTTATTGCATTTCTATTCTTTTTAGTGAAAAGATACTGTTCTTCTGACAGCCCTTCTATGGACACTCATTTCACTGAATTCTCTTTGTACCATCATCTGTGAAAATAACAGAAAATAAGGGTAAAAGAAAGACAGAAGCTAGAAAACAACAATTCTAGGAAAATACTCTGTAAAACAGCATAAGGAGTAAAAGGAAAACAAGATACACATTTAACAGAGCAGAATGCTGGAAGGCAGACAGGGAGGATCACCATAGTGTCCCAGGTGCTGTTAAGGACTTCTCTCTCTAATTTTCATATTGGTCTTTTTTCAATAATCAGAATTTTAAAATAAATTGTATGTTTTAAAAATTGATCTGTTCACATTGTCAGATAGGAGACAGATGTACATAAAGCAGTGTGATGAACCAGAAATTTCTTGAGGTCCATTCCAACTCCATCTCCTACAATCCCGTGATAAGGCAGTATGTTATCAGAGACAGAAACCAAACTGAGAAAAGTAACTGATCATGCTGAACAAATGTAAGAGACAAGATCATTCTTTAAAGAATTCTTAAGAAAATACTGTGCAGGATTTATATTGCGACAGAATGATCTAAGTGATTTTGGTTTATGTTTCAGGATTACTATTTGCTTGACGTGAACTGGAACACCTCTTTCTGTTGGATGCTTCCCTTTTAAACAAATCCCCTGCGGCTTCTTTCTCAGATATAAATAAAGTTGAAAAAAAAATATGGAGTGTGGCTGAAGGAGGAAAAACAACAGATCCAGACTCCCTGGTACCATTCAGTGGCAGAAGATGCCAAACATAACAAGTAAGTTTTACAACAAGCATTACCGAATAGTCACCTTTCTCATGAAAATTCTGAGGCAAGAAAAAAAGACAGTTTAATTCTGTGTCTCTTGATAAGTACTTTTCAACAATCCATAAAATGTGGTTATCTCCAACGTAATGAGAGAAATCAGATGGTCTTGCATTTGGACCTACAGTCTCAAATTGAGCATACCCTGGAGAAAGGTACCCTAGTTGTGTAGGTCTAGCATTAGAACACGGCACCTTGCCACCCAGAATGAAGAAAGTGACTCAATCCACTCCCTATTCTAAGGCCACATATACGCAGATCATTAATGAAAAACATGTCCAAAATACTGTACAATATCTCTTGAAAGAGTTGGTTCACATTTCATCAACACTGCACATATTAGGAAGTTTTCTCATTATCTGTCCCAAACTTTCCCATATGCAAATAAGACTTTACTTCTTGCAACATTGTGAGGGAAATGTAAAATTTTTCACCATCACTTTTTTTACCATTTTTTTTTACCATTTTGTAAAACTTCTCATGTATTACCTTCGTATCACATCTTTCATTGCTTCCTGGGTTTTTCCTCAGAGATTATGTAATTTAATTTTTGTCTTTTTGTTGTTGTTCTTTGAAGTACTTTTAGTTGATGTAGATCGTTTTTGCTGTCCTCTGCAGAAACAAAGTATTCTTGGCCTGGGGTTTGAATATTAAATATTTAAAAAGGAAAAATATCTGTTCCTCATGCCTTATGTAAAATGCGGCTGTTTTTAATGAAACTGCAGATGAAATTTTGTTTTATTATGGGTTAGTTCTCGTTTTGCATTTATACGCAAAACTTATTTAATATTTTCTTTCTGACTGATACTTTTTAAAAAATTCTAGCAGACAATTTTCAAGTTCTTACTTTTAAGAATTTAATTGTTTTTCACTTGTCTATAGAGTAAGTATAAAATTATTAAACCTAAACCTATTTCATCAACTAAATCACATTTGAAGGACCAGCCAAGACCTGTGCTATTAATTTTATATCATCTTGTGGTCAAGTGTTGACCATTTCTTTTTGACATGGCTTCTTGACTCTCTGTTGTGGTAGATGGATGGGATGACCACTTCCCAACAGTTTCAGATAGATTTTCTGGGAAGCTGTTGTGTCTTTGAGAATGCATATTATGGTAATTACCCATAGCTATCAAGGGAAATGGTTTTTCTAAAGAAAAAAACTACTTAGTTTTGGTTCAGTAACATGCAATGGCTTCGATTTGTATTTTTTCAATATTGCAAGTTATTTTTACTCCTTTTTCATTCGTATATTCCTCATCATCTGGGACAGACAATGTGAGAAGTATTTTTTACCTAAGGGGTGCACAGATTTTACTATGTTTTTCTGTAGTTCATCTTTGTGACTTTTGTTACCCACTTTGTAAAGAGGGACAAAGACAGGCTCCAGTCACATTATTTTTACAGCAAGTTTTAGTGCACATAGTTCTCTGCCAGTGCAGCTACTTGATCAACATAGAGATGGTAAACCCTGTACTGTTCAGGTTGGAATTTATCAGCAGATGGAATCCACCTAATGCCACATGTAGGACAAAATATGCTCTGTTTCACAATTTCAGACCATAGATTTTACAGAGAAGTCTGAGAATACAAAATATAATAATGTGAGTGGCAACCTTGAAGTATGTTCTGAATACAAACTGTTTTACCAAGTGTAATGTAAACACCTGTTAGAAAAGCAAGTTGATGTATCTTAAATTACTGAATTAATGAAGTAACCTGCTGCTTATGCCAGTTTTGACATAATTTTCTGATAAAAATGAAAGCCAACACATTGTTTTTCCTTGAGAGAGAATAATATAAAATCCTTTGATTGAGACCAATGAATTTTTCCAGAAGTAACATTCTCATCTAAAGTAATAGGTTCCATGTCAACATACAGACTTGGCAAAAAGAAATGTATTGTGGGCAATAGCTTAGAGCTGTTATAAGAGAACAAAAAGGTCACTAGTCCAAGATAGCATTTTCTTTATTTTTATTTTTTTATATTCTGGTTAAAACATAGTATGGGAATGTCCTAATGCTGATGGTTTACATTCAGAATCTTTTAAGAGAAGTGACTTTGAAACAACATTTACTCTCTAAACCAGAAAACCCATAATGCATTCTCATCATTCTGAAGTCATAATTACAAATCCACTAATATTTTTCATTCAACTTTATTTGAATATTCTGATACTTGGATCTAATAAGTAGCACAATGTCAGCATTTAAGTATTCTATCCATCAGAACATCAGAGATGACTATAATTTCCTATATTTTAAAAGACTTAAGTACAAATTTATGACCCTAGCCTCTAAAAAATTGAAGTCATCCATGTAATATTCAAGTAGGTTACACTGATAATGGTCTTATCTCAGCATACATAGGTTTTTTAGATCATATAGAAAGATGTATTATATATTTTTAAATTCTACCCTGAATCCCACATTGGATATGCAAAAAACTAAGTGAATAACCATATTTTTATACACCTTCCTATGTTCTTATTGGCAGCTTTCAAGGCACCTCCTGAATGCTCCAGCTGTATCCTCAGTATGCCATAAGTACAGGCTCAAGAATTCACAGTACCTCAAGATGCATCATTCCTCTTCAACCCTCATCCACCTATCTGTGCCCAGTGAGTGGATGGAAGGGGTCCTGCTACATCTTTTCTTGGAGCTTGGACAGGAGCGAGTGCTGAGCAGGGGTAGGATCCAGTTCTTTGTGAGATGCTCAGCCTTCCTCATCTTTTCTCCTCATCTCATGAGCAGTCTGTGCCTGGACCTGACAACCTGTACCAGGCTGCAGAGCACAGCAAACATCTCTCTTGATAGGTTCCTGCTGCCTGAACACCTGTGCAAAAGCACTGGTGCCAGAAGTGCACTTGCATTTCTTCCAGTCCCTCCAGCCAACATCATTTCTACAGACATTGTGGCCTCTGGACAAGCCCTGATACAGCAGCAGCCTGCTGCAAGAGAAGTATGTGCCAGAATTGCTTTTTCAGCCCTTCCTTGATGAATAGGCACATAGAAGTCATCCTGGCACATGGACTGGATGGATGACAGTAAATGCTGGGGCACATACCACTATCAGAAAATGAAGTAATAATACCTAACAGATTTATACCCCTGTTAATGTATTGTCAGGGACAGCAGTGATGGTGAGGATCACACAGACTGTCCTGAAGTCTCTTCCTGGAAGACCAACACACAGGAACCAGCACTGTCTCCTGAGGGGGCAGACCATGTCCTGTGCCTGCATGGACTGTGCTTCATCCTCTTCTGGTCAATGTAACCAGCCCTGTTTTCTGGGCAGGAGACAGGACTTCTCCAGACAACACAGAGAAGGCACTGCTTGCTCTGCTTGTGGCTCCTGCTGCACTGAGAGCCCCGAGTGGAACTTTATGGAGGCAGGCCCCTTCCCAGCAGGTGCTGCTGCCAGCATGGCAGTATGCACTTTCATGAACTCTCTGGAGTGTTTAGGTAAAGTCAAAGAAACTAATGTTGAATCCGCACAGGTGTGCACAAACAATCCTTTTGATGTCACTAGAAAACAGGTACCTGGAAGACCCTGGGTATGCTAAGCAAGTTTTTAGATAAAAATAGCATGATGCCACTGCATGTCTATGCAAATCAGAGTTATATATATTTCCTTTCTAAGTAGGATCAGAACAACTTAGCCAAACATAGGATCAGAACAACAGCCACAACAAACAAAGTTATGGTCTTATCCTAACCACTAAAAAATTGTACTCCAAAATTAATGCAGGGTAAATCTTCCAAATTTCAACAACTGGATCATTTATATTTTAAAACTTGAAGACTAATTAATATTATAAATATTTAAGTTGGTTTTGTGGGGAGTGACACTACACCACATGAATGTCCAAGCCTTTCTGAAAATTTCAACAACTATGTCTAGATCCAGATTTTAGTAGTGAGCCATATATATTTAATTTTTAAAGATCTAAAGGTGCTGCAACTGAAAAATAGTTCAATCATTAGGTATGACGTAATAAATAGTCTCTAAACATGAATCTTGATTCTTAACAATTGTTCCAAAACTATCATGTTTTCTTCATGTCTATGCACATGTGCTATTCATTACTTGTGATATGATATTACTTATGATATTACTTATGAACTATATGATATTACTTATTCATTACTGATGATATTACTTATATGATACTTTTAGTCCTGTGTCTCTGATACCAAGTGCAAGTGACTACCTGAGACAAAATCAGTCAGGCTTTTTGGAGTGCAAACCCAGCTGGATCCTGCCTGGCCTACCAAAATAATTTCTAACTATGTCTCTCAGCTATCTGGTTCAGCCAGGAATTAACCTCCCATAGGAGAGGGCAAAAAAACCCAGAGCACAGGCGCATCCTCTGCTAACACAGAAGAACCTGGGCCAAACTTAAGCTGAGCAAGGTGACATATTTGCCCAGAGAAGGTACTGCTCCCAAACCATACCTTGAACTGCTGGTTGCCACAAAGTGATTCCCAGTGTGTAGATCTTATTTGTTTGATCATTCACCTGATGGCTTCCAAAAGTGATCACTCCCACTGGCTCATCAGGCAGGTCCACTGAGGCAAGTGGCCAGAGGCAGCTCCAGGTGAGCAGCTGGGGAAACAGGTTTGCGACACCACAGATCTCAGCATCTCTTGAAGAAAAAAGGCTTCAAAACAGCACATATTTTGCAGAAACTCAGTAGACCTGTGAAGAGACAGTTGCATGTTTCTTGGAGGAAAGTATTCCAAATCTTCAAGAATTTCAAATGCATTAAAATAATTAGTTCCATGGACTGGTTGTGTTTGTTGTTCTGGAGAAATCAGCATATCAGCTGTTTCAGATCTATATTCCTGGAATCAGGCAGGAAGTGAGAGGCTGCTCTTCCTTCTTCCATTTTAACCTTACAACTGCAAAAAAAGGAGGAACTGAGACATCAGTCCACTATCTTTATATTATTGTGCCAGTACACTAGCAACGCCAGGAAGACAACTTGGTGATCTCCACAATAAGCTTTTTTTGTTTTAATTAATGATTATTTAATTTAATTCTCTTTTGAATTTTATATATATATATATATATATAATACACAGCGATAGATATACATGAATAGAATTATATTTTGTATACCAGAAGAGTATATATGTAGATATTTTGAGAGTGTGTACATATCTAGTACTCAAATGAGAGAATATATAGAGAAAATATATATACTCTGTATACTTCACAAATATAGCCTATACACTATGTATAAGTACTTTATCACAAATATAGACTATACATTATATATAAGTACTTCATCTATATGCAGTGATATATATTTACCTCCACATCCTTTCACTCTCTTGTATTGATTTATAGTGGATTTTTCCATGTGGGTATTTTTGTAAAAAATGCATATTTTTGTAAAAGATCAAAGCTAAAAAGGCTAAAATGTAGCTTGTGCCAAAGTAGACATCTACCTCAGCTACCCAAGAAAAGGACCAAAGATAAGCTGACACTTTCTATAAGTTCCCTGCTTGGTCATTTAAAAGAGGTACAAGAGATAGGGAGGGTGATCTAGAGTAAATTGGGACTCCTCTTTGAAGATGTGTATTTCCTAAGTAAAAGGGAAACATAAAACTGAGGATACTTACATTAAAGGAAATTCAATATCATGCTTAAAAGCAGGTAAGCAAAAGCTCTTTACTATCTGTCTTTATCTGAAAGTGAAAATAAACCTAAGATAAAATGAGCTTCCTTATGGTAATGCTGGGTTTTTTAAGGGTTGAAGTTAAAACAATCCCGCTATGGGCTACTCTGGAATAGTCATGCTGAATTTTATTAGTATCACTTTCAGTTTACTCAAAAATTATTTCTAAGCAGATTCAGTGATTTCATTAATTATCTTATTGCCAAATCATATTTGTAACCTCTGTTATTGAAATGAGAGGCTTGGTGTCCTGTTTTTTGATATATGCAACACAAAATTAATCAAGACAAATAAAATATACTGTAGAATGCAATGTAAAATAGATAAATAGATTATTAGAAAGCCACACACCCTCTCTGTAACTAAATTTGTAGTTTATGCAGGCCAAGCATTTGAAAAATCCCTTCTAAGATATCAATTTAATTTCAATGCTTTTTTACTTAAGTTCCCATCTATTCATCAATGGATTCCTCCTAACTTATTACTTCACTGAGCTCTTGAAGCTGTTTTCTTATTAAGAAATTTGAAAATGTGTTTATTAACTTTAGAAATTATGTTGATCACTTTCTCTACACTTTTGAGAGATTAATATTTTTTTCTTATTCTGTCTTTAGCATCTGTTATCACTTGAATTAAAAGCTTGAAGGAAATAGATTTTTCAAAGCCCAGATTTATGCCTCCAGGGGATAAAATTAGCCAGAGCAGAGTGAAATAAAATTTGTCTTGCAAAACCAGATTTTTGCTTAACAGGTCTGAAAATATCTTAAAGAAAAGTAAATATATGTATTAGATACAGTATCAGCTCTAGTGGCAACAGTGCCAGATTCTTCTGCATTGCTGTTTTGCAAGCTTTCCTATTCCTCAATGGGAAAGCCATAATCAACATTAAATTGATAAACTAATTGTTATAACAACCAGAGACAGTGCTATTTGGTGGAAATCAATTATGCTGGAAGATTTCCATTTTTCCTACTTATCTTTTGCCTGGTTTGGCTATAATGTAGACAGATGTCCCAAGTCAGTTTACAGCAAAATTGTAAATGATGCAAATTACAGCTGCATTTGGGCTGTGAAACTTGAAATAAAGCAAATTCTGGTCCATGCATATCCACTGTGCAATTTTCAATGAAAAATTCCTTTCACGTGCCTTTATCTTGTATGTCCAAAAAGTGGGGAAAAAAAGTCTCTGTGGACTGGAGGCTATATTGTGAAAAAAAAATGACTGGAAATATTTGAAACAAATCTTTCGTGTTCCTAGCTCTCATAATCCATGCAAATGCAAACATTTTGAGAGATATTTGTAAGTTGGAGTGTGTATTATGTTTTCTTTTATTTTAGGGCTCTCGTTCTTTTAAAGCAGTGGCAGACATGTACCAGTGTGTCTGGACAGAGTGAAGAAATTTTTTGTCAGGCTAATTTTGGACTATTTGGAGTATTATTAATACTATTTTTTCTCAAGTTAATTCTGCAGTCACTTTATAATTTTTATTATGCTAAATACTATAATCAGCCAGAAAGCTACATTTAAGATTAAGGCTCATCAACTCGGAGAATTTATAATTTAGATTATGTGCATATGTTTTGCAGAATAGAATTTTCTCACCTAATCACAGTTGGTCTAAAGTCAAGCATCTACATAAGTATAAACTTCCTCTCTTGACAATGAAAATAGGCACTCATCATTAAATTGCTCCTAGTGTAGGAGTTTAAGATGGATAGGATGCCTGAGAAATCATCTATTTATTTTTATTATCTCCTGCCACAGCCCAAATTAAGTGGAATAGCTTTCATTAGATTGCTACCTTTTATCCTGAAGTTATTTGATGTGAACTGTACCCAAATGCATATGAAAAACCTAAGGGAGAGCTGAAGTGCAGGATTTTGGAAGGAAGTGTTGGATATGCATGTTCTTAAAATTCCAGCTGTGGTTTCAGAGAGCAGATTTCCATTCTCTTACTTTCTGCTTCAAAATCTAGGTGAATTACCTCAAATAAACCACACTCAGCAGGCTGAGGGGGACAAACTATTTAAAAGCACTAAAAACCTATATAAGACCTGATGCAACGACTCCCTTATTTTGTACATGGGTAATTGCAGCAAGGGAACAGCTGGAAGCCAAAAAGCTGACCTTCCACAATCTCTTTGGAAATCCTCTTGGCAACTCCCTAGCAATAACTTCAAAGGCCAGAGAACATACAAAATACATTGTGTCCACCATCTGGAATATAAATAACAAATATTATTCCTTATATATTCCAAAGACATAGTAGCAATGTCACCTTTGCCTTCCACATAGATTTTATGAATGAATAAATTAATTAACCAGCGCTATAGTTTAATGTTTTGAGAACACAGATCTTTTAGAAAAAGACTGTCATCAGTAAAACTTGCATATAGTCTGATGGTAACACCTGAAAACTCTCAGTCCCCTTGTGATGGATCAAGGCCCCATTACTGCGATCCCATAGAACAGCAGTAGGCTGGTGTACATGTTTATAGCAGACCCTACTTTGTGCCAAGCAAGCAGGGAAATAAGCTTCCTTCCCACAGACTGCAGACCTGATGGAACAGCACAGTTCTGCCAAGGTTTACAGCAGTGAGCTGGAGTGGTTATAATACTGGTTTTTGCTGCATATCAAAAATTGCATATCTCATTTGCTGCATATCAAAAATGCGTATCTCATTTTCTTCCATACTGCCACCTTCTCTACCCTTAGACTTCTTCCATGATTGTCCAATGAAGAAAAAATATGCAAAAATCTTCCACTTCATTCACATTCTGCCTTACTCAAATCTTCTAAACTAAGATCGGCACAGGAATCATAACATCTATCAAGTGATAACACAAAATCATTTTAAACTCTCATCTTAGTAAGTCCTGCGCTAGATGGAGATAGTACTGCTGGCTGATAGAGAAACAATGAGATGTAGATCTGGTTACAGAAATTTTTTCTCAAAGTGTGTGCTTTCAGCAGGTGATTTTTTAAAAAATTCTCCTACAAATAGACACTTGGAAATGAATTGTTCCTTTGTTTGTTGTTGGTAGTTTTGGTTTGATTTGGTTTTTTCCCCTTGAAACTGTTTTCATTATGGTTATGACCACAAAGCTCTCACTAGATTAAATTAGATGAAATTGAATGGCAATGTTACATTCATCACTGGTGAAGCAGTGACAGTAAGAGTTAGGAGGCACTGGGCATTTCCTAGTGTAATACCAGAAATTAGCTGCAGAAAAGAGGATCGCCTCTGACCCTGTCTCCCATTTGAGGAAAACAAAATGTTCCACAGTTTAAGAAACGTGAATCCATTACAAAAAAAATTCCAAAGATCTAGAAAAATTGCTCAGATCAAGGCCTCCCTTACATGAAACCTCTTCTCTATCTGGAGGAATTTCCCAATGATAACTTTTGATGTGCCACTCAGGGACAGCACCAACTAATACTGTGCAGTGACTTGTCTCTGACATTGTATGGAAGGTCCAGACTCCTTCCTTCACTGTTTCCTTTTTCTTGTGTCATTCAGTTTTGGATGAAAGAATTAAGACAACTCACAGCATAAATATGAAGAGATAGCTCTAAAAAAAATGGTGTCAAAGAATAGCAACCAGAATTAGGGGATACAAACATCATTTGGATGACAGCTAAGATTGCACATGAATCTTTGAAGAGATTGGTGGCTTCTAATATTCTTATATCTAACTGAAAGTCCTAGCAAGTCAGGGAATGGTAAAAAAATGTATGTTGACTTCAGTGATTTGACATAAAAAACCTTGTAAAAATTTATCCTTGATAAAATGAGTTAAAGCTGATAAATAAAATGCTGCAAATGATCGTGCCCTACATTGGACAAGCTGCACATTTTACAGTATTTTGCTACATTCTCTGAAAGCAGGAAAGCAGGTCAAGACAATTATAGACAGTTTATAGTTATAGAAATGTATGAAATTGACTTAGTCATGCACCACAGGTTTGAAATTACATGGCACAAAATTTAACTGGGCTGTAAATGGACAAACTAGGTCAGGGAGATGAGATTAACAGTTGGTCAGAGCATGGTGCTAATAACACCAAGTTGTGGGTTCAATACCCACACAGGACATTTACTTAGGAGTTGCACTTTATGATCCTTGTGGGTCTCTTCCAACTCAGAATATGCCAGAATTACTTGGCACTTAGGAACCCATAGTTCCCTTTAATGTGATTAAGACTATGCTTCTCTCTGTGGACAAAAGCAGATCACTGAAGAAGTGTTAACTTCAGGCAGTTGCATTTTATGCTTTTTACAAGTATTGTCCCATCTCCATCCACTCTGGGTCTTTTAAAACACATTTTCTACTTTGGCAAGAGATGTCTCAGGTTAGTCTGAGACATCAGGTAAACATCAGGTAAAATGTTGCTAACAACATCCTGGTATTTGTCTTGAGCATGACTCCTGTATCAGAACACAACCCATGAAATTTGACAGACAGTTGTCAAGCAGCAGGAGTCTGAAGCCCAAAGCAAATCAGGATCTCAGAGGCTACTTTGTCTTAATTATTAAGTTGCAATGACCTGGATTATCTAAGATTAGCAGTGCAAAATAAATTCAAAACTCTCTCTTGTAAATAATAAACAGTGGAGGAAAATCTAAATAGCAGATCAGCATATGTAACAGTAACCAGTGCTTAGTTCTCACCTGCTGTTAGTGCTTAAGAATCTTCAAAAAAAAGTACTTCTACATCATTCTAACAGGGTAAACATACCCAGCTAGTGCCAGTAGAGCTCTATATTTAAGTGTACTGGAACATTAGATGAACTAGGGAATAGAAATTCTCATTCCATTATTTGTTAGAGGGCAGAACGTGCCACTACTCCAAAGGCAAATGAAATATCTAACTGATCGAAGAACTGGTTTCTTTCACATACATTAAAAATATTTTTCTGTAATATATGAGAACATTGACCACTCACTGGCAAAAAAAGGTGACAGAAAAGATTTTTTTTTTTAGGATATGCAATTAAATACTCAGATGGAAAGACAGAACAAAAGAACAGTCATCATAATTCAAAGTGTAAAGTTTATTTGTCTGAAAGGATGAGTGGGCACAAAATCAAATATACAGATTTGGTAAATACTTGTGCTTTGTGATTTTTCTTTGGAAGGCTGACTCACTCAAAGTCTCTACTGCTGTGAGTGAGTGCAGTCAATATACAAGAACACAATATTCCTTTTAATATATTTTACAAAAGGGAAAAACAAAATCTTAAAAAATGTATTTCCTCTGATTCTATGCACTCTAGTGGTTGTTGTTCCCCCATCGTATTTAGCCATTTTCTTGAAAAATCTCAGTGAGGAAACATTCCTTTGGTATTTCTAGAACATTTATCTTTTATGACTGCTTCATAAGAAAGCTTATGAAACAATATATGTTAATCTATTATAGAGTAGGTACAAAACCAGTGCAGAAAACAAAGTCAAAAGCTATTTTTCGGTGATCACAATTTTTTTGGAAGGATGAATTGAATGAATGATGAATGAAGTGATCTAACATAGGCCTGATACAATTAAATATTCTCACCACAAATAGAAAGTGGAAAATGCATACTGTATTTACGAGTGCCACGAAACAGTAGTAGCGCGGTTAAAGAATTTAAAATCATCAAAACAAACGGGAGTAAATGTTGGTAAAAATACAAAATTCAGTAGGGAGAGATTTTATCCAGTCTGAATAATCACTTCCTACATACAAAGTGAGGCCAATAGCTGTCCTGAATATGGTCACAAACTGAACAAGTCCAGTGTCATGCTGCTGCAAAATTAGACTTGATATGTGTTTGAAGATGTTTGACTGGTAGGATAGTGATGGAATTTCTTTTCTGATCCTAGAGAGCAAAGCATTAAAGCAGTTTTGCTGCAGAAGTTTTGGAGTGTTCATCACTGGAGTTGTTGAAGAAAAGGTTACAAACATTTTCCAGCAAACAGACTAGGTATCTCCTGTGGCTCCCTCCAGATCCAAACCACGCAGGCTGACCTTGAACTTGCATAATTCACTATCACTCTCTCTCCCAAAACAGCTATTTCTAAGTCATGAATCATGTTTTTCTTTCAGTTTCACTGATATTTCAGTTACTAAAATAACACAACATTACAGTAGAATAACACAACATTACAGTGGCTATTGTACTAGTACAATCCTAAAATAGAGTCAGTGAAATAAGACTCTAAAAATCTGACATTTGATTGTAAACCTTGATTCACATTGCTTAGAGCATATTCATCTTTATTTTGCATCTAATTTAATCATTTTTGACAGATGGGCAGAAGGTAGTAAAAAGTATAGTGCCTAAACCCAGATAACTTCTTGTAACTATCTCAAGGCTTCAGCACCTCTGTGAGCTGAACCAGGGAAATTATATGGAGCCCTAATGCTGTTACACTGTTCATTTTAAAAGCAATTTAAAACCTAGGGTATTATACTCCTGAGTGAAACCTGATTCTGCAGGAAAAAAACAATGAAGCCTTTTATTGTGTAAGAGCTCCCAGGAGTGTTTATGCAGAGTACATTTTTGACTTCTATATGTCCTCTAAAGTGCTGGGCTACAGAGGCTTGCAGAGCCCACAGATGCTGGGGGCAGAAGAAGGAGTGGTACAGTGACAGTTTCATGCAGCAGGCGTATTGATTTGGAGGAACTATTGGCTGGTGGGCCAAAACCAGAAATTACCTTTTTCAGAGGGTTCTCAATGGCTCCCAAGGCTAATCAAGAAAGTTTGGGACCTCACAAGGGTTAATAAAGGGAAGAAAGTGACACAATAGAGAAGGAAAGAAATAAAAGGCTGCTCCTGAAAATGGGTGGGGGTAAGGATAGTACTGTGATACTGGGGCTTCCTGCCTAGGTGAAAACTGTTGAAATGTTAGGTATTCTAGCAAATAAAAA
The DNA here is from genome assembly GCF_035770615.1 of Melospiza melodia melodia. NCBI lineage: Eukaryota > Metazoa > Chordata > Aves > Passeriformes > Passerellidae > Melospiza > Melospiza melodia. Next base: position 72,791,004 of record NC_086226.1, on the reverse strand, counting down.
CCCACAAATCCTTGTGATCTCAATTAGGGCATCCAGGTCAGTAAATAGTTTAGGCTAAATTTTTTCCATGTCTGCTCAGTGCCTGTGTAATGGGCATCATACCCTCAAGATAAAATTCATCAATGCCTGTGAAACAGGCCTTGACAGACCTCAGAGAAATGGATGGATGTGAGAAGACAAATCCTTTTGTCTTCAGTGTAGACTTGAGAATGCATATAATAAATGAATGCAGAACGGTTAGGAAACGGGAAAACTGTGACTGTAGTAAATGCTCCTTGGGAAGAAGGCTCCTGTAAAATCTTATCACATAACCAGATAATTAAAGTAGGCACGTGGCATATACACAACTCCACATGTAAACTTAGCTTTGGTATTTCTACTTCTGCTGTTCAGCAGCTTTGCAACTTTATTCATATCCATCTCACACAGCATTACAGAGGTGGATTTATTGGCTGCAGAGGAAGGGGTGGCTATAGTTTCGACCATGAGTACCTTCCTCTTAGATTTTCACTTAGTAGCATGAGGTAGCTCTTATGTATTTGTCAAATGACATACATATTAATATCTACACTGACAAGGATAAGGCTTGGGTTTAAACTGGGGTTTTGCTTTTTGCAGTAACATATCACAATTTCATATGTGATTGGCTTTTTGCAGTCCCTCTAAATTTTCCTGCAGCATTCATTATTTTCCAATTTATTTCTTTGAATACTTTTCTCTAATTTTGGTTCTTTTTCCACACATATTTACTAATCCAGTTTTTCAACCCTGAATATCAATTAGTTAAAAATCCAGGTTCTATAGTTATCTTTGGGTTATTTCTTGTCCCCTCTGACATAAAAAAAACCCTCCTATAATAGGTTTCTGTGTCCACAGTTCTCTTTAGCCCATTATTGAATCAAAGTAGTTAAACTCACACACCTTTCTTAATGAGTGCCCAAAACCAAACAATCTAACTTAGGGAATTCTGCGTCTTTACCTCTTCTTGGGAAGACTAAGGGGCTGTGGATGCGACAGGTGCTGTGGCACGGGTTTGAGAAGGGCCTGTGGATGTGGCAGGGGTTTGATGAGGGGCTGCGGATGTGGCAGGGGCTGTGATGGCTATGGATGTGGCAGGGGCTATGGATGTGGCAGGGGCTGTGGATGTGGCAGGGGCTGTGGATGAGGCAGGGGCTGTGGATGTGGCAGGGGCTGTGTGGATGTGGCAGGGGCTGTGAGGATGTGGCAGGGGCTGTGAGGATGTGGCAGGGGCTGTGGCGGCTGTCGGGGTGTCGCAGGGGCTATGGATGTGGCAGGGGCTGTGTGGATGTGGCAGGGGCTGTGTGGATGTGGCAGGGGCTGTGGATGTGGCAGGGGCTGTGGACCTGGCAGAGGCTGTGACCTGGCAGAGGCTGTGAGGATGTGGCAGGGGCTGTGGCGGCTGTCGGGGTGTCGCAGGGGCTGTGGATGTGGCAGGGGCTGTGGATGTGGCAGGGGCTGTGGACCTGGCAGAGGCTGTGGCGATGTGGCAGGGGCTGTGGCGGCTGTCGGGGTGTCGCAGGGGCTGTGGATGTGGCAGGGGCTGTGGATGTGGCAGGGGCTGTGGACCTGGCAGAGGCTGTGGCGATGTGGCAGGGGCTGTGGCGGCTGTCGGGGTGTCGCAGGGGCTGTGGATGTGGCAGAGGCTGTGTAGATGTGGCAGAGGCTGTGGCGATGTGGCAGGGGCTGTGGCGGCTGTCGGGGTGTCGCAGGGGCTGTGGATGTGGCAGAGGCTGTGTAGATGTGGCAGAGGCTGTGGCGATGTGGCAGGGGCTGTGGCGGCTGTCGGGGTGTCGCAGGGGCTGTGGATGTGGCAGAGGCTGTGTAGATGTGGCAGAGGCTGTGAGGATGTGGCAGGGGCTGTGGCGGCTGTCGGGGTGTCGCAGGGGCTGTGGATGTGGCAGAGGCTGTGTAGATGTGGCAGAGGCTGTGGCGATGTGGCAGGGGCTGTGGCGGCTGTCGGGGTGTCGCAGGCCCTACGGACACTGTCCGGCCCCTCCCCGGCCGGGCCGCCGCGGTCACGTGCGGCGGGGCGGCGGGCAGTCACGTGAGCGCGGGGGCCGGGCCGGAGGGGAAGATGGCGGCGGAGCGCGAGCCGCCGCCGCTGGGAGAGACGCGGCCCGCCGACCTCGAGGAGCTGGAGGACGGCGAGGACCTCTTCACCAGCACCGTGTCCACCCTGGAGGTGAGGAGAGGTCGCCCTCGGCTGCAGGTCCTGCGCGCCGAGGCCGATCCGGCGCCCGCCGGGCCCTCCCCTCCCGTAGCCTCCCCCCCCCGGCACGCCGCCCGTGCTTCGCTCCTGCCCAGGCCCCCCTCACTCCTGCGCGGGCCCCCGCCCCGCCGCTGCCCTTGCCGACCTGGCCTCCACCAGGTCGCGGCCCCACCGCACACCTCTGCTTCGTCTCCTCGGTGCTTCCGTCACAGAGAGAAGGGGGTTCTGCTGCCAGGAGAAGCTCAAACCTCTTTTCTCCAAGTACCTCCGTTTTCCTTTCATTTACCCTTTTCTTCTGCTATCAGGGGAATATTCTCACCTTACCTCTCTCCAATTTCGCTGGGGTATGTGGGTGTGAGTGTGAGTGTGGGTGTGTGTGTCTCCGCCTTAGAGTGGATTAATAACGACCCATTTTCTTTGTTTGGCCTCTTTTCGAGGCTTCACTCCATTTCAGTTTGCAGATCTTGAAGAAACTTATTTGTCTCTGAGGTTTTTTCCAAGGGAGCTGACGCAGTGCTGTGCTGCGGCGGCTGCTGGGACCTGCCGGGAAAGAAGCTGGAGGAGACATGAGAAACGCTTATGTGTTCATTCGTTATAGCGGGATCCTTCTTGGCACGTTGTTGTGGTCACGTTCCACCTAGGTGTCTTGCCAGTATCTTCTGGAAGAACTTTATTCTTCCTGTGCATAGATGGCCATCTAAGAAGAAAATTGTTCTGTTCCTCTTTTCCTGAAGAGTTTTCTGTCCCTGACATTTACAGAAATAGGATTGGTGCATGTTTCTCTGGTTTTGCTCTGGCAGTTGTCTGTCCTTAGCAAATACAGTATACAAAGAGGGTTTTAAATGTATGTTAAAGTCACTTGCCTTTTCTTAAGCTACTTTTTTTTTCCTTTCTTTTTATAGATGCATAATCTGTGCATTGATAGAAAAAGATCTGTGGGAAAAATGCACTGAAGGAATAAGAAATTATGTGAATCTGCAGTTGACAAGAATTGCATGAGTAGACTTCTGTGCATCTCTGTGTGACACAGTGTGTATTACTGGAGTCTTTTTCAGTGCCCGGAGAAAGACTGCAGTGTAACACAAACAATGTTTTTATTGATGTGGTCTGGAACTAAAGCTGCAGGAGATAAGATAGATTTAGTGTCCAAATCACAGTTACCATGAGATAAAAAAGTTACTGAAACTCCTCTAACTGCAGACGTTGGCAAAGAAATGGGCTTTGTATCAACTGCTGACAATTCCGCGCTGCTGCTTTGTTTGTGTACACAGTCTGTTTGGGATAGAGTCTCTAAGGGGAAAGGGGAAGCCTTGTTGCTTAAGGAGAAGCTTTTAAAAGCTGTGTCAGTAAGCTTTTTCTGGCATCAGCATTTAGGGAACTACCTTAATCTTGTGATTTTCCTGCAGATTTGGAAGAGAGAGGTGATGAAAATTGACTTTGGACTTCTTACTAGCTTGAATATAAATTGGAGGATTCAGTGTGTAGAGTACCATAGTCCAGAGAAGAGCGATTGTCTGATGATGTAGGCCTAGTTAAACTTTTGTCTTGAGTGTTACTTTAGTCTGGTAAATATTCATGGACAAACTGATTATAAATGGCAGTGGGAGTTGTATAGTAACAACAGAATGGTGTCGTGCTTTTTGTAGCTAATCACGCATACGGTTGCCGATACCAGAAGTGAGAGTGTGGTAAGGGACACTGAGGTCCAAACCCAACTTACATGAGGGCTTTGGTACTTTGAAAGGGTTCCCGACTGCTTTATCTTGGAGCTATTTGCTTTTAGCATGATTAATTTCACTTCCTTCCTATTTTATCTTGCTTTCATTCTCTTTGCAGTTCACAAAATGTGTGCTCAGCCTTTCCTGTCTATAATTTGATTGTGCAGAGGAAAAACTCTGTGTTTTCTAATGCATCTTTCAAATAGCTTCCATATTAACAAAGTCTCCATTTGGAAAACACAAGCTAAGTTGCTTTTGACAAAGTATACAGTCATTGTACAGTGTGAATGGCAAATATGTAGCATTTAAGTACAGAGAGGCTTAGTTACTTAAGTGGCTTCAAATGGAAAATATTTTCTCTGTGCATGTTGCAAGAAAGTTAATGTGTTGAATTGAACTCTCTCAATTGTAGAAAATGAAATAGTAAAAAGATCTCGCTGAGCTGTAACACCTGGGATTTCTGAGGCGTAGTGGAAACACATTTTAGGACTTGAAAATTTGCTGTATGGCAGAGAATGAGAACTCTTCCTTCCTATGGTCTTTGGACACCAGTGAACTGGGAGCTAGGTTGTCTGAGCTGATGGGATGCTCATTTTACTGTCAGGTATCCACAGTGAGTAGTAGATTGAGAATGATTATTTTGCTTTCATTGTGCCAACTGTATTGCGAGTCTGGACCACAGCCTCTCTTACATACAGGGTTACTGAGAGATTTCCCTTCAACTGCCAGAGTAGCTTTCATTAGTGAGAACAGCTGGGATGAATTATGTAAATGGTTTAAGCCAAAATTGCATTTACAGTGATAATCAGTGGTGAGTTCCATGTGATATTGCTGGTTATTACACATGTGTGCTGGTTGGCATCTGCAGTGCTCTCCTAGGTATCAGGTTTTTGTAGCTCAATATCTTTCTGAGGTTTAGGTAGACTTTTACCTACTTGCTAAAATTTCGAGTGCATGGATTTTGGTGGGGTTTTGTTTGAGTGTTTTTTGGTTGGGTTTTTTTTTTTTTTGTATTTTTCATGATGTGGGGTTTTTTTGAGGTTTGTTTTTGGTTTTGTTTTTTTGGCCATTGTTGGGTTTTGTTTTTTTAAAAAGAGTGTCCAAGATTTGCACCACAAGAAGTTCTGGAAGTTAATTGTGTATTATGAGAAGAATCACTCCGTATTAAAGTTTAATCAGGAAACTGCTAATTTGCTGTTTGTTACTCTGCTCCCATTAGAAGGGTCCACAAACAACTGCATGAAACTCAAATTTGGTGACAGATGTGTAAGATATACATTAGATTTTCTGAAAAAATGGTCACTGTTACTCTCTTTTCACCATTTCTACCTTCTTCCTCCTTCATGCACCAGTCTTTGTCATCTTTCTTGTTTATATATTGCACCATTTCTTATTTCACTTTGCCTAAACTTCTCACTTATCTCTGTACTGCCGGTCTTTCATGAAGTTGCCATGTGAACAGAGGAACCTAGGCTGCCTCATTCAAACCTACATTTTCATTCCCATACTCCTGTTTATTGGTGTTTTTGGGTTTTTTAAATGGAAAAATATATGGAGAAACTTGAAAATAATCAGTAAGCAGTAGATGTGGTAATTTATCAAGGACTGTAATTTAGGGCAGGGTGTGTAATAATCTCATTGCCAGTTGATCTGATCTTGTCAAAGATCTGCAGTATCTATTTGTTTTTTGTACATGAGGCAAAACACTGGATAGCCACAGAGGTCTAGATGGCTTTAATAATATCCATCCAGTTTAACAGTGGCTGTTACTGTGGAAGCAGTAAAGTTCCCATTGGAATATCAGAGAGAAAAGCACTAAGTCCTTCAATACTGTATTATACCTTTGCAGAAAGCTAAGTCTGTATCCAAGATTAATTGATGTCATTCCACTGAAAATGTGTGTCTTGTTGCTTGATGTTAAATTCAGGCTGTAATGGAAGTATGTGGAAATTCATTCCAATGTGGCTGCTTGTGTCATCTTCCTTTCTGGTGCAAATGAGACTGTCCTGCCGTTGAGTGTGTTGTCTCTGCCCATGCTGTGATTTGTGAGCTCCTGTAACACTGTTTCAGACAGTGAGCTGGGTTAACCTGAACAACTAGAGTATGATGATGGCCACCTTCTGTCAGCCCTCTGTGTTTTGACTGAGGGAAGCGAGGAGGGGCTCATGCAAGCAGAACTAGTTTGGGGGTACCCTGCTATTAAGAGAAAGGAGGATGTCCAAATGTCTAGAGCTATAATTTCAACCAGCCGAAAATGCAAGAACTTGTTCTTGTTTCTTCATAAGTCAGAGCTGTAAAATACTTGGTTATTGCCTCCAGATGTAAGGAACAATAAAAGAACAGAAAATAGAGTTTGTTACTGATGTTTTAAATTGGAATGGGCCCGTGGGCATCTTACCAGAAACTTGTTTTCAAGAAAAACATGGCAGGATCCTGACTGTCCTGGATACCTGGATGTCCTGGCTATTGAGTATCTTGGTTATTGGAAGCTTCACCAAACCTTCAGCTCAGGAGTTGTTCAGAAATTTCACAGCTGTGCACATTTCAGGAAATGGATGTGTTTATGACAGTTTGTGAATCCTTGGCATCAAGTAAATTAGAAGTTTCTAAACAGCTATGCTATTTGTCTGTGCCATGAGGTTTTTGTTAGTCTCATCTCCATGTCTTGTCTGATAAAGAGATTTTCACTGCACTGACTGCTGACTCCTTTGACAGGCATTTTTCATTGGCCATTTTAGCTGTATTTTGTAGAGATAAAAAAGCAAAGCTGGGGTCCTGTCTTCTGGCTCTGATCCATAGAAGACTGCAACTGAAACAGCTTAATATATTGTTCACAGGCATGGGTGCTTCTTTGGTTTTTGAGAGGCACTTTCTGACCCACTGGCTGTGCAAAATAATGAGGTTATTAGAAATTATTGACTCAGTTTTTCATACGTAAGGGCAGTGCCTTGCTGGGTTTTTGTAGTTCTCTGAGAACTATGCCCATTTTGAAGAGAAGAAACTATACTTCATTGCAAAACTCTTAAACAAGCTAATGCAGTGTTCAGACCATGAATAATTTTTGAGATGCTTCTACACATTTTTTCTTATAAAGTCACAACTCTTAGTGAATATATTTAGTCCTATTCTTAATTCATCTTGTCTGAGAACACAGCTGTTTCAAAGGACCAAAGAGCCACAGAAAGATTAATAGACCACTTGGGACCTTATCACCTGTCAGCTTGTTGAAGTTTCTTTCTGTCTGGCATTCATGACTCCCCCTGACCTGGGAGAGAAAAATTGCAAGGGTAAAAATGAGAAGACCAGTAGACAGAGATGAGGAGAATTTGATGGGTGGAATAAAAGTTGCAATTATTCACCCCTTCCATGGGCAGGCCTATGCTTGGCCATCTTCAGGAAGAGAGAAGTGTAACAAGTGTTCTGTTACAACTCTGCATATCCTCTCTGTCCTTCTTTACCACAGCTTTGCTGAGCATGGTTTTACAAGGTTTGGGATATCCATCTGGTCAGCTTTCCTCTGCAGGTTTCTGAGGTGCCCATAAGGTCTGTTTGAGCCCTTGCTGTTTGCAAATATTCCCATAAGAAGTTTGAAGAGAGCTGCCTGTAACTGCTCTACTAACTACAGCTATGAAGCCTGGTATCCAGTGCAGAAATATTGGCTTTTTCTGTGCCATTGTACAGGTTCTTTCCCAGCTCAGTAACAGAAAGGGACTTGGTGTCATGTATTTATGGCTATTCCTAGAGGAATCTGTATCTCTCTTTAAAGTGGGAATACCTCTGTATTGACCTTTGGTTAATTTGTAACTTTAGGCATGCAGATATTTTCCTTGGGTTGATCAGATTTAAGTGTTCAAAGTGAATTTTGTGTCTGATAGAATAGATTTGTGATTAGAAGCCAGGTATAGTCAAAAATAACCGTTAGTAACTGAAATAGCTATTTCCACTAAAACTCAGAGGATAGACTGAGGGAATAGCTTGAAGGTATAAGCATTCTCCAAGGGCTCTCTTCCACCATTCATTAAGCAACAGCATAATTAAGTGATAAAGCAGAAAGCTCTCTGCTGATGTGCTGTATAGGTTCAGGAAGGCTTTTCTTCCCTATGGCTGTTTTTTGTGACAGTGACTTGACATGCACAAACCTACATACATTCTGCATCTGTGGCAGTGGGAGACTCCCACTGTGTCCTAAAACTCCAATCTATCAAAATGTAAGTGGATTGCTGTTCAAAGCTAAATAGCAGTAAAACTGGTTTGGAATGAGTACCTACCATGTTTCAGTGAAGAACTGCTTTTGCTGATAAAACTTTAACCTTTTTGAACCTCAAGCATTGAGAAATCAAGCATTTCCATGCTCTTCTGTTCTAGTTGGAATGCAAGGTTTTGAACTTGCACTTCTACGCAGCACTGGCTGGAGAGACAGACCATTTCTTCTGAAATATGCTACTTCTCAGTTGTGAAATTGCTTAAAACCTTCAGCTATGAGGTGTAACACATACTCATTTGTGGCCTAGTTTCAATATGGCTTTAGTTTTCCTTAGTGTCTTCAACAGGGCAAGTTCTAGTCTTTAGAGAATTAAAAAATTGTGTCTGTGGTAAGCCCAGCTTCTATGTACAATACAGTGTGATCCTCTGATCCTCAGTGGCAGTAATCCTGTTGCAAAGCTAACAAAATTTCTTACAGCTCCAAACAGCCTTTAATTATTTGGATGGCGTTAATATGTTCTTTTCAATCACAGAGCGCTTGGAGATTTCCATATTGATTTTTGGCTATGTACAAATCCAGATTTAAATCCAAGCCTTTCCAGGAGAAACCTAATAATCAAGTTACATTTGGCATCTCTAAAAACTTATTCTAGGTCATTCTGTAGTAGCTTTTGTTTCATATTAATAAACCTGAAGAAACTGTTGACTGTTTTTTCTCTCAAACAAAGAAATTAATAGCTTTTGACTAGCTCATGTCTTGTATTCATTGTTGCTGTGCTAGGAATGGGAAATGGAAATAGCTGACAGAGTTCCCTTTCTGTAAATCTTTTGTTTCTTTGCAATGAAACAGTGTTGCAATAATTCTTATATACTGACACATGGCAACTTGTTCTCTTATAATCATTTCACTTTTTTTCTTTTTTTTTAAACACAGTCAAGTCCTTCATCTCCAGAGCCAGCAAGTCTTCCTGCCGAAGACCTCAGCACAAACTCCAATGGTCCAAAGCCAGCAGAAATCATGCTGGATGGTGACAGAGAAGATCTCTTTGCTGGTAATGACTATTTTCTTCTAGCATGCCTGCACAAACCATTTCACCCTTGGACTGAAGGAAATGTGCTATTCTGAGAGGGAGGACTGAAACCTTAAAAGTAGTTTGAGAGTGTTGTAGAGGTCTTTTCTTGTGAAAAATGTGGCTAGTTGAGTTTGTTTATAAGTTGCTCTGTCATGTGTACTGCCAGTGTGTAGTGTGGATGTTAAGCTGGACACTAACTGCTGCTGTTAGTAAGAATAGTCTTTATAATTTTGTGATTCAAAATGTTCAAATCTGTTGGCGTGGAAATGCATGACTTAAGTTACTTTCTTGTTTTCTACTTAATAGTCATGCATAAGCTGTCCCAGCCGTTTTTCCAGTTATAAAGAGAGAGGTAATTCAGATTGTATTGCAACTATTTCCTTCTTACTACTCTTGTTTTAATGGAAAGGTAACAAACTGGCAGAAGGGACAAGTCCTGTCATTTTACTAGTGCATGATTGTGTCTCTGACAGTTGACAGTATTGCATGCTTTAGAAAAAGATATGAAAGTTCTGAAAAATGATATGTTAAAAGACAGAACATTTCTAAAAGTTCATAAATCAGTAGCTACTTCGGTGTCAGTTTTGAACTATCCTAACATGGGTTATTGTTGCTGTCAATTACAGTTGTAGGAACATTAACTATCCAAGAAAGTAGCTGGAATATTTGAAATATATTATGTGCATAAGATGGTTCTGAATGTTACATCTCAATACTATCATTTTCCCTATTACTTCATGTTGCATTAGTCAGCTGACAGTCTGCTTTAAATGCAGTAATGTCATCCTTATTGGTTACCTGATGTGTCATTCCAAAAGAAACTTTATAACCTTTAGTTCTGTGTTATTTTGTATAAATGCATATATTCACGTGCCCATTACATTTGTTCTTAACTTCCATAATTTGTATTTCCATGTATTTGAAGTTGTTTCTTCATGACACTGTTAGACTATATTGACAAGTTTGGTACCCCTCTGAAAGTGTCTTAAAAGAAAAAAGGAATGAAGGGTAGAGGGGTGATCTTACTCTTTTTCTGCATTTGTTTTGCCTTATAGCTTACAAAGACCATAAGTGTTTTAGCAATTTAGCTTTCTAGTACTAGTACGTGATTTGGTTATTTAGCTTCAGTATATAAAGCCAGCTTTTTATAACCACAGAGCCATCTGGAGTGGATATTTTAAGAAAGCCAATTCTCCTTTGGATAATATTAAGAAAAGAAAAAGGGAGACTGGAGTAAATATTGAGGGGAGTCAGACAGAAGGAACAAATGTTTGTAGCCAGATTGTTTTAACTGAAATGAATGCTGTGAGAATAACACAAGGAATTGATTTAATGAGTTGGGTTTTGCCATGTAGGACATTCTCTGAGCACTTGCAGCACTGAACTGAAGGCATCTAGTACTTCACTTCTACCTCAGCTGAGACTGGTCTTTTGAGGTTCAATTTATAGTACAGAGTCTAGTACTCTCAAACAGAGGAAAAAACAAATGTGATTTATGGAGCATGAGATAAAATACAATGTTTTTCACAGTTTCCTGTTCTAAGCAAAAAGTTTGTTTAAAGCTGTTGAACTCAAGTAATGAACTTCAGTGTTTGTGTCACTGCTATTCTGAAATGCCATTGCGGAAAAACTGTTGAATTTGTGTTTCAGTGCTGTGCACTCACAAGTAAAACTATTCTTTTCTTTCTTAGGACTATTTTGCTAGACAGTATAGAAACAGCATGAGAAGGGCAAGATGAGATACCTAATTTCTTGCTCCCATCATGCTTGCAAAAGTCTGGCTTTCTAGGAGAGCACAATTTAATTTTAAAATGATTGTGACAGAGTTTTTCTTTGACAATTAATTAAGATTCTTTTCCAAAGAATCTTAACTTGGCACGTCTTAGAGGAACACTTAAGTGAAGAGAAGAAAAATATGAAGCTCCACAGCTTTGTAGCTTCTGTTGTTCCTTCATATTGAATTAGTAGATGCTTTAAAATCCAGTTAAAAGAAATCATGTTTGTGGCTCCTGAGAGGAGTGATTGCCATTCTTCAGGGTCAGAAACAATTATAGTTTTTCAGACTTCTAAAAATTGTGATGGTATGCCTCTGTAGCTATTGTAGACATAATAAAACTTTTCCATTGTTCCACCTCATATTGCAGCATAATGGAAAAGAAGGTGAAGCAGTACAAATTTTCTCTGTGGCTTTAATGCAGGACAGAATCCTGGGAAATGGTTTAGGCTTTTTTTATTATGCTTGAAATGTCTTTGCTATTGTGTTCCTGTGGCAGCTGCAAAATAATATGTGCAATATAGTTATTTGTTACCTTTACTCTGGCAACTTAAAACTGAACTATTAAAACAGGGTCTCAAACATTGAAGAAATTAGTTTTCCTGCTGTCATTGGAGATGAGTAAATTTTTCTGCTTTGTTGTGGTTCTTTGTTCTGTAACAAAGCAAACTGTCTTGCTAAACCCACTTAAACTTTCACCCTCAGAATAAAAGTCACTATGTTGATTATTTGGCCAGAAGAATTACTGTATCTTACCTCGTAGAGCTCTTACATGCAGAGACCTTAATGGTCAGTGCTTCAAATGAGGCAGTATTAGGTGTGTCTTAAGGAATTTGGAGATGCATCTTAAAGCTTGGTAGTCAATAAACTGCTATTGTACAGTGAAGAGCTGCGTATTGAACTAGTCTTCCAAAATGTTGATCCAAAATTCAATGTATAGCTGCACAAATGTGCCATGGACTGCCCATGAAGGACACAGTTGTCTGTGCTTTTTATATCTGGGGCTTATAGAAAAGCACTAGATGGTGAGCTCATCTGTAAAGTATTATCAGTTTTTTGTGACCTTCTTCAAAAAAGTGGAAAACTATAATTTTTCCTCTCTTCTGTTGGGTAAAAGATTACTGTTATTTTGTTTTTTCAGGCCAGAAATGTGTTTGGGAATGGATCATGTTATGGAAGTGTCTAGCTATTGTGTCCTGAGGAAAAGCCACTGTTCTAGGGGCTGGGGTGATGTTTGTTTTCATTGGGTTGTTTTTTTGTTTAGTGGGGTTTTGTGTTTTTTGGTTTTTACCCTTTAGGGTTTTTTCTTGGGATATGAGACAGGAAAGGAAGTGACAATTCTCTGATCCGGACAAGATAGTTTCTTCAGGCACATCTGAACAGAAAAGCTTCTAGCTGATGGTGTCTGTCAGACCGTTGTCATATAATGTGTCTGCTATGAAGAGTTTGTGCAAATGCCTTGCTGCTTTTTAGAATCTGCTTGTTCAGTTATTTTGCAAAAAATAAATGCACAAAAGTGTGTGAACCTACAGTTTTGAAGTCAGAAGGTGGTTGTATTAGTGTGTCGCTGTTGCATTAAAACTATTCCTGTTCTCATTAAGGCTGTGTTTAATACCTCTGATATAATAATAAGGACAATGGGCTATGACTTAGGTGTAGTAGTTCTTACAGTCAATTCAGTTCAATAAAGTCTCTGAAATATTGCAGTGCCCAGAGAAGCCATTTTTAATACCTTGTCCTCTGTTCTACGTAACAGCTTCTGCTTAAGTTTACTTCCAGATTTATATGTTAACATGGAGAAACTTTCAAAGATAATAAACCAGTTTAATCGTTCAAGCTATATCAGAATGATCTGACATTTGAAAGTGTGACTAGTGAAAATAACATGTGGCCAAAGTGAGCTGCTAGTGAAGGATTGCAAACTTGCATTTTCTAAGATGGTATTTCACAAAACCTGCTGGTGAAAAATAAAGAAATGAGCTCTGTATAATGCTGAGATTAAGGCCTGTGCTTGAGTTTTGATAGAAACTTCTGGTTGTCTGTAAAACGTTAATTAAGCATATGTAGTTGTCTCCTACAGCAGAATGCTTTCATGTTCTTTTGGAACTAAGCAACTTGACAGTGATCCCTAACAAAGACTGTTTATAGATTGTAAAGCATGTATTTATGTCTATCAGTCTACACTATTAGGTTGGTGGGAGTTCTTAATATGTTCTGGTAACTCCCGTAACTGATATTAAGTGTTGGATCTCATTATTTTCCTCCCCAAAGTTGGACAGAGCAGTTGCTTGCCTCTTTAAGCGGGAACTTAAGCTCTTGAGAACTGTCCTGGAAAAGAAGACATCTAGATTTCATTTTTCATGCTAATAAAGATACTGAATATTTTAAAAATCAAACAAACCCGACACAAGCGCACAAAACCTCTCAAACCGAAAACCAACAATAAACTACACCACAAAACCACAACTTCCTACTAAGTTTTCAGGTGAAGATCTAAAATTAATAGTTTAAACAACTGTTTCTGGAAGTGCCATAGTTTCTACTGTGAAGCCTACCATATTAATGTTTCCATGGGGAAAAAAAGCACACCCGTAAAACAAGCAGAAGAATTATTCAGTAAAACCTTTTAATCAGACTTTGTCATCTGATTACTCAAAGTAAAGGGACATGTAAGAAGCATAAATGCCAGAGTTCATCTCTATTTCATGAGAAATAGATCTTCAGCTCATGTACTCTAAGACTGCTTTTCTGAGAGGGGTAAAATAGCTTGAAGAGCCTGCTGTTTTATATAAAGCTAATGCTTCTTTTTCCTTTCAGAATCCTTAAATATTTTTGTTTTAAAAAAAACTTTCTCCCTGTCCAACTGAGTCCCATCATGCCCCTTCCCATATCTTTTCCATGTCACACTTCTAGATTTGCATAGTGTCTGGTGGTGTGCCAAACCTGGGGTGAGAAGTAACAAGAGGGAGAAAGGCATAAATTCCCAATTCTTCCTTAAATAACTGACTTACTGCTATCAAACAAACAGATACTATTTTCTGTGGGTAAATACCTTCAGGAAAATAAAAAAGAAGCACCAGGCAACAGCTTTAAAAATTTGCTAATCCTGCTTGGAATTCATTTGATGCACAACCTAGATCACTTTGTGATACTGAGGGTATGTGGATACAAGTCTGAAAAAGCCTGGAGAAGAAGTGTGATTCTGATTCATCTGATAGCACTGCTGCTTTCTTACATTAAATTTAGTTTTTTCAGGAAGTTATACTTTACAGTAAGAGGATTGTGTTCTCAGCTAATGATTGAATTGTTTAATGACTTGTTTTATTAACCTGTCTAAAATTTGAAGATATAGAGAAGTAGAAAGTGGTGGTTGATGATTTGTTTCCTGAATGTGCTGGAATACAGCTAGTGATAGAGAAAAGGAAGAACTGAAGTGCAATTGCTTTATTTTAGAAATATTTTGTATTTTTAATTTCATCATGTATATAGTATACATTGTTACGTATGTATGTGCATATTTTTGCAAGAAATGTTTCTGTGAAATATTCATTTATATAACATGTATGTTGCATGCAGTTAGCTACCAAAGGAGAGAACTGCCTCTTGTTGAAATGTTCCTATTCTGCCAATCTAAAAGCCCTTTTGCAATTGCCTCAGTATGACTTCCCACCTGATCTTAGGTTCTGAATTAAAATTCCTTATTAAATTAAGACTCAGTGTCCTTCCTGTGGCATTTGAGGAAAGGAAGCATTAGCAGATACTTATGTTTTTTAAGATTTAGCAGTAAGAATAAAGCAATGCTATGAAAATAATTGTTTTCAAAGAATGGCTGTAGATTCTTCATATTAAAAATGGAAAATATAATGAGGTGCTTGGTTTTTACTTTAGTTTGAAAATACTGTGAAAATACTATGTAATTTGAAATTAGGAAAGGCAATGCCAGCAGGCTGGGGGAATTGATCGTTCCACTTGGCTCAGCCCTGCTGAAGCCACACCTGGGGTGCTGAGTCCAGGTTTGAGCTATCCAGTATGAGGGAGACATGGACAAATGGGAGGGACTCCAGTGCAGGGCCATGAAGATGATTGAGGACAAAATTTATGGCATAAGAGATGAGATTGAGAAAGCTAGTACTGTTCATCCTGGAATAGGGTCTTGGGGTGGGGAGGATCATATAGTGAGTATGAGTACTGTGTAGTAGGGAATGGAGAAAGGGGAGCCGGACTTCTCAGTAGTGCCTGCTGACAGAGCAGGAGGCAATGGCTACACACTGAAAACCAGATAATATATAAGACAAATCTTACAGTTTTGTTTGTTTGTCTTTGAGGGGGGTGAGGGGATGATGCTGGCTTTGGGTTTTTTTTCCCTTGCTGGTTAGGGTGGTCAAACACTGGCACAGGTTATCCAAGGAAGGGGTGGATTCTTCTCCTTGGAGATGCTCATGTGATCCATTTGAGCCTGCTCTAGCTAGAGCCCTGCTTGAACAGGGAGGTTAGATGATTTCAAAAGTCCTTTCCAAACTCAGCAATTCTGAGTGATATGCTCCAAAATAAAATGATGACAGTAAACTTTGTTAGCCTCAAGGCAGAATGAGTGTCTGCTTTGGTTTATTGCCTTTTTACCTGTTAGGTAAGTACCACCCACAAAAGTCTAGTTTGTGAAAGGACTTGAGGTCTATTGGAAAGTCAGTTTTGGTATCAAATGACTATTCTGTGGTCCATGTTATCTTTTAAGAAACTGGAATTCTTGAATATGCATGTCTAGTGAGAACACAACATTGTTTATTTGAGCTAGAACAGGAACTTCTGTATACCCAGGAAATGTGTAGTTTGTCAGTGGCCAGAATCTCACAGTGGCCGGTGAGATTTGTAGAGCAGGGGTTTGTGTTGTCTTTAAAGGTAGGTGAACTGTCCATAGTTTAAAGGAGTACTCAGTTTCTAGTGAACTGTTTTAAGCTCCAAAGAGCATGGAGGTAGACTAAAGATAATCTTAATGTCTCACTGGCTCATACTGCTTCTTTACAGTTTGTGGGGTATTTAGCAGGGGTGGGAGTTTGTTATACTCCCAAATTTGTTATATGGCTTAGTCTGCTTAATTACCATCCTATATGACTAAAACAGCTATTGTTCAGAGTGCAAAACAAGTGATGAAAAAGCTTTGCTCCTGTGATAAAAAAAAATAACAATATGTCATATGGAAATAAATTATTTGTAGCTTGTGACTGCTTTAAAATACTCTTTACTGAACAGTGTTCAAAAAAAAAAAAAGGCAATACTGGTCTTAATTTAACCCATTCTGTACTACAAGTTCAAAAGCCATATCTGGTTTTAGCTAGATATTGAAAAACGTTATCATGCACAAATGGGTGCTATTTATTTTGTCATCATGCATGTTTGTTGTCTTTGTGATGCATATCCATCTGTGTTGCACAGGAAATTTATTGCTAACTCAATATGTTTATCTAGAAGCAACAGAAGAAGTTTCATTGGACAGTCCGGAGAGGGATCCAATACTTTCACCAGAACCTACTCCTGCAGTCACTCCTGTAACACCTACCGCATTAATAGCTCCCAGAATGGAATCGAAAAGTGTAACAGCCCCAGTGATTTTTGATAGATCCAGAGAAGAGGTATGCTGTAAACTCTAAACTATGTGAATGTTTCATTTGGATTTTTAAGTTTTGCCTTGTTTTAAAATGCCAGCTCCTAAATATTGGTGCATGGCATTATACCTTGCTGTTTATTTTGCAAAAAAAGTTTAGTGTGAATTTGACTTATGGAAATACTGTGAGAATTCATTACTGAGGTGATTACATTTGAGATATATACTATTAGGAGTAAGAAGTTCTATTCCTTCAGAACAGATACTTTTAAAGTGTGTGTAGGAGTAAGATGTGAACTTGATACATAAGAAATGTTTTTAATTAAAATAATTCTAACTAGCTTGTTACAGTTTCAACTTTTATTTCTGAAGCTGTTCCTAACAGGGAACAAGCAGTTTTTAGAGTTATCCTGCATGCAAACAAACAGCTGAGGGTAATCTCATTCTTAACATTTCTGTTTACATTTGGTGTTCCAGTCAAAGCATGAACATTGCTGAGTGCCATTCATTCTACAGAGTTCTCTTACCAGACAGTAACTTTGCATATAAGACCCTACCCATGGCTCAATGATGTCTGCTTCCCCAGATACCACATGATGGCATTTGATTCAGATTTTGCCCCCTTCAGCCCTGATTCTGTCCCTTCTGCCATGGCATTTCTTAAGATATCTCTTTTTATCAAACTTAGGTATAGTACATGAAGGATTATGAAATTCTGGAACTCAGACGAGTATCAGGGAATTTTTTATCTGTTGCTTTTTCCTTCCCAAGCTCTTCTGCTACAGATAGTGTTACCGAAAAGGAATGTCTGTTCTTTGATTACAGGCACATGGAAGCATTGTAAATGAGAGTGGTTGTGAACCACAGTGTCTGCTGGCATTGTAGGTGATACAATGAACAGACCCCTAAATCCCTTGTACTGAAAGCTTTTGCAGTAGGTCTTAAAACTGAAATCACAGTACCATTTAGTTTGGAAAAAACCCTTAGGATCATTTGAGTCCAACTGTAAACTTAGCACTACCAAGTTTACCCCAAAAACTTTGGTTGCAGTCACAGTCAGTGTTAGAAAGTTTATTAACATTGGAAAGTATATCAACATTAGAAAGTATATTAACTGGAAATGTTTCATAATTACACAAACATAGACTTTTTCCCCTCCTTCCTCTATATTCTTATCCTTGTATCCATAGATAATATGGGTGTCCATTACCTTGTTAAATGTGGTCTGTCTTTGTCCTAGATTGAAGAGGAAGCAAATGGAGATTTGTTTGATATAGAAATCAATGTATCAGACCCAGAGAAAGTTGGTAAGTTCCTTGAGCCTAAAACTTCAGATTGTAGACTGTCTTATTCCTTGAAGACTATTCCTAGATATAAGCATGATTTCCTCTTTAGTTTTCCTTTGGCAATTTTTAGTATCTAAATGGAAATCTCTTTTAATGTATTTTTTTGGACTGAAAAGTATATGGCAGGATTACACTACCTAAGTATTTTAATTTTCTTACAGGGGATGGCATGAATGCTTATATGGCATACAGAGTAACAACAAAGGTAGGTAGTGCAACAAACTTTTGTCAATACTTTGTACTGTAGCTGAGATGAATCAGTAATGTACAACTTTTTTTTTTAAGACATCACTTTCAATATTCCACAAAAATGAATTCTCTGTTAAAAGAAGATTCAGTGATTTTCTTGGCCTGCACAGCAAATTAGCAACAAAATACATGCATATTGGTTATATTGTGCCTCCAGCTCCAGAAAAAAGTATTGTAGGTAAGTGCAATTCCAATAAGGTGACACTTAAGTACTGAATACAAAATACTCCTCTGCATAAATACTGCTTACTTCTCAGGTGGTCCAAATATTCTTCATGTTCTGTATTTTCTAAAAGTTCATGTTAAATTGGAAAGATAGGTAATGGCCTCTTCCAAATTCAGAGTAGTGTTGATAATGAGAAGGATATCCTAATGCATGGCCTTGTGTTTCTTACCTATGATTCTTTCTTTGCTGATGCCTTCAAGAGCTGATTAGTCTACCAAAACAAGAATGAAAGAGAGTTTATTTTTAAGTTAAGCTGTTATCAATTGCTTGCAATATATAGAGGTTCATACATGCTTCAGATCTCTGATACTTCTTTTTGTTTCTTTGATCGTGGTAAATGCAAAACCTCTCATAAATTTTGCAGGGTTTTAATGCAAAAAATTACTTTTGGGTTGAACACCTTAAAGGATCAGATCCTTTCTCCATGAGCTAAGAAGCATGCCTGGTGCATTAAGAGTCTTCAGTTTTGTGATCTCTAAGTAGGAGAGGTTCTTTCAAAATAGGTAAATATTTAAAACAGTAAAGCTTGTTAAAGAATTTTGCATTACTCATATAAATAAGTGACTCGAATCTAGAATGTTGTTTGATACGTAGGTAATGACAGAACAACTTTTCAGTAATTTAGTCTGTAAAGATAATCAGAGCAGCAGTTTTTCATGTAAGTAGGAGTGGGCAGATTGAGTAGATGTAGGCAGCAAGAGGCTTGGAAAATTCATTATGTTACTTCTATGGAAAAGCACTGTGTTTTTAAGCCTGTGAGACTGAAAGTGTGACCTGAATTTTTGGTAATTCTTCAAGTTTATGGGTAATTCTGTAATAATCAGTTTTTCCTGTAACAAAAATAAGTTTAATTCCAAATGCTAACAGGGCTTATGAGGTTTCTGATCATGTCTTTTGGATGATACAAAATTTAAGGCATTTATGACAGTGTGCATTTACATGAAAATGTAGTGCTTGCATCACAGTCAAATTCAGCTTAGACTGGATTTCAGCTACCACTTGAACCAAACAGCATAAAAATTGATGCACCTGGAAGACCGTAAAATGGCGGGACATACTGCAGTGCAAGCAAGCACTGGCTGCTGCTTCAAAGCCTTGTGTAGAGACTTTAACCTACAGGTAGGTTGGAAAAACTCAGATGCTGTAGAATATTTCCAAAAGATCATAAAACTCCCTCTTTAAAGCTGAACTTCATGTAGTCAGTACATTTCCAGTTCTGGAGAAAAGGAGGAGTTGATTCTGGTCTGTTTTGAAATAATGCATCTTAAAGCAGAGAGCTGAGGAAACAGCTGAAAGTAAGATTATAGTCTTTACATTATGCATGTTTATGTTTAAAGTCTTAATACATAATGTCATACATTCAGTGTTAAGCAGTGTGTGTTGTGAAGAAGTCCCTTGTCTGTTAATTCTGCTACACTGTCGGTTTTAAACACCTGGAGTTTAAAGCTCTGGTATTATTGTGCTGATGAGTGGTAGAGGCTGGAGTTTTAGATCTTAGCTACAAATTCAAGTCCATCAATTACTGACTGTGGAACAAAAGGGTAAAAATGAGTCAATTGTGAACTGGAATTAGCATTCATTAAGGTACCTCACTATTTAGATAAGTGTATGAAAATCACATTTTCATTTTTGAAGAAAGTAATCTGTTATGTCATGGATCTTTTCCTGTGAAGGAAGAGTGCTTGGTCTACAGAAACAGTCTTTGCACTGGTGTTTAAATAGGCTTATATTAGTAGAGAAAGAAATGTGGCAAGACATTTAGAAATAACTGACATTTTTACAGGGTAGGAATTCCTCATTTGTGTCATTTGTTTGTGTATTCAGTTTCTCCCTAGGAACTTCTGTTCAAAGTTCATCTATGAAGGCTCTTTTTTATTAAGCCACAGGATTTCCTTCTTTCTGCAGTAAAATATTATTGTATAGTAATACTGTAATGTAAAAAGCTGAGACATGTGAATTACCTCAACTTCCCTTGAATACTTAAATCACTTCTATTTGAAGACATACTCAATTTTACTGACAAATGTATGGATTTAATTACATTATGCTGTGTAGAATAATTTTGGGAAAAAATCTTTATCAGATTTATTTTCATCATGTTGCAGAGGAGGGAAAAACTAAGGCTGAGAGGTTAAGAGTTCAGTCTTGTTCCTGTAAGGCCTTTACTGCTTATCTCCTCCGGGGGTTACTGTGTGAAACTTTTGTGTCCAGAAGGGAGATTGGGTGAGAAACTTAGAGAACTGTTGACAGTGAGTACATCATCAGAATCTCAACACTTTTAGCTAAAGAGACACAAAAGTAACAGATATGAAAAATACTAGAGCTAGAAAACAGACATCTTGGTTGTATAATACAATACCTTTTCTTAAAATACCTTTTATTATTTGTATAATAAAATACCTTGTTTTTCAGAAAATAATAATTGTTGACGTCCTGTGTTTCATGGTGTTTTTGATTGGACTCAGGTTGCTAAACTCCAAGTTTAGATCTTTAGCATGACAAATAGTGAGTTCAGTCTGACTGTTTTAGTTCTTCTGTTGCTGAGGTTGAATTTATTTCCTATGGCATGACACATCAATAACTAGTTGCCACTCTTGTCTTGATCAGAGAAAGCACTGTAAGGCTACATACATTTTATTCTGCTGATTCTGTTCTCCTTGCAATTCAGTTCAGAATTTTCAGAACTTGTTAGTTTGCATTAGTTAATTAAAAAACTATTAGTTTTAGAACTTAAAAGAAAAAATAGTAGAAGGAAAATAATGGTACCAAGCTTACCAGTGAATAGGCTTATAATCTGAGAACATTTTTGTATTCTGCTTTATATAGCTACCTGTTTTCTTTTTCTGGATGTGAGTTGCCAGTACGACTCTGAGCAGCATTTACATTGTTTTCATAAATGCAAGTTAACCTAGTTTTACTTAACTATTAGTTGCAATTAATATGTCACAGGAAATTGAGTATTTCACAGAGCTATTTTCACAAAACCATGCACCTTGCATCAACACACTATGTAGTGTTTTTCACTGTAATTTGATTTAAATGTGTAAAGCTAGGTGAGCCTTATATTCTAATCACATCAGTTAATGATTTATCTGTGATAAAATAAAATCAATATGATGCTGTTTCCTTCAAGGCATGACCAAGGTTAAAGTAGGCAAAGAAGATTCTTCATCTACTGAATTTGTGGAGAAAAGAAGAGCAGCTCTAGAAAGGTAATGTGTGTATCTAACTAAAATTTATTTAGGCTCAGAATTACTTGCAGTATACTACATGGGTTCTGTAATTGCAACACTGGTGATCTGTACTTAAGTGAATCCTGGGGACTGTATAGAACTGTCAAATTTTTTAGTAGAAATTGACTAATTCCCATTAATAACAGGAAGAGTAGCTCTATTCATAGAAAAGATTATAGCTGACTTGTTTCAGGCTTAAAATTAAGATGGCAGAGGTGCATAAATAAAACTACCATTAGAATCTTATATAGACATTTTGGGTTGAAAGAATTAAGACACTTAGAGTAATGTATTTATCCCATAGCAAATCAGCTGTTGGGCGGGAAGGCAGGTGAAGAGGCCTTCAATCACTTGAAAGTCAAATGGGCTTCTGATGATGTGCATTGATGACATTGATGTGACTTGCTGAATTTTGGCATAAGAGATACTGCATCTCTGTCACCCAGCACTGATATATAGCTGATACTGTCAAAGTATCTTTGTCAGGAAGGGGTCCTGTCCCTGGTATCCTGCCACCTTAACCTTAACTTGTACTTCATACAGAGTATGGAACAAGGGAAAAAAGTTGAGCAATCTGATGTGTAAAATAGTTTAACTGCAATCCTTACCTTCTTCAGGAAAAAAAACAGATAAGGATCTGGTAAACATACCTAGTGGAGGGTGGATAAAAAATTACGCTTGAGGTCTAAGCAGATGTGCGGAAGAAAAAAAGGAATGAGTTACATTGAATTGTATTTGTGCATGTATGAGAACTAAATGGATTGAAGACTCTTGTCTATCCAGCACATAGATAGTTTATATGTAGACTAGAATCAACTAACTTGTCCAATATTCCCTATAATTCTAAAGTAAATCAGCCAGAATTACCTGTAACAAAAAGACTGTCCACTGCAGTGCACAAAAATGTTTAAACAAGTTCTTTTTTTTTTTCTGGAATAAGCAGGTTAATAAAGGAGTCCTCACTCAGCTGTTTAAAATAAGAAGCATATTGTTTTCCCACTGTGCAACATAGATATGACAGGCCCCACCTTAAGGAGTTTCTGGTGTAAACAAACTGTGTTGTGAAACACTACTCAACCTTTAGTATGTTACATTGTGGTATGAAGTGCATGGCACTGTATTAGATTCAGTCAGGCACGTTAGATCTGTTCTGCTACCTGATATTTTAATTTTTAAAATCATAGGTATCTACAACGTACAGTAAAGCACCCAACCTTGCTACAGGATCCAGATTTGAGACAATTCTTGGAAAGTTCTGAGGTATTTTAGAACTTTATATTAAAGTTCCTTTAACTTCTCTTATTTATTTCTAGATATGGTATCCTACCAAGCAATATATTCGCTTTATATTGAGACCTAATCCTCTAAATTAATATGAAATCAAATTGGACCATACCCTTCATGGCTAGAATGGCAGAGGCTGCTTAGGTAATGGTGTGCCTCAGGCTCTGGTAAAACTTACAGGCTAGTGACAAAATGCGATTTGCTGTATAGTGACTTCTCAAATGATTCAGTCTTATCAGTTCTGATGCTTTTTAAGTAAGATCCAAAATTCAACTTCCAAGCTGGCTTGGAAGCAGGTCTCTCACATCTAGGAATTCGGCTTGAGGTATATTGGTAGGATAATGTGAAAATGCTGGCAGTGCTGTTCACCAGGCTAGGTATTTTTGTAAATAAGGATTTCAGTTGCCTGTACTAATAATCTGGTACCTTTTACAATATTAAATACATTGTTAAAGATACAATGTATGTCTTTATAAATGTGCATAGTGTTTTCACTCTAATACTGAACTGTGTTTTAGCTAATGTCAGTATCTTAGTTATATTAATAAGTCACAGAGGCCTCCCTACTGACAAAAGCATCAATAGATAACTTACAGTGGGTTTGTCAATGCTGCTGACAGACAAAACATCACATGAAGGGTAAATGGTCTGACATAGGGACCACCTTGTATAGCATATACAATCTAGCCTGAATAATAATATCAATTAAATTTAAAGTTTGTTAATTTAACTCTGAGTGTGTCTCAGTACCAAAGAAGATAACATATTTGAGGTACATTTATAGCTTTATATTGAAAAGCAAAAAGTCATCAACCTTTTATTATCAGCATGCAGTGCATGTGCTGCATTACAATTAAATGTGTAACAGAATTTCCTTTGTCTAATTTGTTATAAATCTAAGCTTTTCTGTTCCTGTAGTGGCAGTTTGTTTATTGTAGTATATAGGTGGCCATTTAGGACATTTGGCTAGTTCATAACAGCTTTGGACAAGTGGTTTGTTTGTTCCATTTAAATGTAAAGATGTAGAAGAAAAGTAAATAGTCTATATTTTTAAGTTTTCCTCTTGAGAATGTAGAAGTAGTAAATTTGAGAAATTAGATTCCACTATATTGAAACACATAGGACTAAAGAAAACACTATATCCTTTTCTTTCCCCCCTGTGCCCAGTTAAACCTCCATCCTTTTAACCAGTCTCTTTGCCCTTATTTGTCATTCAATTCCAGCTGCCGAGAGCAGTTAACACCCAGGCTCTGAGTGGAGCAGGAATATTGAGAATGGTGAACAAGGCTGCCGACGCTGTCAACAAAATGACAATCAAGATGAATGAATCGGATGCAGTAAGAGCTGATTTTTCGGCTTGAATAATGAGATGAATTAATGAGCCTCAACAATTGCATTTTAAAGCTGTAGAAGTAGAAAATGGGTTATTAATTTCCTTATTGGCTTGAATTCTTAGCTGTATCAGTTGACCACCCTGGAAGTACCTGGATAATTTGCTTCTTTAGAACCAGAAATATTTTTGGTAATCTAATTTGTAATGCTTGACTCTTTCATCTTTTGTCAGTGGTTTGAAGAAAAACAGCAGCAATTTGAGAATCTGGATCAGCAACTTAGGAAGCTTCATGCCAGTGTTGAAGCATTAGTCTGCCACAGAAAAGGTAACTTTACTTTTACATGAACCTTAGGAAATGGTGATGAAACAAGAGCTGAGCATGTCAGAACCCTTAACTAAAATAGTTACACAATGTATTTTAGTACAAAAATTTTCTACTTGTATCTTCTGTTTAAAACTGCTTTAGTATTTTTGTATACTTGCCTTTAATTTTAAATTTAACCAGGGTATCTGTCATTCCTAGAGTCACTCTAATGATCTAGCATATTTTTTTCCCTTGCACAGTGTCATTATCAGATTTAGCAAATGATTCTACTACAGTAGACATCCATAAATTTATCTTTAGGTCTCAAGGCAAGAGTAATTTCTTTCTGAACAAAAAGTGGCTGCGTAAATCCATTTAAACATCTTTTGGTTCAGTATTGCTCTGTTAACTGAGTTTAAGTGCTTACACAGGAATATCTTATTCTTGATTTAGTCTGCATAATGATATACCCTCAAGCTACTGTTAAGGTAGACTTTTTCTGGGAAGATAAGTAGTCATAGAATATCAGCTTTTTGTTTGCTTAGTTTAGATAGAAGCAAAACGTGTAAGCTTATGTTGCAATAACCTGTGCTGCTCTTTGACAGAGATGGATTTCTATCAGGTTATTAAAAAAACCCAAACATAATAAAAACCAAACCAAACGAGAAAAAACCCTAAACATACCACAATTATGAATCTGTAGCTCAAGAAGACCCTAAGTGTGCTTTCTGATAATATTTTAGTATGTTAAAATATGATGCTACCTTTGAATACTTCCAAAATATTTGAAAATGTCATAAGTTGCTTTCTCATAATTCTAATCAAGAATTGCTCTCTGCAGTAAGAATATTTTTAGCCACCTATCTTCAAGGCTAAGGAGTATTTAAGAAGTAATGGAAAATGGAAATCTTTATTTACGGTTGATTTGACACCTTATAGATTTGGAGAAGTGTTGGATCATTGTGTTTTTTCTAAGAATTGTGTTCAAATTGTAAAGGTTTTAAATATCTGAAGACAGCTTCCTTCTGCAATCACTTCTGGTGTTCTGATGGTTCTGCAGGAGCAGCAAAATTGCAAACTAACCTGAAGTAATTTGGACCAAACATTTGTTCAAAGGTCTTTCATGGAACTAAACTTTGTACAGGATTACTTACATGGGATTTGAGACAATTGCACCAGTATTTGTTAATAAATAAGCCCAAAACTTCACTTCCACAGATGCTGATAGTATGTGAGCTTTGGTTGTTTTTTATTTTAAGGCATGTCAGAATGTGACAATGCATTACAATATGCACATGTAAAAGTTACTTGAAGTCAATAAACAGCCCAACGGAAGTAAATTCCACTCATGGGAGTGGTGATTTTGTGAAAGGGTTGGTTTTGTTGCTGTGCTGAACTAAATGGAAAATTTGTGCTGTAAACCTGTTAAAATTGTTCTGAAAATTTGCTCTGTGGGTGACTTAGCTTTTGTTTTGTCAGTTTGCATTTTCTCTGAAGTAGGCAATTGGATAATACTGAAGTGACTTCTCCTAATTGTGGTTTCATTGTGATGTCCTTGTGTATCTTACTGTGATCTTTACCTTAATTTCACTTGGTCAAGTAAACCTCTGCTCCACTGATATATGCTGCAGAGTAATATAATAAATTAACTAAATCATGCTGAACATTACTCCTGTGTTTCAGAGCTTTCAGCCAACACCGCTGCCTTTGCTAAAAGTGCTGCCATGTTAGGTAACTCGGAGGACCACACTGCTCTGTCTAGAGCTTTGTCTCAGCTTGCAGAGGTTGAGGAAAAGATAGATCAGTTGCATCAAGAACAAGCTTTTGCTGATTTCTATGTGTTCTCAGAACTGCTTGGTGATTACATTCGTCTGATTGCTGCAGTAAAAGTGAGTACTACTAGGAAAAATACTGATTTAGCATTTAAAGTCACATTCCTCGGCATATAGTTTTACGGTAAATGAATGTGTGCATTTGCTCATGTAACACACTTAAGTTTTTGCCTGATGTTCTAGCGGGGTAAAATGAAAGCATTCATGAGTTATTCCAGTGATAAAAATGGCTGTGATCAAAGATGTGAATGAAGTGGTTAGATCCAGAAAAAATGGAAATCTACTTTGAGCAATACTGATTTTGTACAGTATTTGGGAATACTGTACGGTACTGTGTCTAAGCCTACAGCACCTGTTTATTTCAGATTACTTACTGTTACAGTAAGCATACATAAATACAGAAGAACATAATTTAGTGTTCTATATTTAACAGATAGCCAGTAATGTCTTTAAATGAGAAAAAAACTCAATTTGTGGATCTACATTTCATTTTAAAAAATATTCAATTTAAGTGTAAGTATGCTGCACAGCATGATTATGTTTAGACATGAGAACAGGTATCTGTGAATTCCTTCCAGAAATACATTTGAACTTACCAGGTTGTTGGAAGTACATGTTTTTCTTTTGACTTTGTTTCTCTCTTATTTTTTTTTATATGCGTACTTCGCTTCTGCTGCCTTAGTCTGTGCTAACATAAATGTATTGCTGAAAATGCATGTAATACATGCGCATGAACAGTTTGCTAGTATCTGCAGTTAGAGAATTGATTGCATGATAGAGCACTTTATAGTGGTTGTTTTGGTAGTGCTTTGATAAAATGAGGGACATAAAATGATTTGGAGCACTGAAGTATCTGCTCTGAAAAGGGTTCTTGGACAGCCTGTCATTTGTGGAAGGTATTGAACTGTGCAAGCATGATGTCAAGTGAAATGCAATACATGGTAGACACGCTAAGGTTTCTTTGAGTATACTACTTGTTTCAGCTTTATGCTAGAATTATTTTTTTCCTGCTGAGAATTTAGATAGGCCTAACAATTCCAGTAGTTCAAGAAGTTTGTCTATTCTCACAGGGTGTGTTTGACCATCGAATGAAATGCTGGCAGAAGTGGCAAGATGCTCAGGTCACTTTACAAAAAAAACGTGAAGCTGAAGCAAAGCTCCAACTAGCCAACAAACCTGATAAATTACAGCAAGCTAAAGATGAGATAAAAGAGGTAATGTTATCAATTATTTTGGGGGTCAGACTTTCTGCATCAGCTCATTCATTCTGCATTAATGCTGCTTTATGCCATTTTTGTTTACAAATCACTTACTTGCTGTTTCCCATATTTACTGAAATTTTTAAAATAATTTACTTAAAACACTAAATGTGTGCAATTTTTACTCATTATAAGATCTGTAAGACAGTTAATACTGTCTCTACAGTCTGGGAGATGGGAGGGAGGGAACATGGACAAGTTGATGCTTTTAACTGCTAACAGCTCACTTGGATAGGCAGAGGAGCATTTCTTGGTTTCTAAGCTGACTGGGTAAATCCAGCAAAGACAGCTAATAGAGAGCTATTCCTATGTTTTGCTTAAATATGCAGCTTTTCTACCCATATATATGTGCATGTATATATGGTGTAATTTCAGTAAAAATAAATCTAACATGTTGAAGTGTCATAATTTATACACTTTTTCTATCATGCTTCACTAAGGAAATTGAAGAGGTAGGACAACTTAATTATTTAACACTAATGCATTCTGAGTATGCTCTAGTGCTCTCCCATTAAATAATGGAAGAATGTTATTGCAGACTTCAAGCTCTTTTACACAGTTGCTTTGTTTGGCTTCGTCATTGGTCACTAACCACATGCTCCTTTGTTCTTTTTGCCCTTTGATATATTTCACATACAGTATTTAAATTACTCATTAACTTGATTTTCTTTTCCTTAAAGAAGTCCTTTGTTTACTGAGAAAACGTGCAATTACTCTTGTGTGACCACATTCTTGTTGATTGCCTCTACTGATGCACAGTAAATTTCCTGATTACTGGTAGCAGTGGGAAATAGTGGTTGTTTCCCAGTCCCAATATTAAAGCAATTACTTTCTTCTCAAGGAATTCTTTTTCCTGCATTATTGGATAACTAGAGAACATTTTTAGTAAACCCACAGTTTGAGTGTGCCAGTTGAAAATCTCACTGGAACTGAAATGTGTTGAGAATTGCTGAGTTCTGTAATAGTGGACCCGCTGGCAGAAGAATTGCAAAGTGGAAGCCTAAGCAGCTTGAGCATCATCCATGACTCAGTTGGTTTTTGTGGATAAAAGGACAATGGATGGTCCTAGAGATACCTTATTGAATGAGAAATTTCTCGGGTCAGATACTATAAAATGGCAAACTGTTACCCAATAAAAATTCACATAGGACCTGGGCATGATGAAGCTTAAATGTAGAATTCATTAGGCCTATGGAAGCTTTTACAGAAATCTCAGGCACCTCTGTTTGAAGTGGTAGGAAGGTATGGGCAATCCTTAACTGTGTTTTATACTATTTAGTTACTAGCTAACTGTTCAGGCTGATCTTCCAAGAAGATACTATTATGACTTACTAAAAAGCTTCATAATGTATATCTAAAAGGGCAGTCAGGGAACTGTGAATAAATATATACTAAAAATATAAATATGGAGATGTTTATTGGAACATAGATGATGTTTATCTCATACCACAGTAGAAACTTGACACTGCATCACAAAATGCTTTTGTGAAATAAGTAGCACCACTGGATTGCCAACAGCCAGATGATACATTGAAGCATGTTGCTTCCCTGCTACTTTTTTCTGATGATGGTGAATGTTACTGAATGTATTCGTTCTCAGTTAATATGTTGAGATGAACAGATACAGTTGCATTTCAAAGAACTGCTCGCCTGCCGTGGGGCTCTCCGTTTATCTACGCAACCAACTTAACAATGCAAATAGATGTGTAAAAGCAGTTACAGGGTCACATAGATGCTGATGATCCTTCTTGTGTAGCTGGGTTCTTTTCACAGAAACCAGGAGAAACAATCTGGTGTCATATATTGTTACAGGAATCCAATGTTCCCAATATGGCATAAACCCATAACAAACATCTCTTCTTCTGAGTTTTCCTCTAGTGATCTTCTTACCTGCAGTAATGTTTCTAGTCCAGCTTTCTGTGAAAACAGTTGCCACTGAAAAAGATGGCTTGTGCTTTGGAAAGCAGATAAGCACATCCTCAGAGGCTTGTCATTTGCAACAGAAATATGATAGCAATAATCAAATACCTGACCAGAGGCAGATATGAAGGTTTACTCATCTCTTCTGGCATTAGGAAAGTATGGGGAACTAACTTGAGACTCTTCCAAGCTTGATTGGACAGGTTTAGGTTCCTTTGTATGAAGTTTATAAAGGGAATAGTAAGTAAAGCCTTCCAGATCCATTTTGTTTTCTAAATAATATTTTTAAATGTTCTTAATAGCTGTACTAAGATATTTTAACATTTTATCTACAGATAGCATTGGCTTAAAGATACCTTTGTTGTAACTGATCTGATGACATCCTAAAACACAAAGCTGAAATTGTTACTGTAAGATTTTCTTTTAAATAGGCCAAAACAATCAAATAGGTCCTTTTAGCTCTTAAGTGACTATCAGTGTGCTAAAAAAATTACAGGTAGACTGAATGGACAACACAAAATCTTACCTCTGTATGTCTTTCCTTTGCCAGTGGGAGACAAAAGTTCAGCAAGGGGAAAAAGATTTTGAACAGATCTCCAAAACCATTCGCAAGGAAGTGGGAAGATTTGAGGCATGTATAATTTTTTCCAAGTAAATGACAGTTCTACTGTACATAATATTAACAATATAAGTAAAATTTGTTAAGAAGTTAATACACCATAATTTATTTATTAACAGAAGGAACGAGTGAAAGACTTTAAAACTGTTATTATCGAGTACTTAGAGTCGTTAGTGCAAACACAACAGCAGGTAAGATAAATTTTAAGCTTTGTACAAGTTAATAAATAATACATGCTGTATTATTTTAGTTAGAAAAATATGGGCTTTAAGCTCAGCTGTTTCTAAAACATTAAGAGCTACTAGTCTGTGCTGTATTGGTGAATGATTGCAGTTTCCCAACCCATGCAGAACTGTAATTCCGTGAAGCAACAGAGAAGTTCCCTTAGGGATATGGGCAAGCAGAGGGTTATCTTGTTATCTTCTCAAACTGAATTAGTACTTTTACTTTGAGATTGGAGTAAATTGTAATCAATATGTACTTACACTTACTGAAGAGACTTGGATTCTTAAATGTTTATTGCTCTTTTTTAAAAATATGAAATATTATTGGATATTGAATATTAGAAAGTATTAAATATTGAATATTGGAAAGTATTTAAACAGTTTTCAGTGTCTGAGAAGTGGGTCTTGTTACTAGGAAAAGTCCAGGCTCTTTTTTCTGCTCATGGCAGGAATAGAACCCTCCAGCTTTGTTTAATTTAAAAAACCTGAAAAACAGTGTCTTCAGTGGTAAGAAGAAGTGGCTGATCTTTCAAAAAAATCTGTAGCATTTTATTCTATAACATTGTGTTCAATATATGGCAACATATCCATAGTTATGAGGAGATTTGTGTACCTAATACTTGCGTTTTTTCTTGCACTATGTAAAAATATTAATGAATAAGTACCTACATTCTAACTTTGCCTCGTGGAGGCAAGTTTACTGCAAGAGGAGGTAGGTATGCATTGTGGTTTTCAACATTTAGTACCTAATGAGTGATTTTCCCTTTCCTTCAAGCTAATAAAATACTGGGAGGCATTCCTACCTGAAGCCAAAGCCATTGCCTAAAAGAAGAATATTCCAAATGAGAAGACACTCTGGATGTTTGTCCTGGATAAAACTAAATTCCACAGTGAAATCACTTTAAATCATCTAAATAAACCACTATATATTTTATGAATTAACATGTGGCTTTTTTTATATACCACAGCATTTTATTAACAAGCTGCATGTCCTGACCCTCTTTGAAGTGGACTGTGGCATGATGTTCTGCAATACATTGCTGAATTGAACACTATTGTGTCTTAATCCTTGCACTAAAACATGCACTGCAAGGCCAGAAAGCTGATATTTTTGTTCTCTACAACACAATGTTCTGTAGTATGTTTACCTGATCTTTATGAAACAAATTTAATTGCATTGTTAATGTTCACTTAAACATTCCTGTACAAAATCATGTTTTTGTGATTACAATAATAAAGGGATGTACCTTGTGAAATGTTAAACACTGAGTGCTTGTGTCTGTTGATACTTGCTGGTGTTCTTAGGAGTACTGTCTAGAGCAAATTAAGATATATCCAGCGCAAACCCAGCATTTTGCAAAGAGTGATGGAGAAGGTATTAAAGATGCACAAACAATTACCCATGGTAAACTGTTCTGGTTTTTAATTCTAAATCTCTTCGATGTTCTTTCACTTGAAGTTATCACTGCCTTGGCGAATTCTACTGTGTTAGTATTCAGAGGGTCAAAAGACATGCTTGGGCAACAGACATGTAAACTGAAATCTTCTTTAAGTTTTTACAAAGCTTCTGCAGAATTAAAATCACCTGCTTGGTCAAATACTGATTTTGATCTTACTGGACTGACACACTGCATCAGCTGTATTCAGTTGTCATCTCAGGATACAAAAATGAAAAAAAACATCTTGCAGTAATTCTGGTAATAGTTGAGGGAAAAAAGTGGGTAATTTAGCTGAGTGTTTGATAGTCGTAAGAGCTAGTATTCTGTTTGGATTTTCTTCAGTAGAAAATATATTTGAAGGGGCTGGTTATACCTTTTGCATGAAATCAGAGCACGTAAACATTTTTCTGAAATACACAATATTAATGTAAGATGTGATGTCCTGTCATTTTAATGACATACTGAGCTTGTTGATATATTAGTATTAATGTTAACAAATTTTAGGCAAATATACTCACATAAAAAAGCATGAGAAGCAGTTACTTTCAGCTAATCATAAGACTGCAGGATGAACACATGAATTTGTATTGTTTGGGGTCAAATATAAAAGAGCACATAATACCATTTCTGAACAGAATGGAAACCTCGATTCGACTGGAAGGTCATACTCTATTTTTACAATAAAGTTAGTGTAAACTTGATTAGTATTTGCCATTGTTTCTCTACTTACCTCTCTTAACTCAGTATTTCAAGGAGTTTTCAAGGGAACTAGAACAGAAAAACCCTCACCAAAATTTATCAAGCCTAAATTAAGCTTCTTTTTAAATGGATAAATGCCAAAGCCTTAAGTGAGTAATACCTTATGCATCAGTGTTTGTTCCGTCATTGATCTTAAAACTGCCTTTTGAAGAGCTCAAGTATGCAGGAGATCTATGACGAAGAAACTGATCTAGGCGTAAGACTGTAAAGTGTTACAGTGTACTTAATGCTGGCTTACTTGCTGCTCATTAAAACTGACCAACAGCTCAGTATTAAACTTACTGCTCACAATATATACTGCTTACACTGAAATTGATATTTCCACAACTAAAAGACTCAGTTTGGACATGGCAAGGTCAAAATAGGTAAACATATCCTTTCATGATTTTCTTTTCTTTTTTCTTTATTTTTTCTTTTTTCTCTAAGTGCCCAGCTTTCTTAGCTCTTGATCTCTTTTTGCTTCCATCAGGGTTAGAATTCATTTGAATGATGGATCACTTTTCTTCTCTTGTGACAAGAGAATAAGAAAGTCTGCTAGCCAGGATTAGTTTGGCCATCCATACCAGTCAACTGAAAACAAGAATGAGTTGTGCAAGTTTTTCTCAAAACCAGAAGCCTTTTGGGGAACAAAAGGATAATGGCATATCTGGAGTTCACTGTCACACAGGGTTGGTTGCTAATACAAAAGATTCTAGGGGTTTTTTTCCATCACAAGGTTAGCTTGAGGAGAATATCCAGATCAGCTGTTACACTTGGCTAGCATAAAACTCTTGCTGTTTCAAGAAGCCGTTAATGATCCTGAGATTGGCTCAATTATCTGATAATGCCAAGGCTCTGGGTTCAAGTTCCAGATGGGTGATTCATTTAAGAGTTGGACTTCATGATCTTTGTGGGTCTCTTTCAACTCAAAATATCCTATGATATGGAAATTTATTTTGTTTTTCTTCCCCTGCGTTGTGAAGATTGGAGATCTGGTTACCGTCTTTCCTCGTGTGATTAACATCCATATTAGCAGAAAAATTTCTCAACCCAAGTGAATGGAGGTATTACTGAACTCTTTCCTCTGTTTCCTCTATTACTGAGGTCTTTCTTCTGACCTCACTACTAGCTATTGTACTAGATTTAAGTGTGCATTTCATTAAAACTACAAGCCAATGTACCGCTGAAGAATCACTAGCATAAGCAAAAAGTAAATGTTTGCAAAATGAGGAACTGCATTTGGAATACTGTATGAAAAACAAGATGCTACTGAATTCTAGTTTACCTTTTAGGTTAAAATAGAATGCAGATATTTGCAACAAATTCTTCTATTCATCATGTCCATCATCCTTTTTAAATTAAGTGTAAATAACATAAAGTGACTCAAATTGAAGACATTGTTATTTCTTTCTTAAGCTGGTGTTCAGTGTACAATAAGTCTGTAATTCTTTCATCACTATCCCTTTTAAAACAGAATGTTCTGCTTTCCTATCAATTATTCTTTGTTCTACCTCTCCTAGGTTATTTCCCTCTGAAAGCCTCATATGGGAGTTTGTTTCAGCTTCTGTGGAGTTCATGCCCCAAATATGTCAGTTTCTTTCAAACTGTGGAGATGAGCTGCTGGCTGGTAGGTCTTGTACATCTAAGAGAACAGGCAACATCTACTAAATTTATGTGTACAGTGAAATGATTGTCTCAAGGAAAAAAAAATAGAAAAAAAACCCCATTGGGGTTATATTTTTTTCTCTCCTTTCACTTTAGAGTAGAACAGGCTATGTAATAATCTTAATTTGTGGCAAAATATGAGTCTATTACAAATGTGGGGGAAAAAGGCCAATATTTTAACTGGTTAGAAGCTGAATTTTCAGGTTGTTCAGAATGTTACTTGTTACCTGCTAGGACAATTCTTTCTTTTTTTAAAATTCTTGTCTTCCATAGTTGAATCAATGATAGTAATTGCAAATTGTAACTTGTTAGTAATCTTTGGACTTTACGGGTGAAGTCATTCCTTCCCTTCCCCCTCCCCCACCCCAGAGCAGTGAGGAAATTATTAACAAAGGAGAGGGGTATAAAATAATCCAATTTTTTTTTTTCTCTTATTAAGAAAGAAGAGTACACAAAGCAGTGTAGGCAGACCTGTCCTAGGATATTCATATGCAAGCTAAAATTAAAGAAATAGGCAATGGAAATGGAAGGGCAAGAAAAGACTGGAGATAAACAATTTATCTGTGATTGAATTTTGTGAGTTGACTTAAAATTAGTTTTTTAGTGATTGAAAAATTGACAAACTTAGATTGTGATCTAATTAAGGACTGTTTTTTGATCTGGCCTCTTGTTTTGATGTGTATTTTACTTATCACTTAGATTAGAATTTTTGTATGGGTTTCTTTGCCTACTTCTATTCTGGAAATTAGCCATTCAGAAAGTCCTTGAATCATGAGAATTAGTGGAAAGTGATCTTTCAAATTTGTCTGTAATTATTCCTTTTTCTCTCCTGTGAATCATTCTAACATGATGGATGCTCAATTCCCCCTCCCTGTATGAGGAATTGCATAGTGATTCTTTTGGAAATAAAATAAACACAGAAGTGGCCAGTAAAGGGGCAGATTGATGGTTCCTAATTTCTGTAATTATGGACGGTTAGGTAGAATCTGATGACAGGGAATAGTTACAGTTGGAGTTACAGTATATTATGAATTAATTTTATATTCTGGATCAAAGTAATTTAAGAATAAAACCCAAGATATTGATAGGTGCCACAACACCCAGCACTGAAGACTAACACCTCCTAGAGTACTTTTGAGAGTCTGCTCAACAGATGAATTTGAAGACAGTCTATGTCACTGGTAACAGTAGAGTTCAACCATTTTACAGTTTCACTTTTAGGATTACTAACATAATTTTAATGCACGTTATGCCAGTTCAAGTCAAGCTACATTTGAAGTATTTCCACCTTGCTTTGTGTTTTGTGGGAAGAATTACTGTAGTATCTGTGCAGTTAGCTTTTAAAGACCTGGATAGTTTTGAACGCACTTTGATAGCATTCTATGAACTACTGTTTCTTAAATTTTTGATCTTTGGTGTGTTAGACAGAAAGACAATCTTGGCCAGCCAGCCATGGGAAGAAATCCTTTTTCTTTCTTCAGATGTAACTTTAAAGATTAGCCAACTAATGATGATATATTGTGTAAATTAAGTATTTAACATTCCAAAACATATTGACGTATTTGAATTCAGCTCACCATGTAATCTTCCTTGTTCCTCTTGGCTGATGCACAGTCAAAAGTTCCATTATATTCTATTGAATTTGAAACCAGATTAATGTCTAAAACGTTTCTTTGTTAATAAGTTATATTAAAGAGAAAAGTACCTTTTTGAAATTACTGCTTATTAGGTTGCAAACAGCCACAAACAGTGCTCCTATGAAATTCTTCGACTGACTTCTTAGCGTAAATGCATTATGGCACAAGTGGTGTCCTAAGACTTATTCCTCTGGTTTTTATTAGAGGGAGAATAGAAACTATAATTAAAGACTGGATTCTTAACCAGAAAGAAACAGTAATGATAGCATGGTAATTTTTACCTAGTATGCCCACGCTTACTAGAGTGATAAGACTATTATGATATGGATAATCTTTCCTTGGGACTATTGTAATATCTTTATCAGAGGGTGCTTTGGGGGGGAATGGGATTTCATACACACCTTTCAGTAAAAGGACATGATGGAGAGCACACAGGGGCTGGAAACATTGCTCTTGTCACTACTACCACAGAGCAGTGCTAGGACTGTCCTGCTGGTTGTCAGCAGTTGAGGACACTGGTCCAGGAGCAGTGTTGTGCAGAAACAGATGCTTGAGAAATATCTGGCTTTGATTTCAGGTAATTATTAAAAAATTTTGGTTTGTTACTTCACTTTAGCTTAACAAAGTAAAATAGTGTTAGTTTGCTTAAGTCTTCTTGATTTAAGTCAAATGATGTCTACTTTGTATTGCATCCTTCAAGTCACAGTTCTTTGCTTAGAGCAAAATATAATTAAATTTTCCTTTCAGTAAAATAAAGAGATATGGAGGGAAAATGAGCCTGTAATGTGGTGCAGTGGTGCTCGATAAAGATGCAGGACACACTTAGGGTGCAAAGAAGAAAAGGATAGATCTCAGCTTATTTTGTGTGCCTCTTTTTGTAGAGTTTTTAAAGAACATCCCACGTCTATCCCCAACTGGTCAGTAACAAGTTTTTACCCTGTATTTACTGGTCACTCAAACTCCCGGTGTGTACACACAGGAAAAGTTCTTTGTGAGAGATAGTTTTCATTTTTCTGTCTAACAGTATAAAAACAGTTTATACAGGTAGGTAGTGTTTATCACAGTACTAGAGTTCTTTCTCAGGGGAACCAGGTTGTTTGCCACAGACTTAGAGCTCTTTCTCAGGGAAAGCAAATTGTTTTTCACTGCTGCAGAACTCTGTTCTCAAGAGCTGTCAGCTTTCTCATGGCTTCTGTAGGCTCAAGTCAGAATTCAGTTTGTAGGCCTTTGGCCTGCTGTTTCCCCACCCCAGTAATCTCCCTCTCCCTCTCCCTCTCCCTCTCCCTCTCCCTCTCCCTCTCCCTCTCCCTCTCCCTCTCCCTCTCCCTCTCCCTCTCCCTCTCCCTCTCCCATGCTATTAATCTAGAAAGAAACAAGTTGGTTTTCAAAATAAATTTCAAAAAGCTCACAGCATAAGCCACAGACATCAGATAAATTTGTTTTCTGACTATTTTTGAGGTATGTTTTTGTACTTGGATCTACTTGTGAAGATCAAACCCTCTATGGTCATGGATTTATCACAGTAGCTACTCTAAAAGATCAGTGAGGTTGTCTCAGGTAGTGCCTGAGACTCTCCGGACTCACAAGGTGAGTTTTAAGATACACTGTTTAATACAGTGGCAGTTTGTTGACATTTTGCTTCCAAATGGTTTGGAGCTTGGAATTGGCAAATTTGTGTGAAGTCAAAGCAGTTGCCTGTGCCAACAGCCTGGCCTCCTAAATGCACTTGGTGTGCATTTAGAAACCTTCTGTTTCTGCCTCCATTATTCTTTAAGCCATCAAAACAGCTGCCTATTCTGGAGTCTTATTTAATTTCTCCAGTGGTGAGGAATCACCTACAGTTCTCTGAAATGATATGGTTTTCTTTGCTAAATAACAAAGTTAAGAGGTGGCCTCTTGGGAACACACACAACATAGGGAACTTTCCTGAGTGCCACTTTTTTTCTCCCTCTTAATTTCATGTCTGTTCCCAACAGGCGCTACTAGAGGTGCAGCATTTGTTTATTGACTGACCTAGTCATAGCAGAAGGCTGTGCTGCCATTCAGCGGGCTTGGTTGACTGCAGCATTGAGTGGCAAGAAGTGGCATGAGGTTCAGTGAGAGCAAATGTAGGGTCATGCACAGGAGTAACATATGCAGGAATAGCCCCAAGTACCAGCACAGGCTGCGGGCTGACCTGCTGGAGAGCAGCTCTGTGGAGAAATACCTGGGAGTCCTTGTGTATGACAAGCTGGCCATGAGCTGGCTGTGCCCGTGGCGTCCTGGGGTGCGTCAGGAAGAGCGAGGCCTGCAGGTGGAGGGAGCTCCAGTGATTCCACATCTGGAGTGTTGTGTTCAATTCTAGTCTTGGTACCAGAAAGACAAGGTACTACTGAAGAGGATCTGGTGGAAGCCAAAAAATGATAAGGGATCTGGAGAGGAGAGACTGTGGGAACTGGGCCTGTTTAGTCTGCAGAAGACTGAGAGGGGATCTCATTAATCTCAAAGTCGGGTGCCAAGAAGATGGTGCCAGATTCTTTTCAGTAGTGCCTAGTGGTAGTACAAGGAGTAATAGACATAAACTACAACACAAGAAATTCCACCTCAGCCTCAGGAAGAACTTTGCACTGAGGGTGGCAGAGCCCTGGAACAGGCTGCTCAGGGGGCCTGAGTCTTCCTCTCTCCAAACCCATCTGGATGTGTTCCTGTGTCACCTGCTCTAGGTGACCCTGCCTTGGCATGGGGTTGCTCTTGGTGATCTCCAGAGGTCCCTTCCACCCTAATGATTCTGTGATTCAGGTTTGAGCTGCAGTGTGAATTTAGGACCGGATAAATTCGGCCCTCCGGAATTCAATTATTTTCCCCTCCGCCTTTTGTGTGCTCCGCAGTACTGCTGCAGCTCCGGCTGAACCAGAAGCCTACGCTGTGGAGCACCATTTGTTTCAAAGAATCGTTTTCTCCAGAGGAACCTCCTCCCGCCTCATCCCGGCAGCGCGAGGGGCCGCGGGGCGCGGGGCCGAGCCCGCCTCCTGCCCGGCCCACGTCACGTGGTGCATGATCACGTGACGGGCGGGCAGATGGCGGCCGGGCTGCCGCCGCGCTGAGGGGAGCCGGCATGGAGGTGTTCATCCCGTCCTTCCGATACGAGGCGAGCGAGCTGGAGCGGGGATACACGGTGAGGTGCGCCGGGGCGGAGCACGCCCGCGCCTCGGGGAGGCCAAGTGCCGGCAACCAGCGGGGGCTGCGCTGCAGCGCTGGGCAGACATCAGTGTGCCGGGGCCGTCCTGCCCTCCGTGCCCAGGCCGGCCCCGACCTGCCCAGCCCAGCCGTGCCGTGACCAGCGCAGCCCATCCTGCCCCGCCAGCCTTCTCCCCAGCTCTGCCCAGCCTTGCCCCGCCCTGCTCTCTCCAGCATTGCCCTGCTAACCGTGTCCTGCAGAGCCATCCCAGCCCTGCTCTGTGCACCCCAGCCATGTCCTCCTTGTCCCGGCCGGCCCGGAGGGAGCCGTGCCCTGCCCAGCGCAGCCCATCCCTGCTCTGCCTCTCTCGGCGCGGGGAGCATGGCCTCAGCCCGCCAGACACCTGCTGCCTCACTCGGGCGCTGTTCTGCGGGGCGGGTGCGGCGTGAGCGGCGAGGACGCTCCGGGAGGCAGCTGCTCCCTCGCCGCTCCGCCCTGCGGGGTCCAGGTGAAGGGGTTGGAGTATCTCTTGCATGTGGAAAGGCTGAGAGAGCCGGGACTGCTCATCCTCGAGAAGAAAAGGGGCAACGATGTCTCTTCAATATGTACCGATGCCCTGAATGGCCAGAGTGAGAGGGCCAGACTCTTCGTGTTGGTGCCCGGTGGCAGGAGAGAGGGCAGTGGGCAAACACCAGAACACAGGGAAAGCTCTTTAAACATATGAAAAGACTGGCTTGTTATCATGAGGGTGGTCGAGCACTGGCATAGGTTGCCCAGAGGACTGTGAAGTCTCCATCCTTGCACGTTCTCAAAACTTGGCTGGACACTATCCTGGGTAGCCAGCTGTATCGCTGGCTCCCCTTGAACAGGCAGATTAGTTTGCACAGGTTTTAGAGGTCCTTTTTGTTCTCAGTAGTTTTTTCACCTCACAAAACTGTTGGACAGTAGCATATTCACATGGTGCTTGGTGGAGACATGTGGACCAAAACTCAAGGTATTTATCTGAAAGTGGATATTCAAAACTTGCTTCCTCTATTAAATAAATTCATTTACTAGCTTAGAAAAAAAATCTGAATCCTGTAGAACTTCTAGAAGATTAATCCATATAGGTAGTCATAGTTCCTTGAAGCAAGTTCATCTTCCTTATGCTGTATATTATTTGGTCTTCACTACTAGCAAGTGTTTGCAAGCCTTGCAAAAGGTTAACCACTTTAGTTGTGTTAATGTGGGAGTGTAGCAGCATTAATACTTTTGCCTCTTGGGTGGACTTTAGTGTGACTCTCTACAAGACACCTGTGTGGTTTTGGGGACTTGGCTTTCAAACATTTTGAACTAAATGTGATTGAGTGTAATTACAATAGCGCAGACTGATTCCACCACATCCTAGTGGGCAGGTTAGTCGAAATGACAGAGTGATTTCTAAGACGTGCATATTACACAAATAGGATTTCTCATAGTAATGTTTATTTTTAGTATTTGCATTTAGTGAGTTTCTATTTCTTTAAATGTAATACTGTCTAGAGGATATGGGTTTTTAAAATTTAATAAATGTTAAGCTGTGTAAGCTTCAAAGAAATAAGAAATGAAACTATATGATTCTAGGAGTTTTCCAAGAAAAGGATCCTGAGAGCAAGCATGTTCTATGACAACACTGTTGATTGTTACAGCATTTTTCCTCTTGAGTCATTTACTGGTGGTGAGTCAGTCTCATGGATCTGAAAGTTGCTGTGGTTTAGTAGATTTTGGTAGTTTTTCCTGCATGATTATTTTGCCATTTTATTCAGGTGTGGGGATTCTATTCTACATCCATACGAGCCATGATCATACTTTATGCTGACCATGAAACTGTATGAGGTAGTGTAGCTGAAGTTTGTCTGAGTTGGGCATGCTTGTAGGAGAGGATATGGAAAACTGCCTTGATAATAACCTTGTGTCTTTCCTTTCTGTTTTAAAGGACTGTTCATGAGAAAAACTTATGCTGGTCTAATTGTCAATTTTTGATTATTAATAATTTACATAAGTATTGTTTCAAGTGCAGAAATTCAAAGGGGTATATTTTATGTCCTCCTTACAGCAAAACTGAAGTTAATGAAAGCTTTCCGTTGCTCTGTACTAGCTATGAAATTATACAGGTAATCCACTTTATGATCATTTTCATCAGCAGCTTTACAACATTAGCATTTAAAAGTGTGGTTTACAGGCCAAAGAAAGTGTACTGCCTATGAACACTACTGGCAAACTGGTAACAAAAGACAAAGAAAAGGCTGAGCTGCTTAACTTTTTTTTGCTTCAGTCTTCATTTGTGGATCTCTTTTCCCCACAGTTCTTGAGTGGATAGACTGCAAGGCAGGGAATGGGGAAGTAAGTTGTAAGAGATGAAAGAGATCATGAAGAACCTGAACATACCTGAGACTAAGGATGCTGATGAGATGCATGCCAGAGTCCTGAGGGAGTTGGGCTGATATAGTTGCCAAGCCACTCTCCTAGATATTTAAAAAGTCATGTGAAATCTGAGGTGACTGGAAAAAGGAGTACCCATCTTTAAAGGGCATAGAAAGAAGGACCTTGCCAACTACCAACCTGTCAGTGTCCCGTCCATGCCTGGGAAGATCCCGGGACAGATCTCCTGGAAGCTCTGCCAAGGCACATGGGGCACAGGGAGCCAGGGCAGCTGCACCAAGGGTGAGTCCTGCGCGACCAGCCTGGTGGCCTTCTGGGGTGGAGTGGCTGCATCAGTGCCTGAGGGAAAGGCTGCAGGTGTCGTTTGCCTGGGCTTCGGTAAGGCCTTGACACGGCCCCCATAACATCCTCCTCTCTAAACTGGACAGGCGTGGGTTCTGCAGGTCAGCTCTTAGATGGACAAGAATGCGTTGGACGGTCGCCTCCAGAGGGTGGTGGCCAGTGGCTCAGAGTCCCAGAGGATGTCAGTGGCAGGTGGTGCCCTCAGGGGTCTGTCCTGGGACCAGTATTATTTAATATCAATGGCACAGAAAAGGATCGAGTGCATCCTCACCAAATTTGCAGATGGCACCAAGCTGAATGGTGTGGTTACTCTACTGAAGACAGGATGCCATCCAGAGGGACCTGCATAAGCTCCAGAAGTGTGCCTGTGGGATCTTAATGAGATTCAGAAAGGCCAAGTGCAAGGTGCTGCACCTGGACTGGGACAATCTCTGTTATCACTCCAGGCTGGGGGGTGGAGGGACAAGAGCAGCTGTGCCCAGAAGGGCTTGGGGGTGCTGGGGGTGAGGGGCTGGACATGACCCAGCCATGGGCACTCACAACCCAGAGAGCCAAACGTGTCCTGCAACCAGATCAGGGTGGGCAGCAGGGTGAGGAGGGGATTCTGCCCCTCTGCTCTGCTCCGCCCTGGTGAGAGCCCACCTGGAAGGGGTCTGCCGTATCCAGCCCTGGGGTCCCTAGCATAAGAAAGGGGACTGTTGGAATCAGTCCAGGAAAGGACCACAAAAAATGGATCAGAGGCATGGAGCACTTCTGCTTTCCTCTTTCTGTGAGGAAAGGCTAAGCGAGTTCGTGTGTCCAACCTGGAGAAGAGAGTGACTTTGGTGCTCCATTTTTGCAATAAACAGGGCTTTTAAGAAAGGTGAGGACAGGCTTTGTAGTAGTAGGCCTTTTCAGTGGAAAGGAGAGTGCTTTTAAACTAAAAGATACTAGATTCAGATTAGACATAAGGAACACAGTTTTTACAGTGAGCATAGTGAAATCCTGCACAGATTGCCCAGAGAGGTTTCAAATGGCCCATCCCCGGAAACATCTAAGACCAGTCTGGATGGGACTCTGACTCAGCAGCCTGACCTAGACGAAGATGTCCCTGCTTATTGCAGAAGGAGTGGATTAGATGACTTTTAAAAGTCCCTTCCTACCCAAACTATCACATAATTCTGTGATCACAGAAGTTCCACTTTACGCAGTTGATCCTTTTACTGTGTTGTTTTTCCCACGAGTGCTAACTTGCTCAAAATTAAAGTGTTTTGTTGGACTGGAGTAGCTGGAACAAGGAACTATCAGAGCTTGTGCAATTGAGAATAGCAGAAAAGGATGATGGAAGCAGATGGAAGATTGCTGGCTTGCAGACTGCCCACCAGCCGGGGGGTTTCAGAGGGTGCGTTCCGCACTGCGGCTGCCGGGGCCATTGCAGACAAGCAGCAGCCACGGGTGGTTTTCTGAGAGGAGTGGTGGTGGTTGTCGTGGCGTCTTTGCTAAATACAGTGATGGTGATGACCTCCTGCATGAAATGAGGGACTGAAGGGAGAGTTGTTCCTCTCTATGGTGGCTCTGCATTGCAACCCTAGCACACTTCCCTGACATCCCTGTGTTTCTAGTTCCTTATCTTTAGCAGAACTGAATCCAGTTCCCCTGGATGCAGGCTGCTGCTGTGTGTTCTTACTTCCTGAAAAGATAGGACACAGAAGGGGTATTTGTCCTTTTCTTTATGGGAATTCATTACCAATTGGTTTGGTTTCAGCTTAGGCCTGTTTTAGATTATTTTCTTTTTTCCCTGATGTGGCTAGGCATCACTTGGAAAATGGAATGGCCGGAGATCCATCAGTTCTGCGGAGAGGGAGGAAATGACTTGCCATAGAAAGTGGAAATTTCTGTCTAGCTTCAAAGGAAAAACTACTGTGCAATTATGAAATAGAAAGGGAGGTCTTGACCAGAGAAATAAAATACTAGGGATATAAAAGATTAGAAAGAAAAATTAGGGAAAAATGTAATTATACAATGCTTGAGATTGGATTCTGTCAATAAAATAAATGGGAAACACAGTTCTTTCAAAAGTGTTTGTTTCAGGAGCTCAGCTTTTCTAAAGCACTGTTCATCTGATACAAAATCTTGAAAGTCATTTTCCCTCATCCCCTACACAAAAAAACCCAAGGAAAGACCCCAGAGTAAACTTGCACTTGTTCCAGTTCTG
The DNA here is from genome assembly GCF_035770615.1 of Melospiza melodia melodia. NCBI lineage: Eukaryota > Metazoa > Chordata > Aves > Passeriformes > Passerellidae > Melospiza > Melospiza melodia. The sequence goes on along the minus strand of NC_086226.1, from coordinate 72,747,006 downwards.
TTTGGAGTGTACATAAAATGATGAAACACAGAATATGGGAAATGTCAGTTTTCTTGGTGGACAATTAAATTTCATTGTCAGTTTAAATTGATGACACTAGCTTCTAAACTATTGAGCCTGTGCTAATAAATGCAACAGTTGTTCATAATTTGGCAGTGAATGACCTTTAAATGTAGGCGCTTACTAAGGATGTCCCTAGAGAACAATTCAACTTCGAAATGACACCCACGTGTTCTTGTTGTCATTTAAATATGCTCCCTTTGTCAATAACAGAATAATAAATACTAGTTAGATTTCTAATGTTGATTCAGATCCCAGGAAACTTACTGAATAAATTAGTGTACATTTGATTTATATTGACCAAAAAAATTTTACAGTGGTATATTGCAGGTCAAGGTGACATACATTTAAATGTGTTGTAGAGCAGAGGGCATACTTGACTGACACAAGTGCTTACTGCACTTTTAATTAACACTTCCAATACGACTCTCCAGATTGCTCCTGGAGTTGCAATTGTAGAAGCAACATCTGACACGTGAGATCGTAAACTAATGTGGGCTTTTTGAAAGTTCATTCACTTTACCTCCATAGAAGCAGCAGTTTAATTACAAGACTGTACTTCTCTTCATGGAAGTATAAAATCACAAGGATCTAAAGTTTGGTAAAGTTTATGTATTTCAGCATTCTTTGCTGTTAAAATTATTGTCCATAGGGTCAAAAAGGGAAGTTTTTAGTTGTTCTTCTATGAAGACCCACAACAAGGCACTATAGCAGATTATAAAGGGGCAATATTTATTCCTTTTTTTTAATGATAAAGTACAGAGGGAGTAACTATGAGTTTATGTAAAAAGATTTCAAAGTATTAGTGTTCTAGCCCTTTAACTTTCAGTTTTCTATACTGTGTAAACTTGGTAGTTTTAAAAAATCTGAACAGATTTTGAGTGCCTTGAGTGTGAAATCTACCAGCGTGAAGATGACTTGCATACCGGTCGGGCTTTTGTAAGCTCACCATGTATTAACCTTGGGTCAGAAATAGAAATCAGTGACACAGCAGTCGCTCCAAGTTCAAGGAAGTTAAACAGAAGTACTCAATCTATTAGATCGAATTAGTCTTTCACAGTCTTAGTGTCTTCATAGAGGGTTTTCAAATGTCCTGGTTTCTCTACCGGCAGTCAAAGTAAGTCTGTACAGATGCATTTCTCTCCTGCAGGGATAATGAAGACGATAAAAGATAATTTGACAGATGTCAGTGATTCTGTAATGTCAGAAAAATGCTATTTTCATCATTGGTTTTGGTGAGTTTGATGTTCCAATGAAGGTGGAACATATTAGGGGAGGAAATAGACTAGGTAATTTAAGACAGATTGCTGTTTCTAAACATAGGTTTTTTTCCTATTTTTTTTCAGTGAATAACTTCTGCATTTGTCAGCAGTGATGATTAAATTTCTTTCCTCCAGTCAGTTTTCCAGTTTGACAGACTTTGTCAGTGGTATGAAACTGACCACTTGGTATGCAGTGGGAACTTGAAGAGTGTAAAGTAAGACACAAAGAATTTTGCAGTGCACATGACGGCAGCTAAAGAAGAAAATAGGAAGAGGTAAAGCCAAAGTGAAAACTGGCTGAATTTGTATACAGTGATCAGTTGGATCTGTGGACAGATCAGAGAGACACATGTAGCTCCAGTGATCTGCAATTGCTGGGCAATTGCCTGAAGGCCCCTGCTTCACAGTCATGGAATCTTTTTGGAAAGGGCCATCTAAGATTTCTCTGAGCAGGAAATACCTTTTGCTTTATTTGTGATGGGAGGGTTGACAGCTGAGTAGAGGAGCAGCAGCATGATTACCTCTATCAATTTTCCATCTGAAAGAGCAAAAGTTGACACATTCTATCAGTACACTCTAACTGCAAAACATGTATTATCCGTTCATCTCCCAATATCTACTGGTTGCAGGTTTAATGAGGAATTTACATTTTCAGAAAGATTGGAGGTATATATTCTATATATAGAATATATCTATATCACAATAAAGATATATTTGAATTCTGCTGTATCTTTTGGAGGTATTGGTGACAACATTTTGTTAGTAATGTAGTACTATCAGTGGAATTATTTCATCAGAGGATTCATGCTTAACTGCTCCTGGTGATGTTTCCAGATAGCATCAAGTCATGATAATTGTAAAATCTTGTCCACAAAGATAGTGTTAAACAAGTACATAGTATATTCTTCACTAGCCAGAGTGAGAATACACCAGACTTTAAAATGCAGCATGAGGGAGATGGAATAGATTTCTCCCTTTTTCTTACTGCAGTGCAATTTTGATCGGTCTTTGAATTTGAATACAGCACCTGATGTAATTAATTCCAGGTTTAATTGATAGTTAGTGACCATTGTTATGGAATTTATTAAGTTATCTTGGAATTTCACTTGGAATATGATACCAAAGAGGTGCTTCTGTGCAGAGTGCTTGGTGGGATAACTTCAGCGTTGCACTTGGGTGCAGTGGAAATGCTTGGTTTAGGTATGCACCATGGAAGTGTGCTAGTGGAGGCTTTCAGGCCATTGTATTCTGAATATTCTTGCTATCAGTAGCCATTATATTTTTGTGTTTACAGGAATTATATGAGGACTTGTATCAACTCTTCATTTTCAGTTTTCTATAAGCCTGCATTTTTTGTGGTTTGTGGAAGACTAAAATAGCATTTTGGAGAATGTTCTGTGAGAGGATTTTAAAGACAAAACAGATGTGTTGTCGTTCCCTTTGAAAGTGGCATTGTATTTTTAATAGAAAATGAAAGGAGAAGTGTATGTTGTCTGTTAATCAACTTATTTTAAGGTATCATGATAAGTCTTACAGCTAAAGCATGAATATCCTCTTCCTGTAAACAAAATTATTATTTCAACCTATATATATTGTGTTATAAATTTCACATTTCATAAACCAATAAATGTTGTAGGGTTTTGGTTTTTTGTTTTTAATAAAATATTTGGGGCACGGCAATCAGGCTTGGATACTTTCAGGCATTGAAATAAGATGAGACAGAAGGAGTATACCATGAGTAAGGAGCCCATGTCCATGCCAGGTTTGAAACAAAGTATGTTTCTTCTCGTTCCTCCTCTGTTGGTGCAGTGAGAGCTCCACCTCTTGTTCAAAAAAACCTTTGGTTCTAGGCATGTATACATAGGAAATCTGAGAAGATGAATTTGGATGTTGAATTTGCCCTCAGTGTAGGGTTACTGACTATGCTAAGTAATTTATGAGAAGTGATAGCCAAACCTCCACTGCAACCTCCATCTAGTGTATTATTTATTTAGATGTCACGGTGTTTGTGGGACCCAAAGGACCCAGTTAAGTCCAGGGCCTCTGTGAGACAGGTGTGGAATAATGTACATGCTGCACATAGTTTCAAAAGTCACTCTTTAAAGGGGTTGCCTGCCCTTGAGCATCAGTTCTTTCTTGGTGAGATGCTGTGAAAAGCATTGCATATCCAAAGATATTCTTACTATTTGAGTACTTAATTCTTTACCAGAGTGTAAACAGTACAAAACTTCTGTGAAAATCTTCTGTCCCACTAGGTTAACTTGAAAATGGTAAGATAAGAATTACTTATCTTCATTATTTTATTTTTTATATATCTTGTCTCTCATGTGATTGCTTCATTTTTTAAAAATGAACCCCCTTTTTATACCAGAGCAGAAGGTATTCAAGTACTGCAGTATCTTCAGATGGGAAAATAATGAAATCCAAAGCTTCCCTTATAATCTTTTACAAAAGGATGAACAAAGTCTTGATTAGATAGTGAAATAATCAATTGTTCAGCAACAGGTCTGCATTGATGACAATAGACTGCTTTCATGAAAAAGGACCATATGTGTTGAGAAATACAGCTAACTGCTTCTACTTCTGGTTTTGCACAGGACTCTTTCTTTGTGTATAGATTCCCTTCTCTACTCTTTATTTAGTAATCAAGCTCTTACCAGGAATAGGACTGATCATGTGTCTTCCTTGCAGCTGAGCTGTGATGGTGATTACAGTCTGACTTTCTTGTTCTTTTAAGATGTGGAGAAAGAAAAAAGGGAATATGACTTCAGTTTAATAGTAAATTAATGGACTAGTAAATTCATGGTAATGTCAGGGAATGTAATAAAAATATTAGCTGTGCTTTAAATATATGAAGAAATGGATATTCAAGAAAAATGCACATCAGCATTGAATTTGAAAGTTATGTCATTAAAGAATCAGCAAACATATTAGCCTATTTTTTTTCTTATTTGTTCCAAATTCTGAGGAAAATTATCTCCTGTGATGACATACTTCCTGTAAAGTTTTGAAATGCTTCATTCTTACAAACAAGATGGACAACATTTGAAAACTGTTTTCTAATTAGGGATTCATTCTCTCAGTAAAAGTCAAAGACCTCCCTTCCAGGTTTATGTTCTAGCAAGGGAGCGTAAAAAGTCAGTAATTAGTGACAATATCTGTTTTTGGTGTTGAATAGAAATGTCAAAGGCCTTTCCTTTTGCTGAGTGTTCAGAATGTGGGTGTGATTGTGTGATTGGTAGGAATAGTGGTTTTGCACCATTGCCTCTGACACAGTGACTAGAAAGCTCAAGTACATTCTGAAGTATGGCTAAGTTTGGGGTGGATTTTTTTATTGTTTTAGTGTTTGTTGTTTGGTTTGGGTGGGGGAGGTTGATGGGTTTTGTTGGAGTTTTTTATTTAATGATTTCCTTTTCATATTTGTCGTCTCTGTCAAAATCCATTCCTAATTTTGGTTTTACCTTCCCTTGTCAGAAATGTTTCAATATCAGACATTGAAGTTTTGCCATGGATTCCTTTTGCCATCTGAGAAGAGGGAGACAATATTTTTTGAAAGAAATTCACTAAGATCTTGATGAGCACGTTATTCTGACATAGTAGTTTTCTTCTCTTAAGTAACTCAGTCCTTATGTTGGCCTGAATTAGAGGCCAAAAAGTAGGAAAGTATATTTTGTAAGAAGTTCAGCACTTGTAGCTAAGAAGTCTTTTAAGATTTTGTCTTTTGTTACCTACTTGCTACTATATATTTATCTGGAAAATAAGGAGAATATGATAAAAGGAACCAGAAACAGTTTGAGGGTTCTTGTTAGAATAATTTTTTCTCTACATACATTTAGTCATCATATTTGAATTTTTTCTTTCCTGGCTTGTCATTGCAATTACATGACTGCAGCTTTAGAAAACCTCTAAACAGGGTTTTAAGGGTGAAAAAACCTTGTACCATCTGGTTCATAGTATAGAACTCTAAATTAAAAGAGTGATTTTTTTTGTCTAACCAGTGGGAGAAAGGAAGACATTTCTCCTGAAATAAATTGTTCTGTATACTAAGAAAAGATGACTTGAAGTTCGTTACTTAAATCAGGAAAGTCATTGCTGTTTGCTTTTTCTTTTCCTTGCTTTATTTTGTTTTGTTTTTGGTTTTTTTTTTAATAAATTGTGAATGTTAGCATTACTTTCTCTGAATGCAGTGGCCAGGATAATACCACTAACACAAAACTTTCCTAACTGACTAAGTATTTAAACAATACATTTTGTGAAGTGAAAAAGAAAAGGTTAGTTTTGAAGTGTGTTTGGTGTATAGGAAAGAAATGGTAACATGCTGCACATTCAAAGCTTTTTTTTGCTACTTAAATTGTCAAAAATTGCTGATTTGAAAGGGGGTAAAAACCTGCTTAAAGTAATCACAGATACAACCGTTATCTGTTACAGGCTAAGAACTTAATGCCCTGTTGCTCAAATGAGTTTTTACAATAACGAGATAGCTATATCACACTCCTAAGTGAAAAGCTCATGAACTTTCCTGCATGGTTATTTCCAACCTCTACTCTTCTAACAAGCTCCCAAAGATGTTGTTGCTTATAAAAGTGGAAAATGGACCTGATAAAAATGTTTAGTCTGCAGGGCTGTGTTTTATTTATCATATCACAAAAGAACAATGTTTTGTTGCATCATGGTCAAAATAGAAGCGACCTTGCTTGTTCATGAGTGCTCAAAGCATAGAGATAAGAGGCAAAGTAATAGAGTACAATAGAAAGAGTGTAGTGTAATTATTTGTGGCTTGTCAAGTGAAGCCCTTTCAGGCCCCAAGTGATTCAAATCTGGGAACTCTGCACAATTCTGTACACTAACCATAGCCAGCATCAGAGAAATCTCACCCAGCTTCTCCGACAGTACTGAAATTGCATCAGTTTGTCATGCACTGAGCATGCCAGCTCCGTACAATATCATTTGCTTGCAAATGGGCCTGGCCCCAATGCCCTGAGACACATTCTTTGGTATCTGACTCTTGGCCTGTGATTTGTCATGTCTCTAGTGCTATCAGCGTAAAGTAATTTTAATAGATTCTGATGGTTTGCTTCTGGAAGGTAAAGAATGCACTACAGATTGTGTCAGGTAGCTTTCTATGGCATGCAGTTTGGTGGAGGCCCTCATGATGGTGATAGCCAAACAAAGACTATGGAGAAATGAGAACCCTATTTTGAACAGTATTTAACACTGCCCTTCTCAACACCCTGCTGTGGACATCCTTGCTAACTCAGCAGGTCCAAGAACTTAGCAGCTCAGCAAAGCAGGGTTATTTGCGCTTCAGACTTATTCATGGATGAGAGGATACAGCAGAAAAACAGTGGCTTTTTTGCCCCTACGCAGAAAGTGTGTAAAATGTATAAAAATTTTAATTAGTTTTGAATAAGTAAACTGGATGTACATTTATCTTGGTGTTTACCTTTTTATTATTTGTTTCAAGTATTAGTATTCTCTAAAAAAAATCCCTGGGTTTTTTAGCAATATGTTACATAATACCATAAAAACATTTTTGAAAGGCTTATGCGATTTATACTTACATGTATCTTTTATAAAATTATATAAATATGGCCCAAAATATATATTCCTGAAGAATTTCTTCATATATTTTAATTGATATATTTATTTGACAATGATTTGATTACTAAATCTTTGTTTGGAGCTGTTTTCTTACACTATGAAGTAAGTATGTTGCATTATTTTACTCTTCCTTTAACACCACTGAGATGAGATTATTTTGCCATTGACAACTCTGATCTTTGCATCATTTTTTTCAGCTGACTTCCTTAATTGATTACTACTTTGGTGTTGGAGCCTGTGGCATAGCTCTCCAGAATTCTGCTGACACCAATCGATTAATGTGAAGGTGTTAGTTACTGATTTCATCTAAGAAACATTCAAAACCATGTCAGTAATCGGTTCTTAAAAACTGCCAGATCACTGGATTTTGTTCGTTTGAACATGTTAGTTTGGGTTTACAAGGATTTCTCTGGAGAGACAACAACAATAAAAAAAACCCAACAAAACAAAAGCCAACAAAAAAACCCAAAAAACCAAGCCAACCCCCCCCCCAAAAAAAACCAAAAAATCCCCACACTTTGAAGTGAGTCTTGTGGGAAAACAGATTTTATTCAGTTGTACATTAATATAGTGCACGTGCACGTGCCTTAATAATTAAAAGACTGTTTTAAAATATGTACTTATTAATATTTAAGGTATCTCTGAGGAATTTGTAAAAATGCTTCAGCACTAACTATTTCTTTTTATGTTTACCTGGGGAATTTTTGACAGCAGTGTAACTCTGAGCACCCCGCTAGCAAGGCTGTGCAAGTCTGCCACTTTCTTTTCTGCAGTTACTTCCACGTTTGCTTAGCAGCTTTGCATAGCTAAGCAAATTTTTAACATGAGCCTGCATTTTTTTTTCCTTTTTTCTTCTAAATATGTTCAGAAAAATATGTTGTTTTATACAATTCCTCAGAGTAATTCTGTGTTATGACTACAACTCACTGTTCAATATTGCACGTAAGAAAAAAAAAAAAAAGTAAAGTTTCTTTTTAAGCTTGATATTAACTTTTGGAAGCATGTTTTGCTTTTATTTCTTGGTGGAGTTTTTTGTAGAATGACTTCTTAAAACAACATAGATTTTTCCAGTGTGCTAAGCTTTGTGTATGCTGCTGTCCATCAGTAAAACTTCTCTGTCTGATTTCCTAGGGGTGGTTGCCGAGTGTGCAAGTTTGCAGTGAGCATGCTGTGTTCACAGGTTTTGTATGTGCAGAAGGCAACCTGAATCAGTTGCCTCTACACCAACATCAAAACCAGCAAAGTATTGTGGTCAGTGTAATGTGCTTATATTCAGGACGTAGATGGGCAAGCCTACACATGTGTTCATGGGTGCAGATATGCAGAGGCACGTGCACGTGTCAGCATTGGAAGGATTTGTTGGGTTGTGTTGCTGAAGGGTCTGTTTGAGTTCCGGTATGACTTGATGTTTTAGTGATGTGGATGATAGAATGAGAATGTCCTTATTTGAATTTGCCATTGACACCAAGGTGGAAGTGACTGTGATCATGCTGGAGAGCAGTAGAGTGTAAAATAATTTTCTTAAGTTGGAAAGTTTATATGAGAAAGGAAAATGAGATGCTAACTCAATAGGAACTGGTATCAAATGTTATATTTATCAAAAAATAATCACATAAATGGAGTAACATCTAAAAGATTAGGCAATAGATATTCCTGAAAGGATCGGGGGGTTATGCATCACAAGATGGCGTGTCACAAGGCAAATGCCTATTGGGGTTCCAAAAGAGGAATGTAACAAAAAAGTCAGTGATGTGAAGTGTATACTATGTGTGGAGTGCCATGTCCAGTTTTAGGTAGTGTGTGCTAAGAAACATGAAAAAATGAGAAAAATTGTGGATAAAAGAAGGCAATGTAGGAGCACTTACAACAAGTTACATTGCTTTCTGGATCTCTGATCAATGTGAAGGAGCTCTTTAGATTGAAAACAAAACAGTGGGTAGGAACCGCATGACAATCTCTGGCAACAAAAAGCTGTTGAATAACAGAGGCAGTTGGTCTGTGTATTGACAGTGTCATGGTCTTGTGCTGTGCAGATATCTGACCTATCCACCAGAAGTACAGGGCTAATTATGAAATGGTCCTGAATCCTAAAGCTACTACAGCTCTAGCACACTCTTCAGGAGCAGGGTATGGAAGCTTTGTATGAGGCTTACAAGTTTCTGTTGAGAGTAAGAAGTACAGTTGGTAAGATGTACAGCTTAGAGACAGCAGAAAGAGCCAGGTACCTCCAAGAAATATAGAGCCAGATTAGTTCTCAGACTCCTTTTTATGAGCCCTCCATTGACACTTGGCTGTCATCCTTTGCATTATTTCAAAAATTTTGTTTGTATCTTTGCCCTAATCTTTTATCTCTTACAAATTCTTTGGCTTTCTAAAACTCATATTTAAGAGTCCACAGAGAGTCGTTCTGTCTCTTTTCCTGGGGAAAGTGGAAGCCTCTCATAATGGAACAGTTGCTGAAACAATCATGAATGTTTCCAACTCTGATTCTTCATGTAAGAGACAAAAATGTGATTTGTTCATTTGCTCAGGTAAGCCTTTTTCAAGGTCTTCCTGGGAGGTAAAAATTCTAGATTTTTCCCCATTTTTAACTAATATTATTCAGTAAAGCATTTGTGTTTGGTATTTATCCTGCTTTCATGCTAGTCTGTATCTGATTCTGTAACTGTAAATATACATAGCAATGAAAGAAGGTGTAGAACCTCAAGGCTGACATCTCCCTCTTTAAGCTAGTCAAGAAAATGCAAAAATTCAGTGCTACTCTTACTTCAATCAGTATGCTTTTTCCTGTTTCACAAAATGAAAGCTTTCTGAGTGTTTAAATTGCTGGATGTGTGGTGTTTTAAGAGGTGACTAGATTGGTGGTTTAGCTGTGAAGCAGAAAGCAGTGGGGGGACAGGAGGGTTAGGAGTCCGGTCAGAGGTCTGAGTCACTAATCCCTGTCCTGCTCACAGATGTATCCACCTCAATCCTGTCTCATCTGAAGGGTGTGAAGATAGACTGTACAAGTTAGAAGGCTCTTCAGGTTTACTAAATTACAGAAATAACAGAAGGTTAAGCAATTTCTTCCTCAATTTACTCCCAAGTATTTTCAGGAGCTGATGAAAAAATTGTATTTTTAAAAGATTATTTCAGAAGGATTTGTAGGGCAACAATTTTTTGCCAAATCATATACCTTATGTGCAGAACTTTCTGTAGGTATCACCTATTCTTTCATTTGATTAATGAATTATGTACTAATTTTAATTTTGTGGGACAAGTTGCTGCTTTGTCAGTGTGTGCTCAAACATCAGCATTCATTTCCTGATGTTTCTTGCATGTTCAGTGGTAACACAGAACATTCTCTCTGCCCTGGTGCAGGAGGCATGATGTGATGCCTCTCAGTAGTAAGTTCTTGTTTGCCTGTTCTCATGTGCTTTCTTTTAAGCACTGCTATGATCCATTCCATGATGTGATCATATGCCTTGGCAGAAGTCAAAGTCAGAGCAAAGAACAGTGCTCTGCCACTTGCCATTCTAGTTCTCTCTTGCTACTCTTAGCCAAGGACATACACAGATAGTTCAGCTTCACTTAATTCTTGATGTATGTAATCCACTTATTGCTCATGTGTAGATGTAGCTTTTTATCCTTCACACCATGGAAATCATCAAAAAATCTTCTGCAGTTTCAGCAAGAATAGTACTTTAAAACAGAAGGCTTGGTGCAAAATATTGGATGCACAGCAGTATGGTGATGTGCCACTGTCCTGAACACTAAATAGAAAACTCTCATATTTCACTGCTGTCTTTCTCATTAGTCGGGGGTTTGATGATAAGTGATTTAAATATCCCTAGTATGCAAGAATCATGGTCACTGACAAGGAATATGATTACAGAGATTTTTTTTTTTTTACTCCTCATAGCTCAAATAGGCTATTCCTATACTTCTCAAGGTAACAGGATGGGGTTATGCTGAGCAGCATGATAAGTAGGCAACGCGAGTCGACATTTACTCACTCCCCAATTATAAACCCATTTTTACCTCCTACATTACAAAAGTTTTTAATTTCTTGTTTGTAGACAGTAAAACATTATTCCATTTACAAACTGTGAGCAGACTTGC